>NW_006204851.1:2140077-2150547 GCF_000334495.1 Tupaia belangeri chinensis
CGTGAGTTTTAAGCCACTGGGTCCAGGACGTGAACCGCGGTTGACTACGTGGGAGTCCAGCGACATAGCCATTACGCCAACTGCTGGTTCCCCTTGCTGCCATATTTTATCTAGATAAATTTCTACCTCTGAAGGTTCATTTATATTAAGTATAATGTGAAGTGTTTGTCATCATGCAAACTACTTGCACAGGCTAAATGTAATCTAAAGCTGTTTTGTGGTCTAGGACTTTTGCTTTTGAGTTACAGTAAAAACAGGATTAGATGATCTGACCGAATATACTAGTCTGTCTGTGGTTTGTATTTATAAAGGTTGTCTGTACAAAAGCTATCATAGTGATTCTTTTTAAGAATTATTATTTTTAAAGAATTATTTAACTTTTATCTGTTTTTTAATTCGACCAGAGAAGGACGGAGCACACGCATGCGAGGATGGTTGGCCATGTGGGAGTCCAGCACCTTAACCACCACACCACTTGCCCCATATCGTGGTGATTTTTAATGTATTTGCTAAGTTGACCAACTCTAGTTTGTAGAGCTTCAGGAAAAGCAGTTTCAGCTTTAACAAAGAAAAAGAATAAAAGGAAAATTTGGAAATATGTGTTTGAAGACTTATTTAGTCCAAATTATAGGCAAGAAGTAAAAACTTAAATGGACAAAGCTAGTTTCTTAAACAGTTTTCTCTCTCTAGTCCTCCTTTTACCAAAGAAAAGCAGAATAAAACTATTTACCAAAAAATAAGATTATTCTCAATTTGCTATTATTTGCATTTTGCATAAAGCACAGTAAGAATACTGATTTAAGTTGGCTTTGTTGGATTTTCTTATAAAGAACTTCAAGTTAGACTCTTTATAGGAATTAATCGTCACAATGAGCCTTTAAGTACCTATACTTAAAGTTTCTGGGGAAACTTCAAAGAAGTGACATTTATTTACCTGTAACCTGCACTGTTATTTCAGGTACCAGGCAAGGTTTTCAGGGTCTTCTGTTGGCTTTTATGAAGTCAACCTTAGTTTCTTAGTTGTCTGGTCCTATCTGAAGATAACACATTCCAGTCAGTGTCAGATCACTGTGACATAATAATTTATTTAACCAAAGTGACAATTAAAGGATTTTTAAAAATGTTCCAGCTAGTGGGACCAGCAGATGGCATAATGGTTATGCCACTGGACTCATACAGTAGACCATGGTTTGAGTCCAGGCCCCAGCAGCTTGAAACTCATGCAGGGTGCGTGTGTGTGTGTGTGCCTAAAATCCTGAGAATGGAGAAGAAGGGATTGTGGCATGGCCATCCCCACGGGGGGTGATTTCTTGCTTTCTGTCTTTGTCTCTCTGCCCTATGGCAAAAATCTCTCTTTAAAAAAAGTCCAGCTAGTGTCATGGTGGTTAAAGTGGCTGGATCTCACATGGCTGTCTGCATGGCTTGAGGCCCAGACCCTGGCAGCTTGAAAAACATTTCAAATATATGTGCTCACCTGTACAAAATTCTGAGAGAATTGAAAAGGGATTGCAGTGTGACCATCACATCTGTCTCCAGCAAGCACACATGCCTTATAGCAAATTTAAAAAACGAAGACTTAAAAACGTAACTGTAAAAAAAACAAAACAAAACCCTAACTCATTCTTTTTACCTGTAGTAATTAAGTGACCTGATTAATAACCAGAAGCCACAGATAATTTGTTTTCTCTCTCCCCCCCCTTTTTTTGAATTATTTCATTTAACTTTATTTTAATTTGACAGAGGGAGGGAGGGAGGGAAGGAATGAGTGAGTGTGTGCTTGAGGGTGTGCTAGAGAGAGTAAGCCGCCAGGTCTGGGATTCGAACTGTGGTTGGCCATGTGGGTGTCCAGCATCCTTAACCATCATGCCACCTGCCAGCCCCCTTTCTCTCCCGTTTATACACTCAAAAGGGTATACAAAGTATTCTTTAAAAACTTTGTTTATTAAAATTTTTAGTCTTATTTCATTTATCTTTTCTTGGAGAGGTTTTTTTTTTTTGGCTATAGGGCACGTGCGCTCGCCAGACAGAGACAGACAGAGAGATAGAAAGCGAGGAATCACCCCCCAGAGGGGATGGCCACGCCGCAATTCCTTCTTCTCCATTCTCCTCTCAGGATCTTGGGCACGCACGCATGCGCCCAGCGTGAGTTCAAGCCACTGGGTCCGGGACTCAAACCGCAGTCGACTACGTGGGAGTCCAGCGACATAGCCATTACACTAACTGCTGGTCCCTTATGTCAGTTATCTTTGAAGAAATTTATTCAATTTCAGTTAGTTTAACTTCACAAAATTTCTGATTTTCTTTCTCCAACATTTATATCCATTTAGTTTCATTTATAATACTCCTTTCTCATTCATTCACATTGAAGCAATTTTTTAAAAAGATTTTTGCCAAGTACATGTGTGCTCGTTACACAGAGAAACAAAGTGAGAACTCACTCCCTGGGGAAATGGCCACACGACAATCCCTTCTCCACCATTCCCCTCTCGGGATTTTGGGTACACACACATATGTGCCTGGCATTGAGTTTCAAGCCACCAGTCTGGGACTGGAACTGTAGGAGTTCAGACCTAACCACTGCACCACCTTTTGGCACTGAAACAAAATTGAAATACTTTCTACATTAGATAGATTTATTATCTTGAACAACAACAGAAAACCACGTTCTCACAACTTTTTCTTTTTTTTTAGGTTTTTGCTATAGCTTCTGTGTGCTCACTGTAGAGAGACAGACAGTGATAGGGAAATTCAGAAATCACCCCCCTAGGGGGATGGCCATGCTATAATCTCTTCTCTGAGTGATTTTCTTTTTCTTCTTCTTTTGTAGAGAAGTTTTTGCTATAGGGCACGTGTACTCACCGGAGAGACAGAAACAGAGATAGAAAGTGAGAAATCAACCTCTAGAGGGGATGGCCACACAGCAGTCCCTTCTTCTCCATTCTCCTCTTAGGATTTTTGGCATGCATACACACGCACCCAGTGTGAATTTTAAGCCACCAGGTCCAGGACTTGAACCACGGGCAACTATGTGGGAGTCCACCGACCTAACTGTTATGCCATCTGCTGATCTTTCTTTTCTTTTTTTTAGCATTAAATCACTATACATCATTTGGCTTGTAAATAGAATTTACCCAACATAAAATACATCTCAGACAGTCTAGCTGAGAATAGTGTGCACATTATCAACAGGTAATAAACCATTTCTATGTCCCACAAATGTCTTGTCTCTCTATTTTTTCTCCCCGATTTCCTTCCCTATATTCTTCCCTTCTCCCAACCTCCTTCCATACTGTCTTTAGTGTCCATAACTGTTTTCAGTGCTTTTATGTCCTCCACTCCAAGTGATTTTCCAGCCGCCAGGTCTGAGATGCAAACCTGTGGTTAGCCATGTGGGAGTCCAGTGCCTTAACCACCATGCCACCTGCTGATTTTCTCTGTCCTGTTTACCAAATACAAATCTTATTTTCCCTCTATACTTTAGATACATATTTTTCTCTAATTTCTAGTTTTGGTTACCATATCTTGGAATTTTTAACACCATTTTATAATATCTAGGAAGATTCTCTTATAACAGTTTTTAACAGATTCAAATATATTTAGTTTCTTTATGCCATATAAAAAGATGTGAAAGTATGAAGATTTAAACTTAGTAATTAATTTTTCAGTACTTGGAAATGACTCAAGAAATTAATACCCATCACTTAACATATAATGGTTTTAAGTTTTTTTTAAAGGTTTTTGCCACAGGACCCTTGCACTCATTGGAAAGAGGCAGGGAGAGGAAAAGTGATAACTCACCCCCTGGGACCATTCCCCTCTCGGGATTTTGGGTACACACACATATGTGCCTGGCATTGAGTTTCAAGCCACCAGTCTGGGACTGGAACTGTAGGAGTTCAGACCTAACCACTGCACCACCTTTTGGCACTGAAACAAAATTGAAATACTTTCTACATTAGATAGATTTATTATCTTGAACAACAACAGAAAACCACGTTCTCACAACTTTTTCTTTTTTTTTAGGTTTTTGCTATAGCTTCTGTGTGCTCACTGTAGAGAGACAGACAGTGATAGGGAAATTCAGAAATCACCCCCCTAGGGGGATGGCCATGCTATAATCTCTTCTCTGAGTGATTTTCTTTTTCTTCTTCTTTTGTAGAGAAGTTTTTGCTATAGGGCACGTGTACTCACCGGAGAGACAGAAACAGAGATAGAAAGTGAGAAATCAACCTCTAGAGGGGATGGCCACACAGCAGTCCCTTCTTCTCCATTCTCCTCTTAGGATTTTTGGCATGCATACACACGCACCCAGTGTGAATTTTAAGCCACCAGGTCCAGGACTTGAACCACGGGCAACTATGTGGGAGTCCACCGACCTAACTGTTATGCCATCTGCTGATCTTTCTTTTCTTTTTTTTAGCATTAAATCACTATACATCATTTGGCTTGTAAATAGAATTTACCCAACATAAAATACATCTCAGACAGTCTAGCTGAGAATAGTGTGCACATTATCAACAGGTAATAAACCATTTCTATGTCCCACAAATGTCTTGTCTCTCTATTTTTTCTCCCCGATTTCCTTCCCTATATTCTTCCCTTCTCCCAACCTCCTTCCATACTGTCTTTAGTGTCCATAACTGTTTTCAGTGCTTTTATGTCCTCCACTCCAAGTGATTTTCCAGCCGCCAGGTCTGAGATGCAAACCTGTGGTTAGCCATGTGGGAGTCCAGTGCCTTAACCACCATGCCACCTGCTGATTTTCTCTGTCCTGTTTACCAAATACAAATCTTATTTTCCCTCTATACTTTAGATACATATTTTTCTCTAATTTCTAGTTTTGGTTACCATATCTTGGAATTTTTAACACCATTTTATAATATCTAGGAAAATTCTCTTATAACAGTTTTTAACAGATTCAAATATATTTAGTTTCTTTATGCCATATAAAAAGATGTGAAAGTATGAAGATTTAAACTTAGTAATTAATTTTTCAGTACTTGGAAATGACTCAAGAAATTAATACCCATCACTTAACATATAATGGTTTTAAGTTTTTTTTAAAGGTTTTTGCCACAGGACCCTTGCACTCATTGGAAAGAGGCAGGGAGAGGAAAAGTGATAACTCACCCCCTGGGGAGATGGCCATGCCTCAATTCTTCTCTTGGGATTTTGGGCAGTCATGCACACATACCTGTTGTGATTTTCAAGCCATAGGGTCCAGGACTTGAACAGCTGTTGGCCATGTGGGAGTCCAGCATCTTAACCACTATCTCACCTGTTGGCCCCATGACTTTAAGATTTTAATTTTAAATATTTAAACTATGAAAAGTTGATTATAAACATTTATCTGATTTATATTTACCTCGTTTGTTTGTTTGTTTTTAACCATTCTGTTTGTGGTGTTCATGGAAAACAAGCTGTTATTACTTGAAAAGGCAAAACCAAGCTAGTCTTACATCAGGTAGTCTCAGCTTAACTAAAGACTCTGAGTTATAGGACATGAGATATTTGCCCAATGCTTTCCAGAGTTACCTGTGCCCTAAGTACCCCTGTGGCACCCAGAATGACCAGAGAGGGCAGAGCTTATTGGGTCCTTATTCACATGTTGACCGTTCTAAGGACATCTTAATTTTTATCTTACAGTTTAAAACTACCTTTATTTATAAAAGATTTTTACCTAAATCACATGAACTTGGAAAGCATTCAAGCTTAATCATTTAAGTCAACTTGGTACCACATGTATAGACATGAGCAAATGTATAAATATAACATATCACACATGTGTATATAAGCACATAATTACAGATACAAGTAAAGAATTAAAGCTTTTATTTTGGAATTTTAACCATGAGATAGTAAGAGCAGGTTAGAAGAGCAGTTTGATTCAAACTATATCTTTGTACAGTTTCAGATGAAGTATTAGAAAGAAATTTTCATTTTAAAGACACACATAAAGCAAGATAAGCAACATGGATGCCAATGGAACATTAAAATTACAGAAATTTACTTTAAGATTTCTACGGAGAAGTATTCACATGGCCTAGGAAAAGTTCAGAAGTCCACTCACATTAAATAGGTGGCTTCAGCACTGAGATTTTCTTGACTGATTTAACAAATTACTTCTCTTTGTGACAAATTGCCATTACTGTCAGTTTGTCTGAGTCAAGATAGGTGAAGCTTTTTCCTACTTAAGCACATTAAAATAAAGGAAAACAAAAAGTACGAAAAGGAGTTGTTTCTCCAGTTAGCAGCATACAAAGATCAAATATCCTCTCATCATATTCACTCTTGGGGACCAGCAGATGGCATAATGGTTATGTTGCTAGACTTGCATGTAGTTGACTGCAGTTTGAGTCCTGGACTCATATCGCTGGATATGTGTGCGTGCGTGCCCAAAATCCCGAGAGGAGAATGGAGGAGAAGGGATTATGGTATGACCATTCCCCTTTGGGGGAGGGGCTGATTTCTTGCTTTCCGTCTCTCTGGCAAGCACATGCATCCTATAGCAAAAATCTCTCTTAAAAAAAAAGTAACTCAGGGGAACCAGCAGTTGGCGTAATGGCTATGTCGCTGGACTCCCACGTAGTTGACCGCGGTTCGTGTCCCGGACCTGGTGGCTTAAAAATCACGCCGGGAGCGTGTGCGTGCCTGCCCAAGATCCCAGGAGGAGAATGGAGAAGGATCCCGAGAGGAGAATGGAGGAGAAGGGATTGCGGCGTGACCATCCCCCCTGGGGGGTGATTTCTCGCTTTCTGTCTCTATGTCTCTCTCTGTCTGTCTGGCGAGCGCACGCGCCCTACAGTGAAAATCTCTCAAAAAAAAAAAAAATAAAAAGTAACTCAGTACCACTCAGATGCCCTTTCACCATGTAAAAGAAGCTCTTGGTACCCCAGTATTCAAAATACTCAGGAAATTTAATGCAAAACAGCAGAATTGTAGTCATGAGAGGAAACAGATGAAAGAATGAGTCTGAAAGAGCTAATTATAGTTAGCCAAGGGTTCAAGGAAAGAGATTCAGTCAACAGAAAAGTGGTCATGAAATAATCAGATTCAAAAGAGAAAACAGAGGCCTTTAAAAAATGATAGATTGGGGGCCAGCAGGTGGCATAGTGGTTAAGGTACTGGACTCCCACACATGGCTGACCACAGTTTGAGTCCTGGATCTGGCAGCTTGAAAATCACCCTGGGCATGTGTGTGTGCCTGCCCAAACTTCCAGCTGGAGAAGGGACTGCAGTGAGACCATCTCTCTATCCAGCTTGCACATGTTCCCTATAGTGAAGACCAAAACCCTAAAACAAAAGCAAAACTCTGACAGATTATTAGTTTCTATTAAGCTGACTTTTAACTGTAGCACTCTTTTTTAAAAAAAATCCCTTTCATATGTATTATTATCAGATTTTAGCCAGGACAACAACATACATTTCTGTTTTTGTCACCATAAACCAGTTTCTTTCTGAGTATATGGTTCCAATTTCTCCTCTCATATAGGGGAAAAGATTAAATAATCACACACACATGCACTTATGTGCACACCAACTTTTATCATATTCTGAATATAAAACGGTTTAAACCAAAGCATACCTGAATGAATAAAACAAGATCCAGATCACTCCCAAAGCCAGGCAAAAGACAGGATAGCCTCATAATCGAAATGTGTTCCAAAACCCACATTTAGCCTGGCCATACTGAGGGCCCAAACTTAGTTGGCCATCTGCATCCAAGGCCCAAGACCTTGTGTGGACCTGCTAGGTGAAAAGTAGAGTACAGAAGCTGTCTATTGGAGGGAAAAGAATTACTAACATACCCTAAAACTTCTCCAAAGGGGAGGGGTACCAGCAGATGGCATAATGGTTACATCACTGGACTCCCGTGTAGTAGACCACAGTTCAAGTCCTGGACGCAAAGGCTTCAAATTCACGCCAGGCACATGTGTATGTATGCCCAAACTCCTGAGAGAAGAGCGAAGGAGAAGGGATTGTGGCATGGCCATCCCCCCTGGTGGGTGATTTATTGCTTTCTGTCTCTCTGGTGAGCGCCACACCCTATACCAAAAATCTCTTTAAAAATATTATCCAAAGTGGTACTTACTTTAATAATAGTAACAACCTAATTCAAAAAGCCCTGTCAAGGGACCAGCAGTTAGCATAATGGCTATGTCGCTGGACTCCCATATAGTCGACCGCGGTTCACGTCCTGGACCTGGTGGCTTAAAACTCACGCCGGGCGCGGGTGCGTGCATGCCCAAGATCCCGAAAGGAGAAAGGAGGAGAAGGGATTGCGGTGTGGCCATCCCCCCTGTGGGGGGGGTGATTTATCGCTTTTTTTCTTTCTGGCAAGCGCACGCGCCCTATAGCAAAAAAACAAAACAAAACAAAAAACCCTCTTAAAAAAAAAAAAGACCTCGAAGGGGACATAGAAGTGAAGGTGTGCTCAACATTGATTCCTTCAAAATTCACTCACAAGAAGACTAAGAAAACAAAAGACCCTTGTTTCCACAAATGGTTCCTACCATTAACCAGGGAGCAGTGAATCAAGACGATGAATGGATGAGCTTCACACATTTGGTACAGAAAATTTGTTGCTTGATATCCACATGGCTGGAATCTTAGCCTTTTCATGCTGGCCACTTGATCTGACCCAAAAATTACCCTTGGATCCTGGGGTGGCAGGGACCAAGAAATTTCCCAGTTGGTCACAGATCAATTTCTCAAAAAAGACAAGAATCTCATTCAGGTTTTATTTTGGGAACCCACAATAATGTATGTCCCGATAAATGCTGATGTGATAAGAAAACATGGAATTCACCAGCCTATGGGGCAGCTTGAATAGTGGGCTTATAGGATTCTAGACCCGTGATCAGATATCCTCCTTATGACAAATGATACAGAAACAGAGACAAGGGAAATAGATTGTTTCTGGGAGAAAGTATCAGACAATGAATACTCATACCAGAAAATCACTGTAGTCACTATACCTAGGACTAGCTAGTCCACACACATCTCTTTGAACTCTTAATCTTAATTTGAAAAGGAAAAAAGGACAGTGGTTTTTATCATCTACTCATCCAAATTCAACAAATGGAGACCAGGGATCTGACTGGTAAGATACTCTTACCTTTTTATGTTGACTTGTCAGGTTCTGAATACTCTGACCTTGTAGCATTCTGAAAAGTAAGTGGTTTTGGTTTGCCCTACCCACAGCACCAAATCTGTAGGGGCAAAGGCAATTGCCCTGAGGTTCACTGAAAAAAAAAAAAAAAAAAAAAAAAACCTAATAGATAGGTATGTTAAGAAAAAAGACATAGACATATTTAACATATACATGAAAACCTTAGAATCTGTACCTTCTGGAAAGGCCAATTAACCAGAGGTTCTATACCCTATAGGAAAAATAAGGTGTGGAGTTATGCTAAGAAAGGGAAATAAGGGGAGAAAATACAAGAACTTTGCCTTTCTGGGCCAGAAGTCACATCTTTTAATTTTTCCTGTTCCAGAAAAAGACATAGGAGTGGAATCAGGAAAGCCTACTTGAAGCTGCTATTAACTTACTGTTACAAATTTCTTTTCATGAAGGGTTAGCAAGTTCTTGTACCTGTAGACCCTCTAACTAAAATTCTAGTATGTTTTCTTTCTTTTTTGTCTCCTACAAAACAATTCCAATTGGAAAATAGTGACATAATTTAAAGATCCATTCTTTGACTGCTGTTCCTTAGATCCTGGGGAACACTGGGTCCAGTGTGAGCATTGTTTTCCTTTTCATAGTGATGCAGGAACACGGGTGTGGGGGTGATCAAGCCCAGCACCTGCACCGGGATATGTGTTCTTATCTCCCACTCACAAAGAATTGGAGAGACAAGGCTTCATGTCACTTTATCCAAATTGGGAGATCCCACCAAATAAATGTTCTGTACAAACAGCAGTCAGGTATCTAAGGTGAAAGATAGGCCTTGGTGTCATCATATCCGAGTATAGTAACTTACCACCTGTCTGTCATTCAATCCAATTCCTCGTATCCTTCACCACGAAATTGAAAATGTCATGGGCCAACAGCTCTGAGTCAGTTGGTGGCCAGTCACCTGGGACAGTCCCTGAAACAATGTCCACAGGCAGCTGCAGGACTGATTTTAAGACAGACCATGGGCCAAGTGCCACTGTACCTTGGGTGAGACTCCCACACAGGACCTTGTCCCAGTGCGGCTCTCCAGTAAATTGTTATCTGAACTCAAGACAGGTCCACTCATTCAAGTGCCACAAACTAAACTGTAGGCACAAAGTGTGATGAGGGAGAATACAACTTTATTGCTGTGAGCAAAGCAAGGGAAGCAGGCAGCTCGTATTGAAAAGGCTCCACCTCCCCAAGGAGTTCCCTACATGCATTTTTTTAAAGTTTTATTATTATTTTTAAAATTTGCTATAGGGCACATATACTTCAGAGAGAGAAAGAAAACCAGCAAGTTGCCAAGTCCA
>NW_006204851.1:2151563-2179919 GCF_000334495.1 Tupaia belangeri chinensis
GGGGGAAAAGGAAATGCCCCGGGGGTTCCAGAAAAAAAAAAAAAAAAAAAAAAAAAAAACCTAATAGATAGGTATGTTAAGAAAAAAGACATAGACATATTTAACATATACATGAAAACCTTAGAATCTGTACCTTCTGGAAAGGCCAATTAACCAGAGGTTCTATACCCTATAGGAAAAAAGAGGTGTGGAGTTATGCTAAGAAAGGGAAATAAGGGGAGAAAATACAAGAACTTTGCCTTTCTGGGCCAGAAGTCACATCTTTTAATTTTTCCTGTTCCAGAAAAAGACATAGGAGTGGAATCAGGAAAGCCTACTTGAAGCTGCTATTAACTTACTGTTACAAATTTCTTTTCATGAAGGGTTAGCAAGTTCTTGTACCTGTAGACCCTCTAACTAAAATTCTAGTATGTTTTCTTTCTTTTTTGTCTCCTACAAAACAATTCCAATTGGAAAATAGTGACATAATTTAAAGATCCATTCTTTGACTGCTGTTCCTTAGATCCTGGGGAACACTGGGTCCAGTGTGAGCATTGTTTTCCTTTTCATAGTGATGCAGGAACACGGGTGTGGGGGTGATCAAGCCCAGCACCTGCACCGGGATATGTGTTCTTATCTCCCACTCACAAAGAATTGGAGAGACAAGGCTTCATGTCACTTTATCCAAATTGGGAGATCCCACCAAATAAATGTTCTGTACAAACAGCAGTCAGGTATCTAAGGTGAAAGATAGGCCTTGGTGTCATCATATCCGAGTATAGTAACTTACCACCTGTCTGTCATTCAATCCAATTCCTCGTATCCTTCACCACGAAATTGAAAATGTCATGGGCCAACAGCTCTGAGTCAGTTGGTGGCCAGTCACCTGGGACAGTCCCTGAAACAATGTCCACAGGCAGCTGCAGGACTGATTTTAAGACAGACCATGGGCCAAGTGCCACTGTACCTTGGGTGAGACTCCCACACAGGACCTTGTCCCAGTGCGGCTCTCCAGTAAATTGTTATCTGAACTCAAGACAGGTCCACTCATTCAAGTGCCACAAACTAAACTGTAGGCACAAAGTGTGATGAGGGAGAATACAACTTTATTGCTGTGAGCAAAGCAAGGGAAGCAGGCAGCTCGTATTGAAAAGGCTCCACCTCCCCAAGGAGTTCCCTACATGCATTTTTTTAAAGTTTTATTATTATTTTTAAAATTTGCTATAGGGCACATATACTTGAGAGAGAGAAAGAAAACCAGCAAGTTGCCAAGTCCAGGACTTGAACTGAAGTTGGCCACGTGGGAATCCATGGACTTAACCATCATGACACCTGATGACCCCTCCCCACATGTATTTTTTTAAAAATAATTATTTACTTTTATTCATTTATTTTAATTTGACCAGAGACATGCCCTCCCTCCCCTACACACACACACACACACACACACACACACCCACCCACACACACAGAGCGTGCACACGTGTGAGAGAAAGTGAAAAAGCAAGCCACCAGGTCTGGGATTCGAACCGTGGCCAACAATGTGGGAGTGTCCAGCGCTTTAACTACCACACCACCTGCTGGTCCTCCCACATGTATATATAAGGGCAGAATTAAAGGTAAGGGTTCCCGGCTCATGATCAGTTCAGTGATTGGTTTAAGAAGGCATGCTCATCTCCAGGGTCTCCTTATTTGGGAAAACCTCAGATAATCAAATTTCTATTCTGGAAGAGAGCAATCATCAGGTTTCTGGCCCACGATTGAGCCTGGATTCTATGTACTCAGAGCCAGCACTTTCCATTCTGCAAAGCATCTTAAGAATTGAAGTTAAACCATATCTTTAAGAGAGAAGTTTAGAAGTCTTTTGGCCCTCATTCGTGGCCAGTGTGTTTGATTACCATAACCAGAGTCTGAAGTGTTACCCCTTACTTTGGGCCATTACAGTGTAAGTGAACTTTGCATTCTAGGCCCCTTAGAAGGACTTTAATTTTTAAAAAAATTTTTAAGGTTTTTGCCATAGGGTCTGTGAGCCTACAGGAGAGATAGTGAGAGGAAAGGTGAGAAATCACCCTTTTTCTGAGGGTATAGCTAATACTATAATCCCTTCTTCGTTCTCCTGGTATTTTAGGCATCTCTGCATGCATGTGAGTTTATTGTTAGGTCTAGGACTCGAACCACAGTCAGCCAAGTGGGAATCCAGTGCCTTAATCATCATGCCACCTGCTGGCCCCTTAACCATTTTACTTTTAGTTCAGCCCTTACTAATTTTCAGTTTGGGGAATTGCCGTTTTCTTTTTTCCAACAGAAGCAGCAGCTGAGGACCTAGCCCTTTCGGCTTTTAGGGGTTGGTCCCTTTTCAGTTTCAGTGTTAACTACTTTTAGTAGTCAGTTTTGAAAACCTGAACCATTTAAGTAAACTCTTAAGAGACTAAACTGAGATAAAACAATTAAGTTTGATATATTTCAGAGTATGTTTGGGTGCACTTGACCATGAACACCAATTGAATGTTTTTAGTTGAAGGTGTGATATAATCAGAATGTTTCAGAAAGAGGAATATTAGTTTGTATTTTAGAAATTGTTCATGTGTTGCCTGAGGTGGGATGTAAACATTTACATCTTTACCAGGGATCTTTAAACCCTCAATTCAGTTCTTTCCCCACCATTTTTTTTCTGAAAATTTTCTTAACAAAATCAGAAGACTCATACAATGAATATCTACATATCTACCACTTAGTTGCTATAGTCCCTTATATTTTATTGTTACCATTTTTTAAAAATGTGAATGAGGTATTTTTATGGGAGTCTTACCTTTATTTGTTCCACCACAACTGAACCTTTGAGTTGTTTTGAGAAGAATTACAGATTGAAGGAATCTGCTAAGAAGTGAACCCTTCATTTTTGTAGCCATCTCAGTGCCTTCATTCACTGAGGAAGTTTCTGACAATGGTGCTCCTGTATAGTGTATTGATGTAGTGTTCTGAGGGAGTCTTCAAAAAAAATTAGTGGAAAATGCATATTACAAAAAAAAAAATCTATTAATGGAAAGGACCAGCAGGTGGTGTAGTTATTAAGGCACTAGATTCCCACATGGTCAACTGTGCTTCAAGTTCCTGTGGCTAGAAACTTGCTGGGTGCATGTGCATGCCCCTAGTCCCCAGAGGAGAATAATGGGTAAGGGATTGTGTTGTAGCTATCCCCCCAGGAGATGATTTCTCTATTTCTTTTTCTCTTTCTCTGGCAAGCGCATATGCCTCACAACAAAAATCTCTTAACAACAGCAACATCAACTACCAGCAGTTAGCATAATGTAATGGCTATGTTGCTGAACTCCCAAGTGGTCGACTGTGGTTCGAGTCCTGGACCAGGTGGCTTAAACTCATGCTGGGCGCGTGTGCATGCGTGCCCAAGATCCCGAGAGGAGGATGGAGGAGAAGGGATTGCGGCATGGCCATCCCCCCCAGAGGGGTGACTTCTTGCTTTCTGTCTCTCTGTCTCTCTCTGTCATTCCGGCGAGCGCATGCGCACTATAGCAAAAACCTCTCCGGAAAAAAAACAAACAAACAACAACAACAACAAAAAAAACTATGCATGGATTTCAGTATTTTTTTTTCCACCAAATTAAGCTTGTACTTTAATGCCATTTTTCCACAGACGTTTTAAGTCCCTTTCTGTACAGTGGATAACCTTTTGAATCAATTGAATGAGGTTCCTCCTTTAGTCTGAATTTGAAGTATTTCACCTAATTTCTCCAGTCATTCTTTTTTTCTTTTTTTTTTTAAGAGTTATTTAACTTTATTTGTTTTTGACCAGAGAGGGACAGAGTGAGTGAGAGAGAGCACGCACGTGAGTGAGCGAGCGAGAGAGATAGCAAGTTGCCAGGTCTGGGACTCAAACCCTGGTCGGCCCTGTGGAAGTCCAGCACCTTCACCAACTACACCACCTGCCAGCCTTCTCCAGTTATTCTTAAAAGTTAAGCTGGGTTGGAACCAGCAGATGGCATAATGGTTATGTTGCTGAACTCCCATGTAGTTGACAGGGATTTGAATCCCGGAACCTGGCAACTTAAAACTCATGCTGGGTGTGTGTGCATGCATGCCCAAGACCCTGAGGAGAATGGAGGAGAAGGGACTGTAGCATGGCCATCCACTCCTTTACCCCTATGAGGTGATTTCTCGTTTTCTGTCTCTCTGTCTTTCACTGCCTTTCTGGTGAGCGCATGCGCCCTAGAGCAAAAAAACTGTCCAAAAAAAATTGCCTTTCTAAGGGAACCATCAGTTAGCGTAATGGCTATGTCGCTGGACTACCACATAGTCGACCGCAGACCCCTGAGGTGTAATTTCTTGCCTTCTATCTTTGCTCTCTTTCTCTGTCTTCTCTGGCGAGGACATGTCCCTATAGCAAAAATCTCTCACAAAAGAAAAAAGAAGTTGGGCCTTTTAAAATCTGTTAGGTTTTCTGTTTTTCATTTTTTTTTTTTTTTCTTTTTGAAGAGATGTTTTGCTGTAGTGCATGTGTGCTCGCCCCAAGGACAGAAAGAAACTGAGAAATCACTCCCCAGGGGGGATGGCCAGGCCACAATCCTTTCTCCTCCATTCTCCTCTCAGGATCTTGGGCATGCATACACACACGCCCGGTGTGAGTTTAAGCCACTGGGTCCAGGACTCGAACCGCAGTTGACTACGTATGAGTCCAGTGACATAGCCATTATGCCAACTGCTGGTCCTGGCTTTCTGTTATGTTTAGTAAGTCAGTTGGTAAAAGTTGCCATCTTTTGCAAATTTGTAAGTCAGGACTTTTTTGGTATATTTAAAAAATATGATTAAGACCTTAGAAGGAATTTTAATCTTGGCGTGTAAAAGTCACTGACAGGGGCCAGCAGGTGATAATGGTGGTTAAGGTGCTGTACTCCCATATGGTCGACCATGGTTTGAGTCCTGGACCTGGTGGCTGGAAAATCATGCTGCGCATGTGTGCCTACATGTTCAAAATCCTAAGAGGAGGCTAGAGGAGAAGGGATTGCAGCATGGCCATCTTCCTGGGGGGGGTAAGGAGGGGGAGTGATTTTTTGTTTTTCCTCTCTGGAGAGTGCACATGTCCTGTGGCAAAAACCTTTGAAAAAATTAAAAGTCACTGCCATGAAATCTCTTTATGAAGTATAGCTTGCATTTATTTATATTTAGCTTTTAATACTAACTTTTTATAAAATAATTTATATAGTTTATTAGGTGCTAATTACCAGTTTAATTTCAAGTTAATGATCAACTTTCTGGTTGTAAAATATGTAATATTCACTTAACTGTTCTGCATGTTTTTCTTTTCTTCAGATTCTACTCTGCTATTCAAGTAATGGTCATTATGATTCTGTGTACTCAAAGCAGTTTCAGTCAAGTGCAGCTGTTTGTCAGGGTATGCAAAGGTTTTATAAATATTTGGGTATGATTCAGGTGATTTGTTGCCCTTCTTTAAATTGAAGGTCCCACCATAAACAGCACTTTTTAAACATTATTGGTAAATTTTGAATTTGCATGCAGGGTTATGGCTCTTCAGATTAAAAAAAATCTTTTTGGAGAAGACAGGTGGTGTGGTGGTTAAGACGCTGGACTCCCACATGGCTGACCATGGTTTGAGTCCTGAATCTGGTGGATTGCATTCTCACTTTCCCTCTCTGTCTCTCTCTCTGTCTCTCTGTCCAAATTAAAATAAATAAAATTAATTAAATCTTTTAAAAATTGCATTTTGATAATTGGAGTTTTGACTGTTTTTCTTTCAGCTGTATTATATGAAATTCTCTATAAAGATGTGTTTGTTGTGGATGAAGACGATTTAAAAACTGCAGTTGAATTGTTTCGAAGTGGTTCCAAGAAGAACAGGAGCAATGCTGTTACTGGAAGTGAGGATACCCAGACTGATTACAAGAGTTCAACTCAGGATAGGTAATGATGGGAAAGGGGCTGCCACTATATGATAATCACGTTTCAGGTATCTGTGTATCATTATTTTAAAATGGAAGGGGCCTGGCAAGCTTATGACTTAGATGATATAAACACACATGTAGGTATGTATGTTAGGGATATACGTTTTTTAATGGAGAGAAAGAAATTTTAACAAAAGGATATGTTCTCTTGTGAGGTACTCAGACTTCAGGGATTCTGTTCAAATCAGTTTGTTTCTTATTGCCAGAAGAGACTTTAGAGCTTTCTAATAACTGTGATTATCAAACTTTAGTAGTGTATGAATTAATTCAGTGCTTGTTAGACAGATTCCTGGGCCTATCTTCACAAAATCTGAGGTCAAGACTCTGCTTTTTCTTTTTTAGAGATTTTTGCTATAGGGCACATGTACTAGCCAGGGAGACAGAGACAGACAGTGAGACATACCCTCCCCAGGGGAGGAAGCTGCCACAATCCCTTCTCCAGTCTTCCCTTGGGATTTTGGGCATGCATGCACATGAGCCCAGTGTGAGTTTCAAGCCACCATAGTCAGCCATATGGGAGTCCAGCAATGTAACCATTATGCCATCTACTGGTCCCAAGGACCTACTTTTTTAAACAAGTATACCCAAATATTCTGATGTACATAGTCTGTACTATACTTTGAGAAAAAACTGATTCTAAATCAGCACCACCATTTTGTAGATGATAACTGCGGTTGGGTGGTTACTTGACATACCATCCAGCTAGTAGAAAACCTGTCAGGCTAATAGGAATTTCAGCTTTTCAGTGCCTGCCTTTGTGTTACAGTAGGAGTGCACATTGTGTGTCTTTGAAGAATCAGCTATTATTGAATACATATAGGTCAAAACTTTGGTTTTGAAACAGTAAAGTTGATGTTATCTTATATTTCTTCCTGATTCCTACTTCTGTCTGAAAATTCAGATAGGTTTGGTGCCAGTTTGGTGCCACTCCTTGTTTTTGTCTTGAAGTTCTATTTCTTGGATATTTAATGCTTGCACTTTTCTTTTTCTTTTTTTCTTTGTAAAACAGACATTTTTAAAGTTTGTTTCAGACTCCAAGGGGTTCCAACCATATATCAGGGTAAAAGTTGCTTCGTTCCTCACTGATTACTTGTCTTAATGCCTTCAGGCTTATGGAAATTGTAGTAGTAGAAAGACAAGATGTATTAGTTACCTATTGTTACATAACAATATTATCACAAACTTGGCAGCTTAAAACAATATATTTATCTTGCAATGGGTGTAGGTTAGGAATCTGGGCATGGCTCAGTTTGATCTTCTGTGGACGATCTTAAAAGACAAAGCAAGTGTTGGCTAGGACAAAGTTCTTACCTGGAGGTTTGAATAGTTTGGGATCCACTTCTCCACCCATGATTCTTGGCAACATTCAGTTCCTTCCAACTGTAGGACTCAGATCTTTAGTTTGTTGCTTGTAGTTAGAGGAAATCCTCTGTTCCTTGCCATGCTGGGTTGGTGAACATGGCTGCTTGCTTCCTTGATGGCAGCAGGGGAAGAGAGAGAAACCAATAAAACAGGTGCTACATTGTTATCTAGTGTAATCACGTAAGTCCTGTCTGTTGGTTAGAAGCAAACTGAAGGAGAGCAGAAAACACAAGGGTATGAATGCCAGGAGGCTGGGATCATAGGTACCATCTTAAGAGTCTGTTCTCCCAGAAGGTATGACCTTTATGGAGGCAATCTTAAATAATTGTAGCACATACTTAGGGAAGTATAAATACAAGCATTGGGGAGAAAATACTTGCCTCATTTTGAGATATGAGCTACGATACCACTAGGTGGTGGTATAGTCACTAGACTTAAGTAACTGTACATTGATGTGTAACTCTTTGCTCCACATATTTTCAATTAGGGCTGAAGAGTGGAGTAACTGTTGCAATGTTGAAAATATACCAGAAGGCTGCAATCAAGGTGCAGGAGAAACAAAGGTTTGATATTTTCTAAGGCAAAAAAATTTATATTCTTCGCTTACAGTATCATAACTTAAACTAGTTGAGGTCTAATGGGCCCTTTATACTTACATGGACAGGGAAGGAGTTGATCGTGTTTTCCATCTCCCTATTGTATTCTTTTTAAAGAAACAAGGTGATAATGCTAGTCTGTTAAAATTGGAAAAACAGGAGAAATTTATGCATTTGTATAAGCCTAAAATCAAACAGACCTTAAGTCTGAGGCTAGTTAAAAAGGCAGCTACTATTAAAGCAATGTCTGTGTATGCCTCAAGTGCTGGTAATTTTGAAATAATATTGAATAGAGTGAAATATTAGGAAAGCAGAAGAAACATGGTATATTTCTTTGGATATTCTAATGGAATTTGACCAACATAAACTTCAGTTATTTCTAGGTGATTTTAGGGTATAGAAGCACTACACTTTCATGTATTTATCAAGGTATATCACTTGTTGAATAGCTCTCACTGAATTTTTAATCCTAGTCTGTGTTGTGTTGGTTTGTATAAGATTGTCCAAAGTTATTGGCTGCCCTACACAATATTTCCTTCTGCCGTCTACACTAGTCTCTGTTTTTTTAAAATGCATGATAAAATTACTATTTTTAAATTTCTTATTTTAATAAAGAACAAGCGACCTATGTACACAGTTTTTTAAAAAGAAGGAAGAAAAGAATCTTAATTTTTCTTCCTTTCAAAAGAAGTCTTAACCTAAGGATGATGAATTTGTAGCTTGATTATTTTTGTTTTAGTCTGCAGAAAACCCATCCAAGATGCTCTTCCCCTATAAGGTGCTAAAAGCCCTTGATCCAGAAATCTATCGTAATGTAGAATTCGATGTTTGGTTGGACAGCAGAAAAGGTAATGTATATCAACAGAATACTTTATTTGATTGCCAAAGGGCATATGCATGTGCTAGTGGGTTGAAGGGAAGAAAGCCCCTTCCAGTGGGATGTGGTCATGTCACCACCCCTTCTCCATTTCTCCTTCTCGTTGGAACAGGATACTTTTTAATCCTGACACTTGTTTCTTTATTTTTTAAAAAAATTTATTTTAGTTATTATTATCATTATTACTTTTAATTTGACAGAGAGAGACAGAGAGAGAAAGGGAAAGCATGAAAATTAAGCTGGCAGGTCCAAGACTTGAACTGTGATCAGCCATGTGGAAGTCCAACACCCCAACCATCATGCTTCCTGCCAGCCCCGATACTTGTTTCTTATATTTTCAACATATTGTTATAAAAAATAGCTTGGTTTTTATTTTGTTTTGTCTTAATTTTTTGCTATAGGGTGCTATACTTGCCAGAGAGAGAGAGAGAAAGAAATCACCCCCTCCCCCAGGGGAATGGCCACACCAAAATCCCTTCTTCTGTTTCCCAGGATTTGAGGCATGCATGCACATGCACCCAGCATGATTTTTAAGCTGTCAGGTCTGGGATTTGAAACATGCTGTTAGCCATGTGGGATCCAGTGCCACACTGTTTGCTGGCCCCAGTCTGGTATATTTATCTTATTCCATATATGATTTAAATCTGAATGAGGAAACAAGTAGGTTTAGTAATGGAGAGGGATCTTTTAGAGTTTAATGTTTACCAGGGACTTTGACTTTGCAAAGACTGTGAGGAGATAGATAATTTTAAGAGTACCAGCAGCTTTCAAGGACTGGAAACAAATTATTTTTAAATTTAAAGTGATTAAACTTCCCTCATTGATAACTGAATAGGTCAAGTTCTTGAGTCAAATCTGATTTCATCGCTTTTTTTGTGTGTGGTCCATGAGCTAAGAATGATCTGAACTTTGTTTTAGTAACCAGAGTGCATGCACTTGCCAGAGAGTGACAGGGAGAAGAGGTAAAAGGAAGCACTCCCAGTAGGACATGGTCATGCTGTAATCCACTCTGCATTACGGTATCCTGTGGAATTTGGGGCATGTGCACACATGTGTCCAGCATGTTTTTTAAGTTGCCATGGTCAGGATTTGAACCATGGTTGGCCATGTGGGATTTGGGGCCCTTAACCACTAAGCTATAGAGCTAGCCTGGTTTGTATTTTTTTTTTTTTTTAAGTTTTTGCCATAGGATACGTACACTTGCCAGAGAGAGACAGAGAGAAAGTGAGAAATCACCCCTTAGTGGGGATGACCTTGCCACAATCTCTTCTTTTCCATTCTCCTTTTAGGATTTTTGGCATGCATGCATGTACACCCCATGTGATTTTCTTTCTCTTTTTAAAAAAATATATTTTAGAGGTTTTTACCTTAGGGTACATGTACTCACCAGAGAGAGACATCGACATGGAGAGGGAAAGTGAGAAATATCCCCCCTCACCCCCCCAGGGAATATGGCCATGTTGTAATCTCTTTTCCTCCATTCTCCTCCCGGGATCCTGGGCACACATGCACCCAGCTTGGTTTTGAAGCCACCAGGTCTGGGCCTCGAACTGCAGTCAGCCATGTGGGAGTCTGGCAATGTACCCGCTATGCCATCTACTGGTCAACCCCATGTGATTTTCAAGCTGCTTATCTGGGATTTGAACTGTGATTAGCCAAGTGGGAATCCAATGCCTAAACCATCCTGCCACCTGCTGACCCCAGTAGATGCCTTTTTTTGTTTTGTTTTAATTTCCTATAAGGTGCATGTACTCAGCAGTGAGAGAGGAAGAAAGCCCCTTCCAGTGGGATGTGGTCATGTCACCACCCCTTCTCCATTTCTCCTTCTCGTTGGAACAGGATACTTTTTAATCCTGACACTTGTTTCTTTATTTTTTAAAAAAATTTATTTTAGTTATTATTATCATTATTACTTTTAATTTGACAGAGAGAGACAGAGAGAGAAAGGGAAAGCATGAAAATTAAGCTGGCAGGTCCAAGACTTGAACTGTGATCAGCCATGTGGAAGTCCAACACCCCAACCATCATGCTTCCTGCCAGCCCCGATACTTGTTTCTTATATTTTCAACATATTGTTATAAAAAACAGCCTGGTTTTTATTTTGTTTTGTCTTAATTTTTTGCTATAGGGTGCTATACTTGCCAGAGAGAGAGAGAGAAAGAAATCACCCCCTCCCCCAGGGGAATGGCCACACCAAAATCCCTTCTTCTGTTTCCCAGGATTTGAGGCATGCATGCACATGCACCCAGCATGATTTTTAAGCTGTCAGGTCTGGGATTTGAAACATGCTGTTAGCCATGTGGGATCCAGTGCCACACTGTTTGCTGGCCCCAGTCTGGTATATTTATCTTATTCCATATATGATTTAAATCTGAATGAGGAAACAAGTAGGTTTAGTAATGGAGAGGGATCTTTTAGAGTTTAATGTTTACCAGGGACTTTGACTTTGCAAAGACTGTGAGGAGATAGATAATTTTAAGAGTACCAGCAGCTTTCAAGGACTGGAAACAAATTATTTTTAAATTTAAAGTGATTAAACTTCCCTCATTGATAACTGAATAGGTCAAGTTCTTGAGTCAAATCTGATTTCATCGCTTTTTTTGTGTGTGGTCCATGAGCTAAGAATGATCTGAACTTTGTTTTAGTAACCAGAGTGCATGCACTTGCCAGAGAGTGACAGGGAGAAGAGGGAAAAGGAAGCACTCCCAGTAGGACATGGTCATGCTGTAATCCACTCTGCATTACGGTATCCTGTGGAATTTGGGGCATGTGCACACATGTGTCCAGCATGTTTTTTAAGTTGCCATGGTCAGGATTTGAACCATGGTTGGCCATGTGGGATTTGGGGCCCTTAACCACTAAGCTATAGAGCTAGCCTGGTTTGTATTTTTTTTTTTTTTTAAGTTTTTGCCATAGGATACGTACACTTGCCAGAGAGAGACAGAGAGAAAGTGAGAAATCACCCCTTAGTGGGGATGACCTTGCCACAATCTCTTCTTTTCCATTCTCCTTTTAGGATTTTTGGCATGCATGCATGTACACCCCATGTGATTTTCTTTCTCTTTTTAAAAAAATATATTTTAGAGGTTTTTACCTTAGGGTACATGTACTCACCAGAGAGAGACATCGACATGGAGAGGGAAAGTGAGAAATATCCCCCCTCACCCCCCCAGGGAATATGGCCATGTTGTAATCTCTTTTCCTCCATTCTCCTCCCGGGATCCTGGGCACACATGCACCCAGCTTGGTTTTGAAGCCACCAGGTCTGGGCCTCGAACTGCAGTCAGCCATGTGGGAGTCTGGCAATGTACCCGCTATGCCATCTACTGGTCAACCCCATGTGATTTTCAAGCTGCTTATCTGGGATTTGAACTGTGATTAGCCAAGTGGGAATCCAATGCCTAAACCATCCTGCCACCTGCTGACCCCAGTAGATGCCTTTTTTTGTTTTGTTTTAATTTCCTATAAGGTGCATGTACTCAGCAGTGAGAGACAGAGAAAGTGAGAAAGCATGCCACCAGATCTGGGACTTGAACTAGGATTGGTCATGTGGGAATCCAGTACCTTAATCACCATACCACCTCCTGCTCCCCCAGTATATACTATTTTTACTACTTATTTAATTTTGTTCATTATTATTATTTTTAATTTGATCAGAGAGAGAGTGAGAAAGCAAGCTGCCGGGTCCAGGACTAAAACCACATTCAGCCACGTGGAAGTTCAGTGCCTCAACTACCACGCCACCTGCTGACCTCTGTACTTTTTTTTTTTTTTTTTGTTAGAGAGATTTTTGCTTTAAGGGTGCATGCACTCACCCCAAAGACAGAAAGAGAAAGAAAGCGAGAAATCATTCCTCCCGAGGGGATGGCCACATTGCAATCCCTTCTCATCCATTCTCCTCTCGGGATCTTGGGTATGCTCATGTGCCAGGTGTGAGTTTGAAGCTACCAGGTCTGATACTTGAACTGAAGTCGACTAAATAGGAGTTCAGCAACATAACCATTATACCATCTATTGGTCCCAAATAATTGTTTACTTAATTTTATTTAACATTTTTTAATTTGATCAGAAAGCTAGAGAGAGAGAGAGAGACAGACAGACAGACAGAGAGGAGAGTGAAAAAGCAATCTATCAGCACTAGGAATCAAACCACAGTCGGCCATGTGGGAGTCAAGTATCTTAACTACTATGCCGTCAACTGGTCCCTTACATTTTTGAACAGAAGAAAAAAAATTAAACAGTATGTTGTGAGGCTGACAGGTGGTGTGGTGGTTAAGGTGTTGGGCTCCCATATGGCTAACTGGTTCAAGTCCTAGACCTGGAGGCTTGCTTTCTCACTTTCTCTTTTTCCTCTCTCTGGTCAAATTAAAAAAATAATAAAAATGGAATTAAATAATTCTTTAAAATGTGAATAAATATGTATTGTGATACCTGAATAGTGTATAAAATTCAAATTTTAGTGTTAAAGTTTTTGAAAACATAATTATTCAACTGGGGATCAGCAGATGGCATAATGGTTATGTCTTTGGGCTTGCAGGTAGTCGACTGGGGTTCAAGTCCTGGACCTGGTGGTTTAAAACTCATGCTGGGTGTGTGTGTATGCTTGCCCAAAATCCTGAGAGGAAAATGGAGGAGAAGGAATTGTGGTGTGGCCATCCCCTCTGGGGCAGGGGTGGGGGGGACAATTTCTCTCTTTCTGACTCTCTGTTTCTTTCTGTCTCTCCAGTGAGCACATACACCCTAGCAAAAACCTCTCTACCAAGAGGAAATAATTATTCAATTGTATTTATGTTATCATCATTATTTTAGTTTGTTATAGGACACATATGCTCACCAGAGAGAGAGACAGCAAGGGAAAAGGAGAAAGCAATCCACCAGGTCTGGAGGTGGGAAGGGGGGTGGGTAGGAGAGAGAGGCAGGGAAAGGTAAAGTGAGAAAGCAAATTGCCAGATCTGGGACTCAAATCACTGTTGGCCATGTGGGAGTCCAGTGCTTTAACTACCATGATACTGGCCCAGTGTTAATAAAGTTATTTAGCAGAGTTCAGTAGTTCTGAAGTGTCTATGTGGCCCATGAAACCTAAAATATTTACTGTCTGACTCTTTACAGAAAAAGTTTACCAATCCTTGAAATAGGTAATTTTTTCCTTTTTCCCTTATTAAGGGAACTAAATTGATCAAAGTAGATCTTAAAAGTTCTGCCTTCAAGATAAGCATTTAATGGGGCCAGCCAGTGGCATGATAGTTTAAGAGTCTGGATCCCAGCTGACCAACAGCACCGGGCACATGTGCCTGTGTGCCCAAAATCCTGACAGGAGAGTAGAGGAGAAGGGATTGTGGTGTCCATCCTCCCCGGGGTGTGCTTTCTCACTCTGCCTGTTTGCCTATCTGTCTGTCTCTCCATCTCTGTCTTTAGCCAGTATTTGCCCTATAGCAAACAAACAAAAGTGTTAAAGTCTTTAATGTTTCACATTCAGTTCTTTGATTCTCTGAGAACATAGGTGTAAAGTTAATCTGGATTGAGTTTAAGACCTTTAATAACACAGTAGATTAAATAAAAATATTCTGCTTTGAAGAAGCTACATATTGTTACTTTCAGATTGTAATTTATAAATGTTTTGCCAACTCTAAGATTAAAAACTACCAATTCCTACTTACCTATTTGTGGTTTCTGGTTTGTTTATTTTTTAGATTTTTGCCATAGAATACGTGTGCTCACTGGAGAAAGTGAGAAATTGCCCTTCCAGGAGGGATGGCCACGCCACAGTCCCTTCTTCTCCACTCTCCTGGGATTTTGGGCACACTTGCACATGTGCCTGGCATGAGTCTCAAGCTGTCAGGTCCAGAACTCCAAGCGTGGTCAGCCATGTGGGAATCCAGTGCCTCAGCCATCATGCCATTTGCTGGCCTCCTACCTATTTGTGTTTTAAAGCACAAGATTATTCTAGCAGGTTTCTTTAAGTTGACCACAGAAATAACCCATCGGGAGTGACAGAATCATCTTTTAAGATTCTTCCACCAGATTTTAACTTACAGTGGTGGAATTGTTAAGACAATGTAAAAGTTAATTAGGAAAGGGCCGACAGGTGGCATGGTGGTTGGGGCACTGCACTCCTACATGGGCAACTGTGGTTCAAGTCTTGGACCTGGTGGCTTGCTTTCTCACCTTCCCTTTTTCTCTCTCTCTGGTCAAATTAAAAAATAATAACAACAACATAAATAAGTAAATCTTTAAAAAACTTAATTAGAATATAAAATGATGGACAGCAGGACAAAAATCCAATTCACTTGAGCTTGAATTTTCATTTTCTTTTAATAGAACTTCAGAAATCTAATTACATGGAGTATGCTGGGAGACAGTACTACTTGGGAGACAAGTGTCAGGTTAGTTCCTTCTTTAAAGAGTCAATGATTTGTTTTACCAAGATTGTGCTTCTAGTCATTAATATGAATTGAACAAGACTTATTTAGAAAATACTAGAAAAAAATTTTAAGGTACATGTCAAACTTTTGTGTTCAGATGTAAGGCTTTTTCAGTATGTGTGACCTCTATTGTCCCATACTGTTAATGTTAATATCAGTTTCTTTAAAAAGTAGATACAGAACTCCATTTGAGGCAAAATGGTCTTTTTGTATTGACAGATAGTCTTAAGTCTATCTGTCAATAGACTTAAGACTAAAAATAATCTTCTTTTCTTTCAGGTTCGCTTGGAATCAGGTGGAAGGTATTATAATGCTCATATTCAGGAAGTTGGAAATGAAAACAATTCAGTAACAGTCTTCATAGAAGAACTAGCAGAAAAGTATGAATATAATTTGTTGAATTACTGAAATCTTTGGCTCTTAATTTCTTTTTGAAATAATTGAGAATTACAAAGATGATAATAAGAAAACCAGTTATGTAGGTACTGGTCTAAGATGACTTATCTCAAATTGTAAAAGCAAGTTCTGAAGTACGAAATCTCAACACAGGTCTGACTTATGAATAAAAGTTTTCAAAACTCTAGGACCTGGGTAACTTATTAGAAATACTAAATATAATAGAATTTTGATACAAAACCCATTTTTAGTCATTGGAAAGATGGTTTGCTAACTGAGCCTGTGGCAATATCAAAATAAGCTAGTCCAGTTCTTTTCAAACTTTATCATGCCCCAGAATTATCTAGAGGACTTAGGGAAACACAGATTGTTGAGCTCATTCCCCTGAGTTTTTGAATCATTAAATCTAGGTAGGTTAGGCCCACGAATTTGTTTCCAGGTGATGCTAATGCTATTGGTTCACTTTGAGAACCATAAAACTAGGCTGTACTTCCCTAATAACCAAAAAAAATTTAAAAATAAAAAATCCCACCATCTTATAGCAGTGAAGTTAATTTCTTGCTTATTTAGCAGTCTACAACGATGTCAGCAAAGGGAACCCAGGTCAACATAGGCTCTATTTTGACACACACACACTTGTGATGACAGGCAGGGAAAAAATGAGAACACAATAAACCACTTGCTGGTTCTTAAAACATCTCACATTCTCTTGGCTAAAATGGTTTATATAGCCAAGCCTGATGTCAATAGGGTGGGAAAATTTAATCCATTTCTAAGAAGGGACAATCAAATATTTGTGAACTAATACAGTCCAACACAGTCTTTCTTCTGGAATGTGATAGGTATTGTAAACAAGTGAAATTGTACAGACTTCCTCTAGGTTTTCTAATCTAAAAGAAAAAAAAAACAAGACAGAGAAGCTAGTGTCAATAGGTAAATAGAATATACTTGAAAATGAAGCAAGTGGGGTGGGAGTATGTGTTTTGAATGAGAGTTAATTCTGTGTTGCAGTGTTTTCATGATGGTACCTTTAACTTTAGGCATGTTGTTCCACTGGCTAACTTAAAACCAGTTACCCAAGTGACACCTGTTCCTGCCTGGAATGCTATGCCCAGTCGTAAAGGAAGAGGTTACCAGAAAATCCCTGGGGGTTGTGTCCCAGAAATGGGTTCGTATGCCAAAGGTTTTTATTCTTTTTCCCTTCCCGTAACCCTATTTATCTATGTTGTACTTTTTTTTTTCTTTTTAGAAAAAAGGTATATGTATCATATGTCTTTTTTTTAAATTTTTTTATTATCATCATAATCTTCTTTATATTACATTGGATTACATATAACTTTACAGTGTATTACATAGCTTTTTCAAAAGGGAATGCCATGCATGTCAGTCAGTACAGAGACATTAATCTCCCCACTTCAACATTCAATATCTTTTCTATGTTTTCCCCAATCATTATTATTATTATTCTAATTATTTTTTAAAACAGTCAATCGCTATTTCTCATTTTGCTTGTAAAAATACTTTGTCCATCATGAAATACTTCTCAGACCAATCCAGTTGAGAATACTATACATGTCATCATCAACAGTTAATAAGCCATATCTGTTTCTCACTAATGTCCTGCCTCTCTAATGTTCACTTGCTATCTTTCTCTATCCTCTTCTCTTCACTTACCCCAATATATCATATGTCTTGTTCTAGGGTAGGGTTTCTCAGTCTCAACACTACTGACATTTTGGGATGGATAATGCTTCAGAGGTTGGGAGCGGTTTCTCTGTGCATTATAAGATGTTTCACAGCATCCCTGGCTTCTGCATAGCCACTAGATTCCAGTAGCACCCTCTATCTAGTTGTGACAACCAAAAATGTTTCCAGACATTGCCAAATGTACCCCAAGGGAGGAAAGGATGAAATTGTCTCTGGATGAGAAACCACTGTTCTAGGGAACTTTGTGTAAACTCAAGCTGGTGTAGATTTTAGACTCTTAAAACTTGAGGGGGAAATATTTCTCAAAATCTAGGAAAACATCTTATAGAAGCAGCCAGAGATATTAATAGGCATAATTTCTTAGAAAATAGTAATGTTGGTGACTAGATGACTCAATGTTTCAATGACCAAAGCTGCCTATACTGCAGATGATGCTAAGATATCCATTGATACAGAAATTACCTGCTGGTTTTGCCCTTCAGGATAGAAGATCTAGGACACACAAAAAACTTCTCAAAATTTACTCCCTGTATTTATTTGGTTTGTTTCTGAAAAAGGATCTCAGAGTTTAAGGCAGTGTAGTGTATGGGGACACTCTTGTTTTGGTTATGAAGCTTATGTGCTACTTCTGTCTTTGCTTGTAAGTCATGTCAGAGATGGATGTGAAGCAGCGGAAGAAGATGTTCAAGAAAGTTCGAGGGAAAGAAGTTTATATGACTATGTCCTACAGCAGAGGAGACCCCCTCCTCCCACCCAGGCTTCAGCACAGTGTACATTACGGGAATGACCCTCCAATGCACTACTCCCAGGCAGCTGGCAATGTTATATCTAATGAACATTTTCACCCTCAACATTCATCTCAGAGACAAGGTCGGGGATATGGGATTCCCAGGTAAGATTGAACTGACTTCTAAGGTAATGCACATCTCTGTTTAGGGCTTGGAAGTAATTCCTGGATAGAATTAAAGTAGAATTGAGAAGTATCTTAACAATTTACATTTCTTTTATAACCTTTGCTTAAAAGACATGTGGAGGATGGAACTGATATATTGGGTTGTCAGAAAAGTCATGGTGTATTTTTTTCTATGCAAAAATGTGTCATGACTTCTAACAACACAATATATGTAAATTCTTTTCAAACAAATTCATAGGTAGATTTGTGTTCTCATAGTCTAGGGAAATACGAGGCAGTTGAAGAGATGCTCTAAGATGCAGCGCCCTCAAGATGAGTGTCCACATTCCATGTGGCTCTTTTATCTATTAATAAAGGGTAGGCCACTCTCCATTTTACAAGATGACAGGTGAAAAAGCTGAGAAGCCAGATATTATGGAGAAGAAACCTGATGCCATGAAGGCTGATGCCAGTGGGAAGATTAAAAAGCCCAAGAAGGAGAAGCCCCACTGCAGCTGAAACAAGGTCCTAGTTCATGGCATTGGCAGGTACTCCCACTCTGCCATGTGTTCCAGGAAGGCCATGTAAAGAGGAAATACTCAGCCACTAAATACAGGATTGAAAATAAAAAGGAAAAAGTTCTTGTCACTGTCACAAAACCTGTTAGTGGGTACAAGAATGGTGGTACCTAGGCAGCTAAACTTCATAAAATGCCTAGGTATTATACTGAAGATGTATCTTAAAAGCAATTGAACCATGGCAAAAATAACTTTCAGTGAGCATGTCAGAAAGCTGTGAGCTAGCATTATTCCTGGGACCATTCTGATCACCCTCATTGGACACCACAGAGGCAAGAGAGTGGTTTTCATGAAGTAATTAAGTAGTGTCTTTCTACTTGTGACTGGATCTCTGACTCTCAATCAACTTCTACTGCATAGAACACACCAGAAATTTGTCATCACCACCTTCACAAAAATTGATATTAGCAAAGTAAAAAATTCTAAAACATCTTACTGATGCTTACTTCAAGAAAAAGAAGCCATGGAAGCCCAGACACCAGGAAGGTGAGATCTTCAACACAGAGAAGGAGAAATACAAGGTTACTGAACCAGTGCAAGGTTGATCAGAAAGTTGTGGACTTGGAAATTTTACCCAAAATCAAAGCTGTTTCTCATCTCCAGGGCTACCTGCGATCCACATTTACCCTTACAAAAGGAGTTTATCCTCACAAATTGCTGTTCCAAATTTCTTTCCAAAAGATTAATTAAATAATAAATATTAATAATAAATGGGTAGACCTAATGTCAGTATTGGGGAGAGCAAAGATCTTTCTAGTTGAATCCTTTTAGAAAGGCGTGTTAATTCTTTCTAACTGTAGAGGCTGATTACACAGGCATTAATGAGTAGAGTTCAGTCTTCTTTTTCTTTTATTCTTAGGGATTCACCTCGCTTTATAAATAAGCACAACATGGTGGGCCCTAAGGTTGGTTTTTACCCTGGCCCAGGTAAAAGGTGCTGTCAGAGCTATGATAACTTCTCCTATAGAACTCGGTAAGTATATTAAGTATTGAAAATCAGAGAAATTAGGTAACCCTGGTTTCATTGCTGAGCAATGATATTATCTTATTTTTTTAAAGTGTCAACTTTGAGATGTTCTGTTATTTAGAAATTAGAACCAAATTATCATATCTTATTATTTTTCTCCTTTTTATTCTCTAAACCACTTCAGTTCCTTTAGACGTAGTCACCGCCAGATGCGCTGTATGAATAAGGAGTGCCAATATGGCTTTGTCCCAGAGAATGGACAGATGCCCAGGGGCTTGGAAGAAACTATTACTTACTATGAAGTGGAAGAAGGGAATGAGACTGCCTATCCAACTTTACCTGTGAGTGGATCAAACAGAGCTGTTTACTGGATGTAAAGACAATGTGGATAAATTCATTTTTTAAGAGATTTTTGCTATAGGGCACATGAGCTTGCTGGAGAGACAGAGACAGAAAGTGAGAAGTCTAAGGGGGGGGAGGGGTAGCCACACCACAATCCTTTCTCCTCCATTCTCCTCAGGATTTTGGGCATGCATGCACACACACCTGGCAAGAGTTTAAGCCACTGAGTCTGGGACTTGAACTGTGGTCAACTACATGGGAATCCAGCAACGTAACCATTATGCCATATGCTGGTACTGGTGTGGGTGAATTTTAACTGTATGAATACTCAAAGTCTCTTCTGGAAAACATGAAGTTTTATCTTAGAACTTTCAAAAATGAAATAGATTTTTAAAACATATTCTTTTTTTAAATTATTATTTTATTTAACTTTTATTTACTTATTTTTTAATTTGACCAGAGAGGGACAGAGCAAGAGGGAGAGACAAAGTGAGAGAGAGAGAGAGAGGGAAAGTGAGAAAGCAAGCTGCCAGGTCCAGGACTGGAACTGTGGTCCACCATGTGGGAGTCCAGCACCCTTAGCCACCAGGCCACCTGCTGGCCACAAAACATATTCTTAGAGAAGGGGCAGGCAAATATTCTTTTATATATAGTATGGGCTAATATTTCCGTCTCTTTTTTTTTGGAGAGGTTTTTGCTATAGGGCGTGTGTGCTCACCAGAAAGACAGAAAGCGAGAAATCATCCCCTAGGGGGGATGGCCACACCATAATCCCTTCTCCTCCATTCTCCTCTTGGGATCTTGGGCACACACGCACCGTTCCCGGCATGAGTTTAAGCCACTGGGTCCAGGACTCGAACCGCAGTCGACTACATAGGAGTCCATTGACATAGCCATTTGTCTAACTGCTGGTCCTTATTTTTAATTTTTTTAGAGAGATTTTTGCTATAGGGCATGTGCACTTGCTGGGAAACAGACATAAAGCAAGAAATCATGCCCTAAAGGGGATAGCCACACTGTAGTCTCTTCTCCAGTCTCCTCTCAGAATATTGTACACAGATACGCACGTGCCTGGCGAGAGTTTGAAGTCACTGGGTCAGGAATTAGAACTGTGGTTGACCACATGGGAGTCCAGCACCTTAGCCAATATACCACCTGCTGGTCCCTATCTTTTGTTTTCTTGGTCATCAGTTCTTCACATTTTTTTAAATCCTTATATATTTTAATTATTTTATACATTCAATCATTGTATATCACTGCAGCTTGTAAAATCAGTTATCCAAACCCAATATGAATGCACTTTAAGCTATCATACACATTATCATCAACAGACAGGCCTCCATTTTTGTGGCCCTTGAATGTCTTGCCTCTCTGTTTTCTGTTTAATTCCTTTTCTCTCACTCTCCCTTTTCCCCCATCCTCTTCCCACTATGTCCAGTGTCTGTAACCATTTTCCACACTTCTATATAATCTTTCAGTTTCTGCCATAGAGTGTGGACAGTGGGTATATATTAAGTAGAGAACTACAATGTCTCCCTTTCATAGCCTGGCCTGCTTCACTCAGCAGTGAATCTTCCATATTCGTCCACTTTCTATTAAATGCCAGGGTCTTGTTGCTCTTTATGGTTGAGTAGTATACCATAGTATCTATGTGCCACACTCTTCAACCCATTCATCTGTTCTTGGACATTTGTGTTGGTTTCATGGCTTAGCAATTGTGATTAATGTTGTAATAAAAATATAGATGTGCAAACACTTTTCCAACGTAACTTTTCCCTATCCTTTGGGTAGATACCCAGGAGTGGAATTGCTGGATGATATATATGGTAGTACTATTTGAGGAATCTTTGTTCTCCACAGTGGCAGTACTAGTTTACATTCCCACCAACAGTGTAGGAGAGTTCCCTTTTCACCACAGCCTTGCCAGCACTTACCATTTTAAAAAAAATCTTAGCCAGTCTGAGTAGGGTTAGGTGGTATCTCATGGTTTTGATTTGCTTCTCCCTTATAATGAGGGATGTTGAACATTTTTTCATATGCTAATTGACCATTCATATGTCTTCCTTAGTGAGTTGTTTGTTCAATTCATTTTCCCATCTTTTAATTGGGTTTGATTTTTTTGGGGGGGAGGAATAAGTTGCTTGAGTTCTTTGTGTATTCTGGTTATCAGTCCCTTATGTGAGGCATAGTTTACAAAAATATTCTCCCATTGTTGGGAACCAGCAGTTAGCGTAATGGCTATGTCGCTGGACTCCCACGTAGTCGACCGTGGTTCGTGTCCCGGACCCAGTGGCTTAAAACTCACGCCGGTCGCGTGTGCGTGCATGCCCAAGATCCCGAGAGGAGAATGGAGGAGAAGGGATTGCGGCGTGACCATCCCCCCTGGGGGGTGATTTCTCGCTTTCTGTCTCTATGTCGCTCTCTGTCTGTCTGGCGAGTGCACGCGCCCTACAGTGAAAATTTCTCCAAAAAAAAAAATATTCTCCCATTGTGAGTATTGTTGATTCACACTAATTTACTGTGTTTTTTGCTGTGGAGAAATTTCTTAATCTGATGTAATCCCACTTGTCTATTTTTGGGATTATTGCCAGCACTTTGTGGGTCTTATTTAAGACTCATATTTCTTTGCCTACTTGAATATCTCCCAGATTCTCTCCAGCGTTTTCCACCAGTAGTTTTATAGTTTGAGGGTCTTAGGTTTAGATCTTTGATCCACTTTGAGTTGAGTTTTGTCAATGGTGAGAGATAACAGTTCAGATTAATCTTTCTGTAGGTGGATGCCCAATTTTTCCAGAACCTTTTGCTAAAGAGGTTTTCCTTTTCCCACTGGATTGACTGGTACCCTTTGTCAAGAATCAATTGGCTGTATATTTTGGGATTTATTTCTGGTGTCTCTATTCTGTTCCATTCGTCCACATAAATACTTTTGTGCCAATACCAGGCTGTTTTGATTATCACAGCTTTGTAATGTACTTTGGGTTTAGGGAGTGAGATGCTGCCCTCTCCACTCTTTTTGCACAGGATTGCTTTGGCAATATGGGGTCTTTTATGATTCCAGACTAATTCTATGATTATCTTTTCTAGATCTATAAAGAAAGTCTCTTGTAATTTTAGAGGTTGCATTAGATATGTAGATTAATTTTGGTATAATTGCCATTTTGATTGTGTTAATTCTCCCAATCCAGGAACATAACATGGAATGGAATGTCCTTGTACATTTTTGTGTCATTTTCATTCATTCTTTTTTTTTTTTTTTTTTTTTTTTTACAGGGGCACTCAGACTTCCAAAAAAAAAAAAGCGAGAAATCACCACCCCCCCCGCCCCAGGGGGGATGACCATGCCTCAATCCCTTCTCCTCCATTCTCTTCTTGGGATCTTGGGCACACACATATGCACCCCGCATGAGTTTAAGCCACCAGGTCTGGGACTCGAACCGTGTTCAACTGTATGGGAGTCCAGCGACATAGTTATTACGCCAACTGCTGGACCCTCTTTTTAAAGATTTTCATAGATTTTTCTTGTAGAGGCCTTTGACTTTCTTGGTTAGATTTTTCTCTAGATATTTTGTATATTTTGTGGGAAAGGTAAGTGTGATTACTTTCTTCAGTTCTACCTCTGTCTGCTTATTGTTTGTATATTGACATGCTGTAGATTTTTGTAAGTCAATTCTGTATTCTACTTTATCCATTTATTTGAGAATTTTTTTTGTGGATACCTTTGGGTCTTCTATGTATACAATCATGTCATCTGCAAATAGATAATCTCAGTTCTTGTTTCCCTATTTGAATGCCTTTTATTTCATTCTCTTCTCTGATTTAATTGGCTAGGACTTCCAGCACTATGTTGAAAAGCAGTGGAGAAAGTGGGTAGTGTCATCTTGTACCAGATTTTTTATTTTTGTGGAAAAACTTTAAGCTTTTCCCCATTCAGTATAATGTTAGTGATTAATTTTTCATAGATGGCTTTTATTATGCTGAGAAATGATCCTTCTATGCTGATTTTGCTGAGTCTTATGAATGGATATTGTATTTTGTCAAATGCTTTTTCTGCAACAATTGAAATTATCATACGGTTTTTATCTTTCTTTCTGTTAATACAGTGTATTAAGTTTAAGGCTTTGCATATGTTCAGTCATCCTTGCATCTCTGAAATAAAGTCTACCTGATCATGATGAAGAATGTTTTCTATATGTTACTGGATTTACTAGTATCATGTTGAGAATTTTTGCATCTATATTCATCAGAGATATTGGTCTGTAATTTTCCTTTCTTGATATATCCTTACCTGTTTTGGAAATGAATGTGATGGAAGATTCATAAAATGAATTCGGGAGGGTCCCTTCCTTTTGGATCTTTAGAAATAATTTGAGAATAATGGGGGTTACTACTTCTTTAAAAATTTTGGAGAATTCAGAAGTGAAGCCCTCAGGGCCTGGATTTTTCTTAGTTGGAAGGTTATTTATTACTGATTCAATCTCATTGCTTATTATGTGTCTAATAAGGCTTTCTATGTCCTCCTAATTCAATCTTGGTAGACTATATGTGTCCAGGAATTTGTCCATCTCTCCATGTTCTCTTGTTTATTGGTATATAGTTGCTCATAGTATCCTCTAATGATGTTTTGTATTTCTATTGTGTCTGTTGTAATGTTGCTTGTTTCATTATGTACTTGATTTATCTGGTTTCTTTCTCTCTTCTTAATTAGTCTAGCTAATGGTGTGCCAATCTCGTTCATCTTTTCAAAAAGCCAGCTTTTGGTTTCATTTATTTTCTGTGTAGTTCATTTATTTTCTATTTCATTTATTTCTCCTTGAATCTTTATTATTTCTTTTCTCCTGGTTTTTTTTTTTTTTTTTTTTTTTTGATTTTTGTTACTTTCCCAATTCCCTGAAGCATGATGTTAGGTTTTCCATTTGCCACCCATCTATCTTTTTCTTATGCATACTAATTGCAATGAACTTCCTTCTTTTGACTGTTTTTGTGGTGGTGTCCCAAAGATTATGGAAACTCATGCACTCATTATCATTTGTTTCCATGAATCTTTTGATATCGCTCTTAATTTCTTTAGTTAGTTGTGAGGTTATTCAAGAGTAGGTTATTTAGTTCCCATGTATTTGTGTATTTTCGAGTGTTTTTCCTGAAAGTGATAACAAGTTTAATTCTGTTACGATTGGAGAAGATGATGGATGTAGTTCTATGCCTTTGAATTTGTAAAGGCTTGTTTTGTACCCTAGTATATGGTTAGTCTTTGAGAATGTACCAGGCGGGGGTGAGAAAAACATATATTTTGTGGGTTTTGGGTGGAAGTTCTAGAGATGTTTCTCAAGTCCATCTGATTTATGATATCATTTAGGTCCTGAATCTTTGCTTATTTTTTGTCTCATTGATCTGTCTAAAGGATATAATGTGGTGTTGAGGTCCCTAAAAATTAGTGCGTTGCAGTCTAACTTTCCTTTTAGATCTAGCAGTCTTTCCTTTACGTATTTGGGTGCTCTTGAGTTGGGTGCATAGATATTAATAGGTGTTATATCTTTTTAATGAATTAGCCATTTTACTATTATATAATGCCCTTTTTTGTCTTTTATAGTTTTTTGCCTTAAAGCCTATTTTGTCTGAGATCCATATTGTGTCTCTTCTTTTTGGTTTTCATTTGCATGGAATATCTTTTTCCAACTCTTCACTTTTAATCTATGTACGTCTTTATCCATGAGGTGGGTTTCTTGTAGGCAATAGATGGAAGGTTTCTGGTTTTTTTTTTTTTTTTTTTAATCCATTCAGCCAGTCTGTGTCTTTTGATTGGAAAATTTAGGCCATTTAACATTCAACATTAGTATCAATATTTCCAGGCTTGTCCCTACTGTAAGGTTGGCCATTTTCTTTTTTGTTCTCTTATTTCTGTCTGTCTGTCTTTAGTTTTCTTGGTATAGCCACTCCATTCAGAATTTCTTGCAAAGCTGGTCTGGAATTGGTGAATTCTTTCAGGTTTTGTTTATATGAGAATATTTTTATCTTTTCTTCCCATATGATGGATAATCTTGCCAGGTATAGTGTTCTTTGTTGAAATTGTTTATCATTTAACACTTTGAATATATTGCCCTATTCTTTCTTTGCTTGCATGGTTTCCAGTGAGAGGTCTAGTGTTAGTGTCATGGGATAACCTTTATAAGTTACTTGACGCTTCTCTCTTGGCAATTTTAGTATCTTGTCTCATTTGTGGTTTTGCTCATTGCCATTCTCCCTTAGGGGAGAGAGATTTTCTTGGTTTCACATATTTCTTTTGCCTCTGGGGTGGTTTCTAGTCATCTGATGGATTATATGTTTCTTCCCTGTGACCTGCACATTTGTTGCTGGGACAGCATGTTCCAAATGCCTTCCAGATTCTAGAGAACAGATGTACCTGGGACTGAGCCACAGGCTCTCAACTGAAGAAGAAAGTATGGAAACTTTATAGTTTGGGAAACTGTAAAGTCTGTGATGAACAGGAGAGAGTGGAGGTTCTGAAGTGGTCTCTAGCCTGTGCAGAAGCCAGGAAGAAAGGTGGTGTAGAAGTAGGGAGCAAGAGGGCACCTGGAGCAGATGACTGGGGTGTGCAGGTCCAAAGCCGTCTCTGGCATTGGTCAGCACACTTGCTTCTGCTGTGTAGGAGCTGGGAACCAATTATATGATTTTTATCTTTCTTTCTATTAATATGGTATATTATGTTTATGGTTTTGCATATGTTGAACCAACCTTGCATCCCTGGAATAAAACCTACCTGGTTGTGATATATAATCTTTTTTTTATGTGTTGTTAGATATGATTTACTAGTATCTTGTTGAGAATTTTTACATCTATATTTATCAGGGATATTGATCTGTAGTTTTCCTTTTTTGTCACGTCCTTGTGTGTTCAAGGGTGAGAGTGATGGAGGCTTCATAGGATGAGTTCTGGAGGGTTCCTTCCTTTCAGATGCCTAGAAATAATTTGAGTAGATGGATGTTAACTCTTCTTTAAATGTTTTCTAGAATCCGGAAGTGAAACCATCACGACCTGGACTTTTCTTTGTTGGGAGGTTATTGTGATTTAATCCCATTGTTTGTTATGGGTCTAATCATGCTTTCTGTATCTTCCTACTTCAATCTTGGTAAATTATAGGTGTCCAGGAATTTGTCCATCTCATCTAGGTTTTCCTTTTTGTTGGCATATAGTCAGTTGCTCATAGTATTCTCTAATGATTTGTATTTCTATTATGTCTGTTGTAATATTTCCTGTTTCGTTATGAATTTGATTTATCTGGTTCCCTTCTCTCTTCCTAATTGGTCTAGCTAATGGTATATCAATTTTATTTATCTTTTCAAGGAACCAGCTTTTGCTTCCCTTTATTTTCTGTATAGTTCATTTATTTTCTATTTTATTTATTTCACCACAGATCTTTATTATTTCTTTTCTCCTGGAATTTTTTGAATTATTTTTGCTCTTTTTCCAGTTCTCTGGGGCATGATGTTAGCTTGTCCATTTGTCACCATTCCATCTTTTTTTTATGTGCACTAATTACTGTGAACTTCCCTATTATGACTGCTTTTGCTGTGTCCCATAGATTATGGAAACTCATATGGTCATTATCATTGGTTTCTATGAGTCATTTGATTTCAGTCTTAATTTCTACAGTAGTTATAAAGCCATTCAGGAGTACATTGTTTAGTTTCCATGTTTGCATACTTTCTAGTGTTTTTCCCCCCAAAAATATGAAGTTTAATTCCATCATGGTCAGAGAAGATGCTGGATATAGTTTCTATGCCTTTGAATCTGTAAAGGCTTGTTTTGTGCCCTGTCATGTGGTCAGTCTTCAAAAAGGTTACATGCAGGGGTGAGAAAAATGTGTGTTTTGTGTAGAAGATTCTATAGATGTCTGTTTAGTCCATTTCAATATGGTGCCATTTAGATCCTGCTTTTCTTTGCTTATTTTTTGTCTAGATGATCCATCCAAATGAGAGAGTGGGGTATTAAGATCCTCAACAATTAGTGTGTTGTAGTCTATCTCTCCTTTTAGATCTAGTAGTCTTCCCTTCATGTATTTGGGTGCTCCTGAGTTGAGTGCATAGATATTTATAAACATTATATCTTCCGAAAAATTTGCCTTTTTGCTCTTATACAATGCCCTTTTTTGTCTCTTACAGTTTTTGTCTTAAAGTCTATTTTGTCTGAACTCAATATTGTGACTCCAGGCTTTTTTTTTTTTTTTTTTTTTTTTTTTAAGTAAATCCCTTCAGTTCCTTGGGTTATT
>NW_006204851.1:2180092-2182108 GCF_000334495.1 Tupaia belangeri chinensis
CCCCAGCCATTATGTTAGCTATTTTATTTTTTTTTTTGTTTGCTTATGTCTGTCTGTCTATAGTTTTCCTGGTATAGCAATTCCTTCAGTACTTCTTTAAGAGCTGGTCTGGTGTTGGGAATTCTTTCAGGTTTTGTTTATCTGAGAATGTTTTTATCTTTGCATTTGAAGGATAATCTTTCTAGATATAGTAATCTTGGCTTAAATATTTTTTTCTTTTAGAGAGAGATTTTTTGCTAAAGTCGTGTTCACTTGCCAGAGAGACAGAGTGTGATAAAAAGCGACATCCCCCAGTGGGAATGGCCATGCTGTAACCTATTTTTTTTTCTTGGGATTTTGAGCAGGCATGCACAAACACCTGGTGTGAGTTTTAAGCCACTGGGTCTGGGACTCGAGCCATGGTCAACTACGTGGGAGTCCAACGACGTAACCACTGTACCATCTGCTGGTCCCTTGTTTTTCTTTTATCACTTTGAATGTATCTTCCCGTTGTTTCCTTGCTTACATTGTTTTTGCTGAATGGTCTGATGTTAGCCTAATGAGATAACCTTTGTAAATAACATGGCGTTTCTCTCTTACCATTTTTAGAATCTTCTCTTTATCTGTGATTTTGACTGATCTGGCTATGATATACCGTGGAGAGGATCTTCTTGGGTTGATTCTTTTTAAGGTCCTTTTTATTTCTTGGGTCTGGATGATTAAATGGATCTCTGGATTTGGAAAGTTTTCTTTAAGGATTTCATCGAATAGATTATCAATACCCTTATTAGATTCTTTGCCTTCTGGGATAACAATTACTTGGATGTTTGGGCATTTAATAGTATCTGGTGTTTCCCACCTATTCCCTATTTTATTATTTTTTGGGGGTATTTTTTTCATTCTGTTTTGTCGTCTTGCTCTGAGATTCAATCTTCTGCCTGATCTAATCTGCTTTTAATACTTCCGGGGGGGGGTGCTTTGATTTTCTGTATTAGTCCTCAACTCTAGAAATTCTGTTTGATTCTACTTTATATTGTCTATCTTCTCCTTCATGACATGAAAGGACTTCCTCATCTCTGGGAGTTCGATGTCTCTTTTTCTCTTGGATCACAGAGTTTTGTTGCCATAAATTTTCTCAATACCTTTTCTGACATTTCAGTAATTTCCTATTATTTTTCCATACTTGGAGACAGTTACTGTGTCCCCTTTGTAAAGATGTATTTCTTGGTTTTCTCATACTTGAGGCTTTTCTCCAATTTTTAGTCATTTGGTGATGTATTCACTTTTGGCTAATTTGTTGGAGGAGATTTCTACAACTGTGAGCTTAGGTGTTTCCCATTATTGTAAGGCACTTCTGTGCCAGTTTCCCTCTTATACTGTGTTTTGTAATGTAGTATCCACAGGAGGAGTTCTGAATTCAGATTTATGAAGAGGGGTATCTCCCTTTTTGTAGCTGGTTCAGTGGGGGGCGGGGGGGCGGGGGGGGGGTTTCTCTGCTCCTTTCTAGCTTTTGGCCATTAGGTTGGAAGATAGGACTGCAGTTTGGGGCTGCTCAGCTCTCAGGCTGGTCCCTGAAATGGGGAGAGCACCTCAGATGTAGATGTCTCCTTAAGAGACCTGTAATGCTCCTGTGCTTTCTAGCTTTGGTCATGTGAGGTAAGGTTGGAAGAGGGGAGCTTCAGCTTGGGACTGCTCATTTCTCATGCTGGTCCCTGAAGTGGGCAGAGCACCTCAGATGTAGATGTCTCCTTAAGAGGCCTACAATGCCTCTGTGCTTTCTAGCTTTCCACCTGGGAAGTAAGGTTGAAAGAGGCTACAGCTCAGGGCTACTCATCCCTCATGCTGGTCCCCGAAATGAACAGCTCTTTTTTAATTTTTTAATTTTCAGAAGGCATGCAACATGCACCAGAGAGAGAAAGTGCTCTCCAGTGGGGCTTGGTTACACCATAGTCCCTTTTCCTCCATTCCTCTATCCTGTGAGGATTTGGGCATGTAGGCACACATGCGTAGGTTTTTTTTCTTTTCTTTTTTTTTTTT
>NW_006204851.1:2182132-2182764 GCF_000334495.1 Tupaia belangeri chinensis
TTCTTGTCAGTGAGAGGGAAAGTGAGAAATCACCCCCCAGGTGGATGACATCATAATCTCCTCCGTTCTTTCCCTGGCATTTTGGGCATGCACACACACATGGCTGGCATGATTTCCAAGCCACCAGGTCTGGGACTTGAACTCCTATGTGAGAGTCCAGTCACTACGCCTTAATCACTATGCCACCTACTGGCCTCCCCAGCTTGTTTTTCAAGCCTCCAGTGCCCGAATGTGAGCTGTGGTCAGCCACATGTGATCCAGCTACCTGTGCATAGTGTTTAACTGCTGTGTTGCAGGGCTTCCCTGTGTTAAAGTACATTTAAAAACATTTACTTACAGAGTAGTCTCACAATAGCAATGTGCATTGTTAGTCTAGTTCTTTAATTGACTTTCAGCATATTTTTCTAGCTTTTTATTTTGATTGTATCGAGAGAACTGCATGTGTATGTATGTCTTTTTGGTACAGACTCATGGAGGCCACTCTACAATGGTTCCTGCTACTTCAGCATACTGTGTTGCAAGGCGAGGACATAGCTCAGGCAAACCAACTTTGGAAACAGAGGAGGGGAGCGCCCAGAATACCAGTGGTGAGTCAGTTATAGCTAAATATTTTTTTAAAAAAATATGCTTGT
>NW_006204851.1:2183463-2187010 GCF_000334495.1 Tupaia belangeri chinensis
CCATGCCCCCTGCCAACCCCAAGAGTCATAAATTCTTATCTAAGGGATTACTAGACTTTTAAAGATGTCCTGGCATTTCTCAGAACAGATTGCTACTGTAACTGGCTGTTACGTTGTTTTAACTTATTTTCAACTCTTTGCATAGGTATTTAGTGAGTTTTGATTTGGTGAGATATCAGTGTGGAAAACATTGATATTACTTATTAGTAAGGCACTATTCATAATTGTTGTCACCATTCGTCCCCATGTATATAACTACTTTTTGTTTTTCATTTGATTACTTATTATTTTACAAGGCTGTTATAAAGTAACTTCTTGGCCCAAAGAAGTCTACTTGCAATATAAATGTTACTATTCATTGAATCCTATGTTCCATCCATTTTACTAAGTAATTATAATTTAATGTAGTCCTAACTGTATCCCTTTGAGGAATGCAATATCCATATTTTATATATGAGGAAATTGAGGTTCAAAGGGTAAATGATACGGCCATTGATAAATGGCAGAGTTACAATTTAGTTTTATAAATCGTCTATCGAGGTGTACTACCATAGAGGTCAGTAGTTTAAGGTATACAATTTAGTGGATTTTAAATTATATTCAGAGTTGTATAACCATGACCACAGTTAATACTAGAATTTTTTTTATCATTCCAGAAAGAAACCTTATGCCCATTAACAGCTGTTCCCATTTATCCCAAGTTCCCTGCCCCCAGCCCTTGGCAACCACTAATCTGTTTTCCATCTCTTTGAAATCCCTATCTTTGAAATTTTATATGAATAGAATCATATAGTATGGGACCTTCTATGCCTGATAACAATAAGATTTTGAACTGAGGTTTGTGTAACTCTTAAACTTTCTGTGTATGTGGGCCTGCATGTGTATACTATCTACAGTTATTATATTGCTTCCTACCATGAAGCGTGTTTTATTTTTACCATTTTATTGCTAAGTGGCTTCTGGATGAAACATGAATGATTTGACTTATTCATAAATTTCTTATTTTCTTATGATATTCATGTATTTCCTACTTGTGTAGAAGGAAATAGATATTTCTTTCTTTTTTTTTTTTTGAGAGGTTTTTGCTATAGGGCGCGTGTGCTCGGCAGACAGACAGAGAGACAGAAAGCGAGAAATCACCCCCCAGGGGGGATGGCCACACCACAATCCCTTCTCCTCCATTCTCCTCTCGGGATCTTGGGCACGCATGCACACGCGCCTGGTGTGAGTTTTAAGCCACTGGGTCTGGGACGCGAACCACGGTCGACTATGTGGGAGTCCAGCGACATAGCCATTACACTAACTGCTGGTCCTGGAAATAGATATTTCTGAAAATTTAATGAAGACAGAAAAATCTAGCCCAAATGTAATGTGCAACCTGCATGAATAGCCATGTGATTAATGATGCTTAATCGCTGCTCTTTTGTTCAGATGACCTTGGACTTTTTATTTTAGCCCTATTGCTAGCTTCACATGTATTGTTTGCGTGTAGTGGTCTATATAAAATAACCAACTCTTCGTTCTTACCATAAAACCTGCTGTCTGGAGAAGTTGCATGCTTGTATGGTTAATAAATGGTGTATTTAAAAAAGAAATCCAACTTAGACCTGTAGGTTTTTATTTTGTAGAAACTCTAATTGAAGATGGACTTTCTCTGCATTTCAGTGTTATAACAATGTTTATTATTGTTTTTCAACTTGCTATCATTATTGGAGGGAGAGGGGAGTGAGAAAGTAAGCTGCCAGGTCCATGACTCGAACTGTGATTGGCCAATGTGGGAGTCCAGTGCCCTAACCATCATGCCATCTGCTGGCCCTTGTATGACAATCTTCAAAAAGAAAGAACAAAAGAAAGAGCTGTCTTTTGAGAACAGAGTTCACGGGTATTACTTACATGAAACAGGCTGAAAAGCAAATGAGGCATATTATAGTCACCATTTGAATGTCTAATATTAGGTCATCAGGAAAGTTATGACTTTGTTTCTATGCAAAATATATCATGACTTTCCTGATAACCCAATATATGTTAAACACTGTGTTAAGTTCTTTTCAGTTCTATTAACCCTCCTCAAAATCTATACAAGTTTGGTAGTATTATTCCTGTTTCACAGTGAAGCCATTGAGGCCCAAAGACTAGATAATTTGCCTAAAAGTCATGTGATTAATCGGGATTCATATCTAAGGCATCCTTAGCACCAGAACCTATAATGTGCATAATCACCACACTGTACTACTCAAAAAATTGGACATAGCTGTTTTTTTTATTTTTTTATCTCTACCTGAATCTTAAGAGCTAAGGGGATTTTCAGAGGAGAAATCTATACCGTTTATACTCTGTAGTTTTAATATCTATTGACTAGCATGAACACAGAAATGACTTTTAAGGGTTTATGCATTTTAGCTTTGAACATTTATTCATAAAACTTGAGAAAAAGCAAGTGCTGGTCATTTGGTTCTGCTAAGCTATGTAAATACACTTTTCTGACTTGTTTTTCTAGGGGGATATCATGAAGAATATTTTTATCCTTCAGGTTAGTGAGCTCTAGATACAATCTGACATTCATCCTTGTTTATAGAATTCCAAACTATAACATAACACTCATTTTTTACTTTACTTTGACTATATCCTTTAGAGCCAGACTATGAAACTTCAGATGTCTATATCACAACTGCATCTACAGCAAACTTGGTAGGTACTTAATTGCAAACACTCATACCTCTATTCTGTACTAGGATATTGTTCTCAGAGACATACATATAACTGTGTTTAAACCAAAACAATCCTGTGAAGCAATTAGTATCATTCCCATTTTTTATGTAAAAAAATTGAGGTACAGAAATTAAGTAACTCATCCAAGTTACATCCATTGTCTGAAATTAATCTGCTTAGAGATATTCCTAACGTGTTGATATAAGACATTGACAGTGAAGACCTTTTAAAAAATTATTTAATATGAGAGAAAACACACAAACAGACCCCTGCTGGGGTTTTACCGTTCTGCAATCTTTTCACCAACCTTCCAGTCAGCCAGAATTATTGGTGCACCTGGGTCAGCCCAGAATTTGAACCCTGGGCTTTCTCATAGGTTCCAGTATTATGTAGCAGTATCCTACAGCCTATGCCATTACAACTGGGCTGGCAGTGGTGATCTTTTAGAGGATTTTATTATGATTTTTTTTTATCAGCCAGAATGGGCCATAAATCTCACTTAATATAATAAATATAATAATAGTTTGCTCTTGTCAGTTATAGTACATATCCAGTGGCGGCCTGTTGGAGGTCTTACTCTGGGACTCAGACTGATGGAAACTTTATCCATGATTGCCAAGGCAAGAAATAAAAGGTGGTAAATGCTGCCCTGGCTCTGTAGCTTACCCCAAAGGTGGAACGTGTCACTTTCTTTTCTATTGGCCAGAGTAGGTCCCGCTCTGCAGAGTATAACTTCTCTGTGCTTTAAAGACAAAAAAATTGGGAATATGTTTTTTCTTTTCTTTTTTTTTTTTTGAGAGGCTTTTGCTATAGGGCGTGTGCACTCGCCAGAGAGACA
>NW_006204851.1:2187572-2194739 GCF_000334495.1 Tupaia belangeri chinensis
ATTTAATTTTATTTATTATTTTTTAATTTGCCCAGAGAGAGAGAGACAGGGAAAGTGAGAAAACAAGCCACCAGGTTTGGAACTTGAACTGTAGTTGGCCATGTGGGAGTCCAGCGCTTCAACCACCATGCCACCTGCCAGCCCCGTACTTAATTTTATTCATCATTATTATTAGTTTTCAATTTGCTATAGAGCTATGCAATGTGAGAGTTCTGTACCTTAACCACCATGCCACCTGCTGGTCCTAAATGTGGCTTTTCTTGATCTTGAGGCCTAAAATAAAAAATACAAAGATTTTGTTTGTTTGTTTGTTTGTTTTTCCTCATGGCCTTCTGCCTCCCACCTCCCACCTCCCAATTTACAATGATGAGGCAAGAAACTGAAAATTTTGGTAAAAATAAAGGAGAGAATGAAAGAAACAGTTACTGGCTTGTTGCAGTTCTTAGGTCTTCATGGGCAGATGTTCTTCGGGCTTCTCCCTATATACATGGGGTACTGTTCCCTGGGGAATTCTCTGGTTCATTATGTTCTCAGACTCTAGGGCCCTTCCTTTCTTGGTCATATTTGAGGTAGGCATTGATGAATATTCTTCTGGCCACTGAGTAGCCTTCTCAGTCTGTTCTTACAAAAGACTGGGGACCCACAGTTTCTTTTTTTTTCAATTGAATAATTTTAGTTTTGGCTCATGGTTTTTTTGGATGTGAGGTTAATTTATTCTTCTGTTTGATTCATATTAGTTTCGTGTCTCTTTATTGAGTTGTCAGGAAAGTCATGACACATTTTTGCAAAGAAAAATACAACACGACTTTCCTGACAACCCAATAGATATGCTGTACTTTGACTTGTTTTAATTCTTTCCTTCCTATTTATTTATTTATTATTCATACATTAAATTGCTATACATCATTTAGATTGTGAAGAGACTTTAACCCAGCATGATAGACAGGTGGGATTACATCAGATTAAGGAGTTTCTACACAGCAAAGGACACCATAATTGGTGTGAATCGACAACTCTTGGAATGGGAGAGAATTTTTGTTAACTGTGCTTCAGATAAGGGACTGATAACCAGAATTCTTTCCTTTCTTATCTCAAGTTTTTCTCTATCTGATTGATAGAAGAGCTATACCTTTGGCCACATTTCCATGAGAGATTTGTCCATGAGCAAAGAGTTACTCGGTATTACATCCTTAATTGAACTCTTGCTTTAAACTTTTTTTTTTTTTTTTTCTTAAAGAGGGATTTTGGTTATAGGGTATGTGTACTCTCCAGAGAGACAGAAAGTGAGAACTCACCTCCCAGGGGGGGTATGGCCACGCCTCAGTCCCTACTCTTCCTTTCTCCTCTCAGGATTTTGGGCATGCATGCACACACGTCTGATGTGAGTTTTACGCCACTGGGTCTGGAACTCAAACCACAGTCAACTACATGGGAATCCAGCACATAACTACTATACCATCTGCTGGTCCCAGAAGGAAAGTGAGAAAGCAAGCTACCAGGTCCAGGATTCAGCTGTGGTTGGCCATGTGGGAGTCCAGCGCATTAATCACCATACCACCTGCCGGGCCCATTATAACTTAATGTACTCAGGATTTGGATTCTTGCTGTAAGGCCAAATTTTAATGAGTTTTTGCTGTCAATTTATCTATTTTATCATTTATAGCTTAAGGCAGAAACAGTTACTATTCAACCCTATGAGTTCTTGTATGCAGACTATGCCAATTCACTCCTTTCTTCAAACTAATAGTTCTTTCCTACATGTGTCTGTCTTAAAATACCTTGCTCAAATCTGCCAATTATCATCAAAACAAAATACTATAATTCTGTTTTGTAAACCACTTCCTCAAGAGCTGTGTTTGTAATCTTAGCTAGGTTTCTGCTACAGCAGCACCCTACTTATAGTTACCAATTTCTGTTTTAGTCAAGCTAGGTTGTGCTGCAGTAACAACCCCCAAGATGTGGCTTAACATAGGAAAAGTCATTCTTGTTACTGCTATATGAAGAGTCTTCAAAAATTCATGGAAAATGCATATTATGAGAAATTATGCACAGACTTCAAAATTTTTTTGTACCAAAATAAACTTAACATTTTTTGAGAGAGATTTTTTTTTTGCTACAGAGTGCATGCACTCACCGGAGAGACAGAAAGCAAGAAATCACCTCTAGTGAGGATGATCATGCTACAATCTCTTCTTGTCCATTTTCAGGATCTTGGGCACTCATGCACATACTCCTGACTTGATTTTTAAGTCACCAGGTTTGTGACTCAAACCATGTAGTCAGTTATGTGGGATCCAGACATCTTAAGCTCCATGCCACCTGCTAGTCCTTTATTTCTTCTTTCCATGCCCAACACTCAACTAAATTCTTTTCTAGAATCGTTTAGCATTTGCATGGTTTGAGTCCTAGCCCCGGCACCTTGAAAAACATAGTGAGTGCTTGTGCATTTGTGCCCAAAACCCTGAGAGGAGAAGGGATTGCTGTGTGATCATCACCCCTAGAGGGGTGCTTTCTCACCCTCCCTCAACTTTCTCTGGTGAGTGCATATGCTCTACAGCAAAAATTAAGAAAACATAAAATTTTAGTCTTTCAGTCCTCAATTATATTTTAATAACTACATTCAATATAAACAACATCTCTGTAAATAGGAAACAGAGCAGTCACTTAAATCAGGCACTAGAGGGATACCATTTGGAGCATTTTCTTGATTGTCACTTCCAAATTTGAATTATTTCAGGACAGATCACTTTTATCCAATTATAGGAGATGTTGAAACAAAGTAAATCTTGTATTGATATGCTATTTGGCTTCTTGATTTCCTTTTATTTAACTCATTTCTCTATTCATTGAAGTCTCTTCAGGACAGAAGACCATGTTCTGTGTCTGCTCAGGACACAATTATCTCTTACAGCTACCCTCAGAAGGTAATCTTGCTAGTGTTATCAAGCAGTCAGTTAGAATGGTCTGAACAGAGAAAATTGAGTTTTTTTCTTTTGTATCATCAAACTTAATAGCAACTTCTCGTGTTCTTTTAGATACTATTATACTTTGCAGAACTTGTCATAGTGATTCAGTAATTCATTTATCATAGTGATTGATTACCTGTGTTGTTCCAGACACAGTTTTGTGTACTGGATTTAAGACTACTCATAGTCTACTATAAACTTCTTATGTGAAGAGTGAGTTAATATAAGTTACTTGTGAAGTCTGTCTTATTGACTGACTTAAGTTTATTAAGTTCTCCTGTAGAATGCGTAGTTGGGACAGAAAAGGTAGCTGAAACCATAGACATTAATAAGATTATCCTAGAATAGAAAGAGATTGAGTAGAATGTCTAGAACAGAGCCTGTGGGTCACTAACTTTTAGAAACTGGACAGAGAAGGAACAGCCAAGGAGGGAAGAGAAGCAGGGGAGTTATAATATAGAAGCTCCAGGAAGAAAATGTTTTAAAAACATCTCAAGTGTCAATTGCTGTCAAGCGGTAAAGCAGCATATTGATTAATAAAACTAGGACTTATTGTTATGGAGGCCACTCCTGACTTTGAATGTAGTGTCAGAAGAGTGAGAAAGGTGTAGTAGCCATATTGCAATGGGGGTAAGGAAATGGAGACTGCCTCTGAGGACAGTGTGTTCCAGAAGAGTCTGTTAGCATTTATTGATTATTTCTGTGTGCACGGTCCTGTACTCAATGCTATGGGAAAGTAGTCTATTCCCCCAAAGTGCTGTGGCCTAAGAAGAAAAATAATTTATAGTCTCTTAAGAAGTTATAAAAAAATGCAGAGTGTTTTTTCTATTTAAAAAGTATGTGTTTGTGTGAAAAATGTATATGCATGTAAAAATGAATAAATATAAATCTCTGGAGTAATGTACAGGAAACCCAGAGGTTACCTGTTTAGAGTGAGTATGACTAGGCAGATGGAAGACAGGGATTAGTGGGAAAGTTTTCTTAGTATACAATTTGATTTCTGATTTTTGAATCATTAATGTATTACCTTTTCAGAAAGATAAAAAATTTAAACAAAACTCTAAAAAGTAAGATAGGACCGTCTAAAAGAAAGAAATTTCCTATATCAGGGTTAAATAAAGATTGACTTTTCAGTGTTTCAGTTATTAAAAAAATACTATTTCCTGAAATTTAGGATTAGGTAAGAAACATACTGTTTGACAAAACAAACTTACATTTCTGAACTTTCTTTTACACTTATAGGTAATGGGAAATTCTGCAGCAGTTGCAGCTTCTTGTGCTAATAATGTTCCAGTTCAAGTCTTATCTAACTGTGCAGCAGCTAATCAAGCAAGTAATACTGCTTCCTCACAGCATGCTCTCCAGCCTCTATTTATATCTCCGTCTTCACAGGACAGGCCAGGTTGGTTATTCGTGGTTGTTTACTTTAGAAGCCTCTTTTCCTATTCATAAACATAACTTATCTAGTGGTTAGATAAGGTTACTTCAATTTCCAGAAGTTTAATTTACTTAATAAGTGCGTTCTGTCATTAAGGAATTTCTGATATTTGAGTCAGGGTTTCATTGTTATTTTCTTGCAGATTTGGCTGTGATGAGATTTTATACTTCTCATTTTGCTCCCTACTGAATATTTAGTGACCTTGTCTTATTTTGTCAAACTTTAAGTTTTATTTAACAAGAATTAGCAGAGATATATCTTTCTCTATAGAATAAATTACTGAAAGATTTTCTACAAAGTATATTTGTATGTGATGAATCATTGTCCTGTGGATGTTGTAATAAATAATATAGATGTTACAATATAAAATATCTAGTTACAATTTAAGATATCTAGGTTAGAATCCTGGTTTTACAACTTAGTATCTGTGTAATTTTGAACAAGTTACTAAACCTGTCTTCTCTTTGAGCTGTGGGAGTAATCAATAGTACCAGTATATGAAGCGGTGGTGGATTTTCAGTTAATTGATTGATTTAAAATTCTGATAATTCTGAAAAAGTGATGACAATAACAGCACAGCGTTTTGTTCTTTTTCTTGTTTTATAAACTATTTTCCTTATCAACCTTATTTCCACTTTGTATAGGAGTCTGTGAAAGAACAAGCTTAAGATCACTCAGTGGTTGTTCCCACCCATTCAGTGGCTTGAGCAGTGGGGGCTACAGTCTTCAGTGATAAGCTGAGCACTCAAGTCTTCAATAGGGAACTGCTGAATGGGCACCAGTGGCACCTGCATGCCTTCAGACCAGTCTGTGACTTTAGGCTGAGTAGCAGTAAACTTAGGAGCTGGAGCAGTCCATTCACCCTGAAATTCCTCCTTGGTCACAGCCTTTTCAGCAGCAGCCTGTTCCTCCTTTTCCGTCTCTTTAGAATTTCTGCAGAAGTAGATATCAGGCATGACCTCCCACAGGTATTCATAGGAGATGGTGCCATGCATGCACAAAACTTCTCTGGCCAGCATCCACCACGTCAGACCCACTGAGTGAGCTCTCTTGTTGCATGGGATGGCAATGTCTACACAGTGCAAAGGAGAGTATGTGTTGCACAGAGTAATGATAGGTAGAGTAACATAAAATGCCTCTGTGAGAGGCTGGTGGTTGGCCCTGGGATCAGTAACCACCAGAAGGTGTGGCTCCTGGAAGACTGCCTGGACCTGGTTAGTGATTGTTGCAGGAGTGAAGCACCTAGCAATAGAAGTGGCTCCAGTGACAGCAGTCCTAGAAGATATGGCACAGGATTTTCAATGACAACAATGGCATGAACTGCCAGCAGAAGCTTCTCTCAGGTCCTCTTTAGCTTTTTTTTTTTTTTTTTCCAGAATTATTATTTTTATTCATTCATTTATTTTAATTTGACCAGAGAAAGGCACACAGAGAAAGAGGGAAAGTAAGAAAGCCAGCCACCAGGTCCAGGACTCAAAACTGTGGTCAACCATGTGGGAATGTCCAGTGTCTGAACCACTACACCATCTGCTGGCCCCCTCTTTAGATTTTTGATGTAGATGTCATCACTTTTTCTTTGGTAGATGTACTGTTCCATTTGGAAGTAAAGGTTGGTTCCACCAAAGTGCTTTCCTGCTGTAAGGAATTTGAGGACATCCTCCTCCTTCATTTGCAAGATATCAAGGTTTCCAGACATTGTGGGAGTTTCCCTTTAAGTTACGACAGGAATCCAGAACAATGCCATATGCGCCCTTGTGCGGGTAGCGCAGAAAGGCCAGCATAGCTTTTCAATCTGAGTCCCCAATTAAAAATGGAAATAGCAAAGCCAACCCCTATGGGCAACATCTACAACAAAACTAGATGACAATTCATCACTATGAATCTCAGAATTTGAATAGGTCGGAACAAACCACCAGTCACAGGACTGCCATGCTGTTAGGTTCTTTTTTTTTTTATTTCTTTTTTGAGAGGTTTTTGCTATAGGGCGCGTGCGCTCGCCAGGCAGACAGAGAGATAGAAAGCAAGAAATCACCCCCCAGGGGGGATGGCTATGCCGCAATCCCTTCTCCATTCTCCTCTCGGGATCTTGGGCATGTACGCATGCACACGTGCCCGGCGTGAGTTTAAGCCACCGGGTCCGGGATGCAAACCACTGTCGACTACATGGGAGTCCAGCGACATAGCCATTATGCTAACTGCTGGTCCCACTGTTAGGTTCTGAGTGAGAGCAAGAAGATAGAAGCATCAGGGATATCATCTTATAACCCTGAGAATAGAAGAACACCAGAAGAGCTCATAAGAATTTTCTGGAAAGTGGAGCGGCCAATTTAGAAGCAGCAGCTAAGATTGGGAAGGGATTTGACCTCTCTAATACTAGGTGCATGCCTGAGGCATATGATAGAAGGACTGAAGGATTCGGAGCCGTTTAGCCCCTAAGAACTGTCAAAACTGACCGCCAGGGCTTCCTTTTAGTATAGTATTCCTCACGTGGAGAAACTCCTGGGAATGGAATAAAAACTATGCAAGATAAGGAAAAATGTAGGTCCAGATTAAAGGAGAATACAGCAAAAGAAATTCTAGAAAGCACTCATATTTTTGAACACTACACAACAACAAGAAGAGGGAGCCCTATGAAATTAGAAAAACAAAACTTGTAATACACTTCATTCTTAAAAAAATAATGACTTAATTTTATTTATTATTATTATTATTATTTTAATTTGACAGAGAGAGAAAGGGAAAGTGAGAAAGCAAGCGTCACAG
>NW_006204851.1:2194757-2206146 GCF_000334495.1 Tupaia belangeri chinensis
CGGTCAGCCATGTGGGAGTCCAGCACCTTCACTACCATGCCACCTGCTAGCCCCCATTCTTTTTTTAAATATGTATTTTATCATCATTAACTTCTTTAATTTATTTGATTTGATTTTATATTTATAGTCACTGAATATCATTACAACATACAACATAAATTTTTCCACCCAGATTACATTGCATATTGGCACAAAGATGTTACTATACGTGTTTTCAACAAATAACTTTCCATTTTGTGTTTAACTGTTTTCCTTCTTTCTTTAAAGTTTAGGAAAAGTGATTTCACATGAAAATGAACAAAAGAAAAACATTAAGGTCAGATGCTATACGAAAATATTTTTTAAAAAAACAGTATCTCTATAATGAAGGCATGACAGAAATGTACACACTAAATATTTTTAAACAATCAAAAGCAAATAGAACTAAATGAACTAAAAAATGTAATAGCCCATTTCAGAATGAGCTTAAGAGATTAATAAAATAACAAAACATTAAAGAACCTAAATCATCATTACAAGAACTCACATCAGGTAACGGAACTCAGGAAAGAATTAGAAAGGGAAAAACGTGATTTCACTGACGAAGACTAAACTATAAAAAACTTGAGCAAATATAAACAGATAATGTTATAAGAGAAATAAAATAGGAAAAGGAGAATCCAAAACTGAAAAAAAAATGAAGATGAAGATTGAAAACTAACATAAAATTACAGTTGGATAAGAGGAATAAATTGTAGTGTTCTATAGGATAATAGGGTAACTAGTTAATAGTGATTTACTGTATATTTCAAAATAGCTAAAAGGATTTTGAATGTTTTCAACACAAAGTAGAGATAAATCTTTGAGATGATGAATACGCTGATTACTCTCATTTGATCATTTTAGTTAGATTCATATACTAAAAATTTTCACTGTACAATTATTTATCAGTTAAAAGATATATAAAGGGGAGAGAGTTGGGAGCTGGAGAGTGTTGCAGCTCTTAATGCCAAGCTACGTGAGGCTGACCAACATGGGATGGTTTTAGATTTACTTTCAGAGACCTTTGTTCATACCCTAGGCATTCACATGCCCATGATTTGGGGCTGGCTAAAGCTAGGGGCAGATCATGGTGTGAAGACCCCATTTGCATGGTTCTAACTCACACACATGTGCTCTCTATCTCATGAAAGGAAAAAAAAAACCTTTATTAAAAAAATGAAAAAGGGGGCAAGAAAAGTCAAAGGTGGCATATTGAAGTTAGACAAAGAACAACACTCATAGAAGTCTCTAAAGAAAAAAATAAAGGGGAAAGAACAAATGTTAAAAACTATAATTTAGCAAACTTTACTGACATTGTAAAAGTTTTAAAAGTACTTATTAAATCAGCATCCTGCATACTTGATGATATTGGCCCAGAACAACCAATACTTGGTTGGTTGTTCTAGTAAAATTACTGAACTTTAAAGAAAGACAAAATACTTTGAGTATCTAACTAAAAGAGCCCATAGAATATAAGAAAGAAAACGATAATCATAGGTGGCAGCAGGTGGCATGGAGGTTAAGGCAGTGGACTCAACACTCAGCCGACCAAGGTTTGAGTCCCTGATTGGGCAGCTTGAAAATCATGCTGGGTGCATATGTGTGTGTGCCCAAAAATCTCAAGAGGAGAATGGAGGAGAAGGGATTGCAGCATGATCATTCCTCCTGGTGGGTTACCTCCCCCTCTCCCTCCCTTGCTGTCTCCCTCCCCCTCCCACATGCCCTATGACAAAAACCTTTAAAAATTGGTAATTATAAAACTTTGACAGTAATGTTTTATGCTAGTAGGAAATGGAGTAATAGTTAAGATACTCAAGGAAAGTGTGATGCAAACATTTTATAACCAGCAAAACTGATTTTTTAAGCCTGAAGAGTAATATGTAAGAATCAAAGGATATTCTTCCCATGAGTCCTGAGGAATTTGCTAAAGCTGAGCTGTCAAGTGGCAATTAAATTTTTGAAGAATTATTATATTTAACTTTGTTTAAACTTGACCAGAGAGGGACAGAGTGAGAGAGGGGGTGGGGAAAGTGAGAGTCCAGCACCCTTAAATCTAGTGGATGCTGCTGCTTGTCTGTCGACCATAGTTTGAAGCAGCAAGGATTGATTATGTAGCTCTTATTTTTTTTATAACTAAAAACAGATTGTTAGAAATGCAAAAGTACCAGCCATATTCCAGACATTCTGGACCAGAATGCATTTTAACCAGATTGCCAGGTGATTCTTAATGGTATGTACATTAAAATTTGAGAAGTACTTTTGAGAAACCACCCGAGACCTCACTGGCAATAGTGCCTGACTTCTATCTCTGCCTTTCTAGCAAATAATTAATGATCAATAAGTGTGAGCCTCTTCCTTCTCCCTCTTAAAATTCAGAGGGCCACCAGACAATCTTGGAGGAAGAGAAGAAAGCAGAAAAAAGCTCAGAAGAGGCAAAACTTGGAGAGAAAAGAAAGTGTAATGAAGAAGGAAAAAGAGGAAAAGGCAAGAGAGAAAGGACGAGGGGTGGGGTGGGAGGGAATGGCCACCCAAGTCAGGGGACTTTAAATCTGAGATGTGTGTATATCCCACTATCATAGTTTTCTCCATAGTCACATGCTGTCTCCTGTATTTACCTGTTTAATAGTTTTTAAATGTAACTAACTTTTTAAAAGTTTATTTCTTTAGTGGAAAGAAGGGTGGTAACCCCTGGAAGGGTCTTCACATCATTATCCTCCCCCAAGCCTTGCTGTCCACCAGTATCACAGGTGCATCTGTAGGCACATCTGGTGTGTTCAGGTATACCCAGGATATGAACTTGAGCCTTCCCATATAACTTGCAGCTTCATGAAGCAGATCCCTATTGACTGAGGCTGTGTTTAATATGATTCACTTTTTAACTTCTGTAAATTTTGAGGAGAAAGTTCTTATCTTGGATTTTATATGCTTGTTATATTTTTCCAATATAAATTGAAATAGATTCATGGCTATTAAAAGTAAGTAAATATTTAGTTTCTCAGTCACATTAGCCACATGCCAAGTGCTCAAAGCCACATATCACTAGTAGCTAGTATATTGGATAACACAAATATAGAATATTGCTACCATCATAGAAAGTTGTATCAAACTGCAGCATACTAGAGAGTAAGCTTTTGACTTTTAGACCAACAAAACAATTTGAGACACTGGCTTAAGACCTACTGGTAAGTATTAAATTATCTAGTAGAATTAAGACAATGTGAGGATTGAGATGTTGAAAAATATACTTTGTAATAGCTGTATATTTGGACAATGTAAATAGAGCTTTTTAATTTTTTTTTAATTGAAGAGAGGGCTAGCCCAGTAGTACAGTGATTAAGGGAACCAGATCCCATATGACTGACTGTGGTTCAAATCCTGGCCTTGGTGGCTTGGAAACATGCCAGAAGTATGTGTGCATGCTTACCCAGAATCCTAATGGGAAGGAGGAATGGAGGAAGAAGTATTGTAGCATGACCATGTTCCACTGGGGGTTGCTTTCTCTGTCTTGTGAATGTATATACCCTCTGGCAATAAAAAAACAGGAGACCTGAGAGAACATAGAAAAAGTATTTTTTTTTTTTAAGAGAAAGCCCTGTATATTTTTTTTTATGTGATAAATGATATTTTAAGACCACAAACTGGGTACTAAAAATACTTTTTTTAAAAGAGAGATTTTTGCTATAGGGCACATGCACTCCCTAGAGAGACAGAGCGACAGAAAGCGAGAAATCATCCCCCAGGGGGATGGGCATGCTGCAGTCTTTTCTCCCCCATTCTCCTCTTGAGATATTGGGCACACACCCACACATGCCTAGTGTGAGTTTAAGCCACCAGGGCTTGGACTCAAACTGTAGTCGACTACACGGGAGTCCAGCAGCATAGCCATTACACCATCTGCTCGTCCCAGAAAAAATATTTTTAATGATCTCAATAATCACAATATTTTCTAATTTTATTCACCCTATGTTCCTGTGAACCAGTAATCTTCAGCATGAAAGAAGGGTAATGTAGATATAATAGGCTGAGTAAAAGCTACTCTAGAATTTTATTTGGCTACATCAGTATTAATTTTAGGTATTTTATCTTTAAATATATGTATCTTTCTTAGTTCTGTTCAATAAATAAGTATCCTTAGGGGGCCAGCAGGTTGCATAGTGGTTAAGGTGCTGCACACCCACATGGCCGGCTGTGGTTCTAGTCCTGAACCCTGCAGCTTGAAACTCACACTGGCTGCATGTGCATGTGTGCCCAAAATACCTAGAGGAGAATGGAGAAGAGATTGCAGTGTGTCCATCCCCCCCTTCCCCCCGGAGGGGGGTGATTTCTCATTTTCCCTCTCTCTATCTCTCTCTGGGTCTCCAGTGTGCATACGTGCTTTATAGCAAAAAAAAAAAAATCTCTCTTTAAAAAAAAAAGTATTTTCAGTACCCAGTTTACGGTCTTAAAATACAATTTGTCTCATTAAAACAAACAGGGCTTTGTGGAGAAATGATTGATTCCAGGTTTGGGCATTACATGTTCAGGATGAGCCTGGAACAAATTCTTGCCATGGCAGATAGTAAGGAAGCTATCAGAGTACTGGAGTCATGTCAAAAGGGCTCAGGAGCCATTGTTAGAAGGTTCCCAGTAGCTAAAGGTGAAATAATTTGAGTCTTAATAATAGTTACGGTAGATGGGAATCATATCAAAAATGTTAAATTTAAACATTTCTAATGGTATTTTAAAAATTAATCACTTGAGGGGCTGGCAGGTGGCATGGTGGTTATGGGCGCTGGATTCCTATATGACCGACCACGGTTCAAGTCCTGGACCTGACAGCTTGCATTCACACTTTCCCTTTCTCTATCCCTCTCAGTGTCCCTCTCTGGTCAAATTAAAATAAGTAATAAATAAAATAATTTTTAAAAAATTAGTGACTTGAGGAGACCAGCAAGTAGCATGGTGGTTAAGGCACTGGATTTCCACATGGTAGCCATAGTTCATAGTAGCTTGAAAATCACACCAGGTGCTTGTGCATTTGTGCCTGAGATCCTGAGAGGAGAATGCAGGAGAAGGGATTGCAATGTGGCCGTCTCCCCTCAGTGGTATGTTCTCACTTTCCCTCTCTCTGGCAGGTGCACATGCCCTATGGCAAGAACCTTAAGAAAACAAAACAAAGGGAACTAATCAAGCATTTATTCTCTCTTTCTTACATGAACTGAACCACTACAAAACCAAATACATGATGAGAGGAAATGTCTCTTTGTAATAGTATTCTAACTAGTTAGAAGTGACAGAATCACTTTGTAGTCCCTAATGAATGGGTGGACATTAAGCATTAAAAACTGCTGAGACTGTAAAGACAGACATTACCCATAACCATGCTAAATAAATCAGTCTTGATTATGATCTAGTCTCCTGGATTTAGCTTCTTAATTGCAGGAAATACGGAACATGTTGAACGACACTGCGAGTATGCGAGTATGTAATCACTAAAATTCAGACTGTGGGAAACTGGATAAGTGAAAGGGTCATGGTTATTTAGGGGGCAAAAAGGCTGTGAGGAAATAAAAGGGATTTTAAAAAAAGAGACATTTTTGCTATAAGGTGTATGTGCTTGCTAGAGAGACAGAAAGTGAGAAATCACCCCCTAGGGGGGATGACCATGTTGTAATCCCTACACCTCCATTCTCTTCTCGGGATTTTGGGCACACATGCACATGTGCCCAGCATGAGTTTTAAGCCACCGGGCCTGGGACTTGAACTGCAGTTGACTACGTGGGAGTCCAGCACCATAACCATTATGCCATCTGCTGGTACCCCTTTTTTTGTTTTTAAATATTTTGTTGTTGTTGTTAACATTTATTTATTTATTTGCTTGTTTGTTGTAATTTTTGGGCTGCCTGGTCTGGCAGTTGAACTACAGGTAACCATGGGGAAGTCCAGCACCTCAACCCACCATGCCATCTGCTGGCCTCATAGGAAATGAAAGGAATGAAAGAGGGGCCAGTAGATTAGAAGAGATTTGAGAGCCAACAGGTGTTGTGGTTGGGGCAGTTGATTGCCATGTGGCTGGCTGCGGTTCAGGATAGAGACCCTGTGGCTTAAGAGACATGCTGGGTCAGTATGCATGCATACCAAGGATCCCAAGAGGAGAATGAAGAAAGGGATTACAGTGAGGCTATTCCCTAAAGGGGAAATTTTCTCTCTTTCCTTCTGTCACACTCTCTCTAGCAAGTGCACATGCCCTATGGCAAAAATCTGGAAAAAAAAAAAAGATTCAAGACATAAATATTTTTTGAGTGGGCAAGACTAACAACTATCTAGGGATACACATTTGAGTGACAAAGCTCTAATAACAAAGCTAAAAGGAAATTATTATTAAAGTCAGAATAATGGATAATTATTGTGGGAGGGAGAGGGCTGTGATTGGGATGGGACAAATGGAAATTTTCTGAGGTAGCTGGCAAAGTTTTATTTCTTGAACTGGGCAGTGTTGACCTTGATCATTAATTAAGCCTTATGTTTTGTTTGTTTTCTGTATCTCTTCATTTATAAATGCTTAACACAGTGCCTGGATAAAAATATGAAATAATTGTTAATGATGGTAGAGATATTTCATTGGAGGCACCAGAAGATGCCATAATGGTTACATCGCTGGACTCCCACATAGTCGACCACAATTAGAGTCCCAGACCTGGAAGCTTAAAACTCATGCCAGGCATATGTGTATGCATGCCCAATATCCCAAGAGGAGGAGAAAGGGTTTATGGCATGGCCATCCCCCCCAGGGGCATGATTTCTCGCTTTCTGTCTCTTTCCTCTCGCTCTGTCTCTCTAGTGAGCACACCTGCCCTATAGCAAAAATCTCTCTTAAAAAAGAACTCTTAAGAAATTTCATGGGAGGGACCAGCAGTTAGCATAATGGCTATGTCTCTGGACTCCCATGTAGTCGACCGCGGTTCGAGTCCTGGACCTGGTGACTTAAACTCATGCCCAGGATCCTGAGAGAATAGAGGAGAAGGGATTGCGGCATGGCCATCGCCCCTGGGGGATGATTTCTCGATTTCTTTCTGTCTCTCTCTCTCTCTTTCTGGTGAGCGCATGCGCCCTATAGCAAAAACTTCTCCAAAAAAAAAAAAAAAAAAGAAATTTCATTGGAAATAATTAATGTATGCCCTGTTTTACTGCTTTATGCAAATTGTAGGGGAGAACAATAGCTGTTTGCTTCCAGATGTCTGAGCTTAGGATATGCAAGCGACAGGTGAATTGAACATTATAATGCCTCATATGGAATCAATGAAAGCTTACCCTTTGAATGCCAAATAGTTCTTACCTGTTTTGTTTTATAGTTTTTACTTATTTATTTTTTAAGTTCTTTTTCTTATAGGGTGCATGTACTTGCTTGAGAGAGGAGAGGAAAAGTGAGAAATCACCCCTCTGGGGGTATAGCCACACTGTAATCCCTTTTCCATCTCCTCGGTGTTTTGGGTATGCACACACACATGCCTGGCATGATTTTCAAGCCACTGCATACAGGACTCAAACTGCAGTCAGCCATATGGAAGTCCAGCACCTTAACCACCACGCCATCTGCTGGCCCTCTTAATGCCAAATATTTCTAAAAATGTATTCTGCCTTCATTTTACTTTTTAATGTAATTCATTTATTTGTTAAGTAATGTAAATAGTTATACTTGACAAGACTGACTGGCTGGTTCTTAAATATTCTTTCTCATTCTTGTCAAGACCTTACATAGAAGAAAAAAACTGATGTTTCTCATTTTGTCATTCGTGTGTCTCTGGCAGGCCTCTCTCCTTGTTTAGGTTACTGATAATGTATCAGGTAACTAGTCATGATTGCCTTTAATGTGAGTCTCCTCATAGGCATTAAGTACTGTCAACTTAAAACTCTTTAGTTTTGGTAACTATTCCCAAGGCTTTTGCCAGGGCTAAGACTAGTGACACACTTTTCCCAAATGCAAAATCTAATGAGATGCCCAAAAACAAAAGAAAAACTCACAGTAGGGCCAGCAGATGGTCTGGTGGTTAAGGTGCTAAATCCCACATGGTTGTCTCCATAGTCTGAGTCTCAGTCCTGGCATCCTGAAAATGATGCTAGGCACATGTGTGTATGTGCCCAAAATCCCAAGAAGAGAATGGAGGAAAAGGGATTGTGATGTGACCATCCCCGCTGGGGAGTGATTTCTCACTTTCCCTCCCTCTAACCTTTTGTCTCTCTCCAATACGAACACATGTCCTATAGCAAAAGCCTAAAACATAGAAGAATAAAAATGAACAGTAATCAAGATAAATAGTATTAAAAAAATGTAAAATTATGAACAGAGTATCAGTTTTAAATAAAAATAGAATCTGTGGGCCAAGCTTAAGGTGAATTAAGTGAGGCATACATTGTTGGGGCAATGCAACTCCAATATTGGATCCTGTCTTTATTAAAAATTTTGATGTTATATTAATCATGGGTCTTCGTGTATTAATTTTGGTGGTCCCTTCTATTTTGTCTTACTGCATTTTAGTCTTGACCCTGCTCTTTGGTCTCTAGAGAAGCAAGGTCTTTTTATGTATACGCATACTGTCTTCTCAAATGTCCTGGAGCAAATTGCAGCTGCATGGATAGGAGGTAATAAGTATTCTGAATGCAGTATATTTATTTCTACTAATACTTTAGAATATTAGTTCCTATGTTCTGGAGCCAAGCTACGTCCTTCGAACTTACCCATTAAGTCTACTGAGCCTTTATTTAATGTGTGATGAGCAGGAGATGCTCACGTTTCTCTAGATCACCTGGACATTATAAAAGCTTTTTCTTACAGGGCTTATTATAATATTATGCATTTATAAGGAAGGTAAATTCAGACAAAATAACCTCCAAATTTCTTTTACCCTAATTTTCTCAGGCCTCTGAGAATTCATTTAGCTACCTCTGTATCTAGTAGATGACGTGTATCTAGGAATCATAATTGCATTCCACTATCTTTAGCTAATTAATTGACTTTATTTCATTTGTTTTTGTATTTAATTTGCTAAAGGTCATATAAACTCATTAGAGACAGAGGGAGAGGGAGAAAGCATCCCCTATAGGGCCTGGTCACACTGTAATCCCTTCTCCATTTATCTTTTTGGGATTTAGGGCACACATGCATCCATTCCTGGTGCATTTCTCAAGCTTCTGGATCTGGGATTCAAGCCACATTGTTAGCCATGTGGGTTCCATAACAACTAAGCCATGGGCTAGCCCACACCATTTGCTTTTTTTTTTCTTAAGTGTCTGATGTATGGGACCAGCAGGTGGCATGGTGGTTAAGGGCACTGGACTACTACATGGCCGACTAAGGTTTGAGTCCCTGACCTTGTGGCTTGCTTTCTTACTTACCCTCTCTCTTTCACACTCTCACTTTCACTCCTACTCTGTCCTTCTCTGGTCAAATTAAAATAAAGTTAAAATAATTCTTAAACAAATAAAAAGATCTGATTTTATTTTAAGTGGAGAAGCCATTGTCTTATAGAAAACAAACCCATAGAATTACAGCATTTTGGGGGATAGTATGAAAATTAAATTTCTCTTTAACTATTAAGAGACCTTTAAATGTATGGAAAAACTTCAAAACAGTCAGGGGAACAGATTTTTAAAATTTACTATTTAATTTAGATACAAATGATAAGAGATTTAAGTGTATGGAAAAAAACATCAAACAGGTGAACAGATTTTAAAAATTTACTGTTTAATTTACATACAACAAAGTTCAATTTTTGGTGCCCACTTCTATGAGTTTTCTCAAATGTAGAAGGTTTTGTAACTACCACCACAATAGAATATTTTTTCACCCTCAAAAATTTGTTTATCAAACTTTAGATAACCCTAAACCACGGATCTCCTATTAGGATTAGCCTATAACTGAATAAAAAGGTACAAGTGAGTATATTGCTAGTATTAGTCAGTGAATAAAATCATTGTGGATTATACTTCTTGCTAAATTACCAGAATAATAAATTCAGTTTATATAGACTCTTCCTGTACTAAATTCAGAATCCTGAAACTGAATTTAAACCTTTATTGAATGATACACTTTATATTCTTCCCAGGGTTAAAATGATATTGCAGGTAACATTATTAGGAAATTTAATACTTAAATTAGCTAAAATTATTCTGTTAATCTTGAAGGTTCACATCCTTCATCTTTTCCAGAAAAAAAAAAAAATTTAACAAATTCAGCTGGTATATCTGTGTGTGTGTGTGTGTAAAATATATGTAAAAATGATATATATGGAGGTATGTATTTTTACCAGGTTGGTGAAACCACATTTTTTTCCCTTTAAACATAGTTTTTAGAAGTTAATGTCTTCTGTGAATGAGAGGGAGAAGTTGGGATACACCCCCAACAAGCTCTTCACTCGGTTATTCATTCTAAACTAGTCTGGGTCATGAGCATATGCACGTGCCCAGTGTGTACAGGGAGGCCTCAACACAGAAACCCTGGGTCTTCTGTGAGTCCAGCATTGCAAAGTTTTGCATTACTGCTGTACTACCAGATGGCCCTAAACATAATGATATTTGAATTTCTTATATCAAAAATTGCAAGACTCCAAAGTGAATATATTGTTAAGCTATAGTAACGGATATAAAGGGATAAAACATGTGAGAAAAAATCTGGAGGGCCAGCAGGTGGTGAAGTGGTTAGGGTGCTGGACTCCAACATGGCCAACCCTGGTTCGAGTCCTGAATCTGGTGGCTTGAAAACCATGCTGCGTGAGTGTGACCCCAAAACCCTGAGAGGAGAATGGAAGAGAAAGTATTGCTGTGTGGCCATCCCTCCTAAGAAGTGATTTCTTGCTTTCCCTCTCACTGTCTCTCCTCTCTGGCAGGCACATGCGCCCTATGATAAAAAACCTTTAAAAATATTTACACAAGGGCATTTTTTAAAGTTTGGAAAATTAAAGTACAAATCTGTTTTAGTGCAGGGCAATTTTGAAATCCATGTAAAATATTTTCACAATACACATTTTTAGGAACTTTTTGAAAGATCCACCCCCATGTCTATCCTGTTTTTGTTTTGAAGACTGTGCCTAATTAGAAATGGAACTGCTATGATTTAGAGTTCCTTGTAATCTGTGCACTTTAGATTATTTCTTTTTAATTTCTACATCTCCTGATTTGACTGAGAGTAAGCAGTGCTGAAAGCATTCTTAAATTTGCAGTAGATAGTAAGCTAAGTGAAAATTGTGCTTTAATGATATTTATGTACCTGCTAGCTGATGTATCAAATATGATAGAGCTCTGCTACTTCCAGGTTGTTTTCTTTTTGTTTCCCTCCCCCCCACCCCACTTCCATAGTGTATATGCTTGCTGGAGAGACAGACAGGGAAAGTGA
>NW_006204851.1:2206161-2228611 GCF_000334495.1 Tupaia belangeri chinensis
GAGAAATTATCCCTCAGAGGGATAATTATGCCTCAGTTCCTTCTCCTCCATTCTCCTCTTGGGATCCTGGGATGCATGCACATGTGCCTGGTGTGTTTTTCAGGCCCCCGGGTCCGAGACTAGAACTGCGACAATAGAGTCGGCAATGTGAGATCCAGCACTTTAACCACCATGCCACCTGCTGTCTCTCCAGATTTTTTCTTTTTATTTTAAGTAATTTCCTTAACTTAAAATGACCTATAATGAACTAATTTTCATTTGATATATTCTAAGAGAATATGAGAAATTTACTTGGCATGTTCTTGTGTTTAAGTCAAAATATAAGATTTAAGAGTCCTTTGACCATACTGGGATGCAAGAAAAGTAGATGTGCTACTACTTATAAGAAGAGGTTACATTTCTGCTTCATTACTTTTTGTTTTATTTCTTTGTTAGTGATTTCCTCACCATCCTATCCATACCACTCTGCTTCTATTCATGCTGCTGCCACCCCTCTACAACCACCACCACCACCACCACTACCACCTCCTCCTCCTCCCCCGACTCCTCTTGAGGTAGGAGAGGTTTCAAGTTTACCACCACCGCCTCCACCTTATTCCTGTGATCCAAGTGGCAGTGATCTACCTCAGGGTAAGTAGACTTGGGTGAGAATTATTTAGGTACAAGATATCTCACTTTGCACATATTTCACTTCAGTTGACCTGTCTTGAGGGAGTGGGGTTACCAAATAAAAACTGTTTTGAGAGCATAATTCTAGGTAAGTGGCTAAGGAAAGGTGCAGTTGAAAGTCTTCAAGCTGAAAATACAATCAACTGGCTAAGTTGACTCATGCTGCTTTTTAGGAAGGGAGGGATAGCTACATATGTGACCTGAAGAAGATTCTTGAATGGATGTCATTGCTTTCATTGACTGTTTTTTTTCCCCCAATGAGGCATTGTATTTGTATGTATGTATTACACCCCATTTCTAATGTAAAGAATCCCAGGATTTTCCCTCCTGTATGTTTCTGTCTTGCTTCTTCACGATCCATGATGCCAGGTGAAGTCAGTACAATGAAACCAAACTGACGGAATGGGAGCAAGTTATTCTGCTATTTTTCTAGATCTTTTGAATTGCACCTCAAATCTGGGGCTGGTCACGCCAAACTTGTTTAACCTGCCAGTGAGGTTCACAAAAATTTTTCCAGCTCTGTGGTCATCGACAATTTCAAATTTGCCAGTGTAATCATGCTTCATCATCGTAGTTAGAAACCAGACAATGACTTTTGTGCATGACATAATAAGAGCTTGGTGTTTGCCTCCCTTTTCACCATTGTTGATGCTCTTGAGAGCATCAGCTGGGACTTACATGTCCACCATTATGGTGGCACAGAAAGATGGCAGAAAGAGGTGACTGTTTTTCTTGGAAAGCAGGAATCCTACCAGTTTTTTCCCCATTGTTGGCAATCGCAGGGCCGGCAGGTGGCAGGATGGTTAAGAGCTCTGGACTCCCGTATGGCTGACCACCATTAGAGTCTCGGATCTGGTGGTTTGCTTTTCTCACTTTCCCACCCTCTCTCTCACTCTGTCCCTCTCTGGTCAAATTAAATAATAAAATAAATAAAGTTAAATAAAATAATTCTTTAAAAAAATTGTTGCAATCTCTGGTATTCAGCGGAGTTTTAAAAATGTGGAGAAGGTCTCTGGGGAAGAAGGGCATCTGACCTGCATGGATTTTAGCCCTATGCTCTTGTTTCCTTAAACATCTAAAGGGTAGGTTTCTATTGAAAGTTCTTTGCTATTCTTCAGTTTGGCAGTGTTTTTCAAAAGAAAATTGTATTTGAGAATCACTTGTGGCTTACTTAGACTTTCTTTGCTATAGCAGTTATATGTTTCTTTTGTTTTTTTTTTTTTTTTTTTTTTTTAGCTGCTTTTCTCTTCCCTTTTTTTCCCCAGCCCCTAAGCTAGTCATCAAAATTCCATTAAACAATTTTGTCCTTTTTTCCTACCTTAAAACCTCATTATTATTTCTATGTAATTACTTCTTAAATCTAGCCAGCTTTGGCCTCAAACGTTTCCCTTATTTCCAGCTATTTGTTGTCATATAGCTTTTTAACTTTTATTTCAAACTTAAAACATCTATATTGGGGCCATCCAGGTGGCACGGTAGTTAAGGCAGCTCTATCCACATGGCCGACTGTGTGGTTTAAGTTCTGGACCCGGATGCTTGAAAAACATCCCGGGTGTATGTGTCTGCATGCTCAAAATCCTGAGAGGACGTGGAGGAGAAGGAATTGTGATGTGACTTTCTCCCTGGGGTCGTGATTTTTCACTTTTCCTCTTTCTGTCTTTGGTGAGTGCCCTATGACAAAAACCTAACAACAGCAACAAAAAGTGATAATCATTTCCACCTAATTTACCCAATATCTAAACCCTGATTACGTTACTACTCTATCTGTGCCCAAGATGTACTTTTTTCACCAAATAATGCTGATTGTGCATTTTTACAATATTTTATTACAAAAATACTCAGGTATATACTAAAATTGAAATCTAAAATAAATAGTCGTATGTCTACCACCTGAATTTTACTATTAACATTTAACTCTATTTCCTTTATCACATCTGTCCATTTATCCCTCTGTCTGCTGATTAATTAATCCATCTTATTTGTAATGTGTTTAAAGATAAATTGTAGACATTAATATACTTCCCCTTAAAACCTTCAGCATACATACAATTAATTAGACTTTAATCTCTTCTTTTGATGTAAAGTTTACATATGATGAAATGCACACAACTTAATACTAGTTGAGTTTTAAGAAATGCACGCATGTACCCATGTAACCCAAACCACCCTCAAGATATAAAATATTATTAGCATTATCACACAAAGTTCCCTCTACTCCGTCTTTTCTTATGCCCATCCCCACTTCCTTCCACAGGCAACTATCATTTTGATTTTTTTCTACCATAGATTAGTTATACTTGTTTTAGAATTTCTTTTTTTGTTTGTTTTTTTTGCACACCCATGTTTATTTTTGTTTTGTTTTAGAATTTCAATTTCATGTAAATATAATAATCCATTATGTGATTTTTCTTTTAAGTTTTTACACTATAGGGCATGTGTGCTCACCAGAGAAGGAGTGAGAAATTACCCCCCCCCAGAGAGGGTGGCCATCTCTCGGTCCCTTCTCATTTTTCCTCTCTGGATTTTGGGAACTCATGTGCATATCCCACATATTTTCTTTCTTTCTTTTTTTTTTTTTTTGGAGAGGTTTTTCGCTATAGGGCGTGTGCACTCGCCAGACAGAGAGAGACAGAGAGACAGAAAGCGAGAAATCACCCCCCAGGGGGAATGGTCACGCTGCAATCCCTTCTCCATTCTCCTCTCGGGATCTTGGGCATGTACGCACACGTGCCCGGCGTGAGTTTAAGCCACCGGGTCTGGGACGCGAACCGCGGTCGACTATTTGGGAGTCCAGCGACGTAGCCATTATGCCAACTGCTGGTTCCCATCCAGCATATTTTCTTAAGCCACTGGATTCAGGACTTGAATCATTAAGTTGGCCATGTGGAATCTGGTCTCCTGAACTACTGTGCTGCTGGGTGACCCTCATTATATAATCTTTATAGAAGACTTGCTTCTTAAACTCAGCATGTTTTTTAGGTTGTGTGTGTGTGTGTGTATGATTTTTTTAAAAAATGTTTTGCTGTAGTGTACATGTGCTCACAGGAGAGACAGAGATGGGAAATGGCCATGCTGATAGCCCTTTTCCACCATTTTCCTCTCAGGATTTTGGGCATGTACACAGACATAATACCAACACCCATCATGTTTTTCAAGCCCATGGGTCTGGGACTTGAATCCCACAGTCAGCCATGCAGGATCCACCTGTCTTGACCACCATGCTACCAGGTGACCCACTCAGCATAATGTTTTTGAGATTCATCCATATCTTTACATATATCAGTTCATTTGCTTTCATTGCTGAGTAGTATTTCATTAAATGAATGTTCCAGTTTGTTCATTCTCTTGACAAGAAATCTGACCTCTTTCTGGTTTGAAATTTCTATAAATAAAATAAATAAAGCTGCTATGAACATTCATATAGAAAAGTCTTTGTAAACATATGTTTTCATTTTCTTTGGACATATACCTAGTAGTATATTTACTTTTATAAGAAACAGCAGAATATCTTTCCAAAATTTTACCATTTTACATTCCTACCAGCAGTATGTGAGAATTCTAGTTGTTTCCCATTCTTGTCAACATGAAATATTGTCACTCTCTTCAGTATTAGCCATTCTGGTAACTGATAATGAGCACTAAAAAAACCCACTTTTTTATAGAGGAGTTTTTTGTTCACAGAAAAATTGAGAGGAAAGTAGAGAGATTTCCCATATACCAACTCCTCTACATGTGCAAAGCCTCCTATATTATTAGTATCCCTCATCAGACCAGAGTGGTACATTTGCTACAGTTGATGAACCTACATTGACACATCATCAGCACCTGAAGGCTATAGTTTACATTAGAGTTTATTTTTATATATATATATATACAGAAATTTTTTGCTATAGGGCACATATACTCACCACAGAGACAGACAGACAGGAAACAAAAAAATCACCCCCCCCCCAGGGGGTTGTTCATGTTGCTATCCCTTCTCCATTTTCCTCTCAGGATTTTGGGCATGCACACACATGTGCCTGGTGTGAGTTTCCAGCCACTGGGTCCAGGACTTGAACTGCGATTGACCATGAGGGAGTCTAGTGATATAACTCATACTCCATCTTCTGATCCCTAGAGTTTATTCTTTTTGTACATTTCACGGGTTTGGACAAATGTATAATTACATGACACAGAGTATTTTCACTGACCTAAGTCTTCTGTACTCTGCTTATTCATCCCCATTCCAGTTCCTGGCAATCATCATCTCCATAGTTTTGACTATTCCAGAATGCCATAGAGTTGTAATCCTATAGCACCTACCTAGCCTTTTCACATTGACTTAGCAATATGTACGCTTTTAAGGTCCCTCCATGTTTTTTTAACTTAATTTTATTCATCATCATCATTTTTAATTTCACCAAAGGGAGACAGAGAGAGGGAAAGTGAGAAAGCAAGTTGCCAGGTCCAAGACTCAAACCATGGTCAGTCATGTTTGAGTTCAGTGTCTTAACTACCATGCCACCTGCCAGGCTCCCTCCCTGCTATGTCTTTTTATGGCATGATAGCTCATTTATTTTGAGCACTGAAAAATAATCCAATGACTAGATATACCATGATTTATCCATTCATTCACCTATTGAAGGACATCTTGGTTGCTTCTATGTTTAGGCATTTATGAATTAACCTGCTTTAACCATCTGTGTGACAATACATTTTCAACTCCTTCAGGTAAATATCAAGGATAACTATTGCTGGATTGAATAGTAAAAATGTTTAGTTTTGTAAGAAACTCAAACTATTGGGACCAGCAGATGGCATAATAATTATGTTGCTGGACTCCTACATGTTCAACCACAGTTTAAGTCCTGGATACAGTGACTTAAACTCATGCTGGGTGTGTGTGTGTGTGCATGCCCAAGATCTGGAGAGAGAGGAGGAGAAGGGACTGCAGTGTGGCCATCCCCCTGGGCTGATTTCTCACTTTCTGTCTTCTGGCAAGCACACACACCCTATAGCAAAAATCTCTCTTCAAGAAAAAGACACTCAAACTATCCTTCCAAAATGCTTTACCATTTTGTATTCCCACCAGCACTGAATGGAAATTCTGTCGCTCTACATCTGTACCAGCATGATGTTGTCAGTGTTCTGGACTTTGGCCAATCTAATAACTGTACAATAGTATCTTATTATTTTAATTTATATTTCCTTATAGTATATGATGTGGGACATCTTTTCTTGTGCTTATTTGTCATCTGTATCTATATATACTCTTTGGTGAGTTGTCAAAGTCTTTCACTGGGGCCAGCAGGTTGCATGGTGGTTAAGGCACTGGATACTCCCACATGGCCGGCTGTGGTTCAAGTCCTGGACCTGGTGCCTTGGTTTCTCACCTTCCCTCTCTCTGTGGTTAAATTAAAATAAATGAATGAATAAATAAAATTTTCTTAAAAGTCTTTGACTCATTTTAATAGCAGGTTATTTTATCTTGGAGCTTTAAGAGTACTTTATATATTTTAGATAACAGTCCTTTGTTAGATATGTATTTGTAGATATTTTCTCCTACTCTGTGGCTTTTTTTTTTTTTCTCTCCTACTCTGTGGCTTGTCTTTATTCTCTTGAAAGTGTCTTTCAAAGAGTACTTTTAAATTTAACGAAGTTAAACCTATTGATGGTTTCTTTCATAGACTGTGCCTGTAGTGTTGTATTTAAAAAATGATCACCAAGCCAGTCAGGTGGCATGATGGTTAAGGAAGCTAGATCCCATATGGCCAACTGTGTAGTTAGAGTCCTAGACCCGGTGACTTGAAAAACACACCATGTGCATGTACATGCATGCCCAAAATCCCAAGAAGAAAATGAAGGAGAATGGATTGCAGTGTGGTCATCTTCCCGAGGGTTTTCTCACTTTCTCTCAGTCTCTCTCCAGTGAATGTGTGCAACCTATAGCAAAATTTTAAAAAATGAATCATTAAATTCAAGGACATTCAGATTTTCTTCTGTTATTTTCCAGGAGCTTTATATGTGTTTTATGTTTAGGTCCGTGATCCATTTTGAGTTGATTTTTATAAGAGGTTTAAGTTTGTGTGTAAGTTAATTTTTGACATACATATGTCCAGTTTGAGTACTTATTTATTGTGCTTACTGATTATTTTCTTTCTTTTTCTTTTTTGGAGAGGTTTTTGCTATAGGGCACGTACGCTTGCTAGAAAGAGACAGAAAGTGAGAAATCAACCCCCAGGGTGGATGGCCATGCCTCAGTCCCTTCTCCTCCATTCTCTTCTCGGAATCTGGGGCATGCACACACAAATGCCGGCCTGAGTTTAAGCTACTGGGTCCAGGACTCGAACCACAGTTAATTACGTGGGAGCCCAGCAACATAGCCATTATGCCAACTGCTGGTCCCATATTTTCATAGTTTTTTGTAAGTTCACTTTTTATTTTCCTATTTGTATGCCCTTTATTTTATTCTTTCTACTGATTGCATTGACTAGGACATCCAGTACTATATTAAAAAGAAGTGGAATAAGTGGGTTTCCTTGTTTCAGCTTTCAGCCCCTCCCCATTAAGAATGATGTTAGCTATGGATTTTTCATGTATGGTTTTTATTGTGGTGAGAAATGTCCCTCCTATGGGACCAACAAGTGGCATAATGGTTTCTTTGCTGGACTCCCACGTCCCCAACTGTGGTTTGAATCCTGGACCTGGTAACTTGAAACTCAAACTGGTTGCACACACATGTCTCCCCAAAATCCCTTGATTTCTCGTTTTCTGTCTCTTTGTCTCTCTCTGACAAGTACACATGCCCTATAGAAAAATCTCTTAAAACAAAATAACAAAAAACAGAAATGTCCCTTCTATGCTGATTTTGTTGAGTCATAAAGGGATGTTATATTTTATCAAGTGCTTTTCTTCATTGATTAATAAGATCACATGGTTTTTATCTTTTCTTTTGTTAGTGTGACATATTAAATTTATAGCTTTGCATATGTTGAACCATCCTTACACCCCTGGAATAAAGTCTACCTGGTTGTGGCGTATAATCTTTTTAAAGAAAGTGTCTTTGGATATGATTTGCTAGTATCTTGAGAATTTTTTCATCTGTATTCATCAGGGATATTGGTCTGTAGTTTTCTTTTTTTGTAATGTCCTTGCCTATTTTTGGAATGAGGGTAATGGAGGATTTATAGAATGAATTTGGGAGGGTTCCTTCTTTTTGGATCTTTAGAAATAGTTTGAGTAGAATTAGGATTAGCTCTTCTTTAAATGTTTTGTGGAATTCAGCAGTGAAGCCATTAGGACCTAGGTTTTTCCTTGTTAGGAGACTATACATTACTGATTTAATGTCATTGCTTGTTATTGGTCTATTCAGGCTTTATGAATAGACCATTATGTTTCTTAATTCAATCTTGGTAGATTATGTGTGTCCAGAAATTTGTCCATCTCATCCAGGTTTTCTTGTTTGTTGGCAAATAGTCACTTGTAATATTCTCTTGTGAATGAATTGAAATCAACCCAAATCCTTATGATCTTTCGTATTTCTGTTATATTTCCTGTTTCATTGGTGATTTGTCTTATCTAATCCCTTTCTTTGTTCTTAGTAAATAACCATGTGTTAATTTTGTTTATCTTCTTTTTTTTGGGACTTTTTTTTGGGGGAGGTTTTCACTACAGGGTGCGTGCGATCGCTGGACAGACAGAGAGACAGATAGAAAGTGAGAAATCACCCCCCAGGGGGGATGGCCACACTGCAGTCCCTTCTCCTCCATTCTCCTCTCGGGATCTTGGGCATGCATGCATAGGCACCTGGCGTGAGTTTTAAGCCACCGGGTCTGGGACGGGAACCGCGGTCGACTATGTGGGAGTCCAGCAACATAGCCATTATGCTAACTGCTGGTCCTCATTTTGTTTATCTTCTTAAAGAACCAGCTTTTATTTTGATTTATTTTCTGTATACTTTATTCTCTATTTAATTTATTTCTGCTCTAATCTTTATTTACTTTCTCCTAGTTTTTTTTTTTTGGCTGCTGCTGTTTTTCTAGTTCCCTGAGATATGTTGTTAGGTTGTCTATTTGCCACTTTTCAATTTTTTCTTGTGTTCACAATTGCTATAAACTTCCCTCTTATGACTGATTTCACTGTGTCCCATAGGTTATGAAAACTCATGTACTTATTATCCTTGGTTTCAATGAGTCTTCTTATTTTAGTCTTAGTTTCTTCAGTGGTTGTACAGTCATTCAGGAATAGGTTGTTTAGTTTCCATGCATTTGTGTGTTTTGCTTTGTTTTGGACAGGTTTTTTGCTATAGGGCATGTGCACTCGCCAGAAAGAGAAAGACAGAGAGACAGAAAGCAAGAAATCACCCCCCGGGGGGATGGACACAGACATGCACATGCACACGCCCACACCCACGCCCAGAGTGAGTTTAAGCCACTGGGTCTGGGACTTGAATTGCGGTCAATTACATGGGAGTCCAGTGACATAGCCATTATGCCAACTGCCGGTCTCATGTTTGTGTGTGTGTGTGTGTGTGTGTTTATTTTCTGTAATTAGTTTCACTTTAATTCCATCATGATCAGAGAAGATGCTGGATATGGTTTCTATACTTTTGAATTTGTAAAGGCTTGTTTTGTGCCCTGTCACGCTCAGTCTTCAAAAATGTTCCTTATGGTGGTGAGAAAAACGTATATTTTGTGGTTATTGGGTGAAATATTCTATAGATGTCTTTCAAGTCCATTTCATTTATGATATCATTTAGTTCTTTTTTTAAAAACTTTATTTATTTATTTATTAACTTGACCAGATAGAGGTGGGGGAGGGAGAGAAGAGGAGAGAGACGAGAGGAGAAAGAGAGAGAGACAGAGAGAAAGAGAGAAAGTGAAAGAAAGGAGAGGAAAGAAAAGCAAGCAAGCCATCAGGTCTGGGACTCAAAACGTGGTTGGCCCTGTGGTAGTCCGGTGCCTTCAAACATGTGCTGGCTCCTCATTTAGTTCTTCTATCTCTGTTTACTTTTTGTCTAGATGATCTGTCCAGAGGAGGCAGTGGGGTGTTGAGATCCCCAACAATTACTGTATTGTAGTCTATCTCTCCCTTTAGATCTAGCAGTCTTTGTTTCATGTATTTGGGTGCTCCAGTGTTAGGTACAAAAATATTTTTATTTAGTATATTCTTAGAGAATTAGCCCTTTTAATACTATATAGTGTCTGTGTCTCTATTTACAGTTTTTGTCTTAAAGCCTATTTTGTCTGATATCCGTATTGTGACTCTAGCCTTTTTTATTTCCATTCGCTTAGAATATCTTTTTCCAGCCCTTCACTTTCAGTATATGTTTGTCTTCATCTGTGAGGTTTGTTTCTTGTAGGCAGCATATAGAGGGCTCCTGTTTTTTGTTTTGTTTTGCTTTGTTTTCATCCATTCAGCCAGCCTATGTCTTTTAATTGGAGAATTTAATCCATTACCATTCATTGTTGTTATTGGTATTTGTGGAATTATCCCTGCCATTTTCTTGGCTAGTTTTTGTTTCATTCTCTTATTTCTGTTTGTCTCTCTCTAGTTTTCCTGGTATCGTACTCACTTCAGTGCTTCTTGAAGAGCTGGTTTAGTATTGGTGAATTCTTTCAGTTTTTGTTTATCTGAGAATGCTTTTATTTGTTCCCAGATGAAGGAAAGTCTTGCAGGGTATAATATTCTTGGTTGAAATTGTTTTTCTTTTGGCATTTTGAATATATCTTCCCATTTTTGCCTTCCTTGCATTGTTTCCATTGAAAGGTCTGATAATAGCCTAATAGGATAACCTTTGTAAGTAACTTGATCTTTCTCCCTCACCATTTTTCTCATCTTACTTCTGTCTTTGATTTTTACCAGTCTGTTATAATATGTGAGTGGAAGATTTTATGTTTATTCTATTTGTTATTCTTTGTATTTCCTGAGTCAGAATAGCTGAATGTTTCTCTAGGTTTGGATAGTTTTCTGAAGTATTTCATAGAATGGATTTGCTATGTTCTTATTAAATTCTTTAGCTTCTGGAATACCAATTAATTGGATATTTAGACATTTAATGATATCTAGTATTTCCTTTAGGTTGTCTTCTCTTTTTTTTTTCTGGTTCTTTTTTCATTGTTTTTGATGACTTTGTCTAAGTCAGAGGTGTCTTCTAGATCAGAAATTCGAACTTCTGTATGGTCTAACCTGCTATTAATATTTTCAAGGGAGTTTTTATTTCCTGTATTAATCTTCATCTCTAGAACTCTGTTTTTTTTTTTTTTTTTTTTTTTTTGGAGAGGTTTTTTCGCTCTAGGGCGTGTGCGCTCGTCAGACAGAGACACAGAGACAGAAAGTGAGAAATCACCCCCAACGGGGGATGGTCACGCTGCAGTCCCTTCTCCTCCATTCTCCTCTCGGGATCTTGGGCACACATGCACACGCGCCTGGCGTGAGTTTTAAGCCACCGGGTCCGGGATGCGAACCGCGGTCGACTACATGGGAGTCTAGTGACATAGCCATTACGCTAACTGCTGGTTCCCTTTTTTGTTTTTTTAATATGGTGTCTATCTCCTCCTTCAAACCATGGAAGGATTTTCCTCATCTCTTGGAGTTGGTTGTCTGTGTTCTCTTGCATCTAATTTAGCCTTGTCACTGTCAATATTCTGATTTTTTTTTTTGACATTTATGTTGGTTCAATTGCTCTGCCTGTGGTGGATGAGGAGTTGTCTTGTTCCCTTGAGAGAAGAATATTTCCTTGTTATTTTCAGATTTCTTTTGCCTCTGTGCTGATTTTTAGTCATCTGATGAATTATACCCTTCTTCTTACTTTGAAGAACTCTTTTTCCCAGCTGTGTTCTTAGTAGAGGGCTGTATCTTTGGATCAGAATAGTGTGTGTCAAGCCAGGTTCCGGTGTTTGTATTCTCTAACTATCTTTCAGGATGAGGTGCACTTGGGACTGTCTGAGAATATGTAACCAAACAAAGAATCTGAAATCATGTTCCTGGTGTGGGCCAGTGAACTGTAAAATCTAAAAGTGGCTGACTCCCTGTGTTTCTGCTGCATCAGTGGATGGAACTTAGGACAGCAGTGGTGAGGGGTGCAGGATAGGAAAGAAATCTCTTCATGTTCTTTAATCTGAACATTAGACTTTATACTGTACTTCTATGTAATAGTCACAGATATAAGTTAACTTTAAAAAAAATTTTTTTCCCATGGGATGTGTGTACTCATGGGAGAGTGGGAGGGAGCGAAGGAGGAATAAACCATCCCCCGGGGAAATGGCCTCACTGCAATCCCTTCTCCTCCATTCTGCCTTTGTGATTTGGGGCACACATGCACACATGCCTGGTGTATCTTTTAAGCTGCCAGATCTGAGACTCAAACTGTGATGTTGGCCATGTGGAATCCAGCACCTTAACCTGGGATCCATACCACCTGCTGCTCCTTTTTTTTTGATTAAGTTTGCTCTAGGGGGCACATACTCATTGGAGATAGAAAGGGAAAGTGAGAAATTACCCCCCAAGGGGGATGGCCATGCCACAGTCCCCTCTCCTCCATTCTCTTCTTGGGATTTTGGGCACATTTGCACATGCACCCAGCTTGGTATTTTTTGTTTTTTTTTAGGCTGCCAGGTGCAGGACTCAAACCATGCAGTTTTGGGATCAGCCACCTTAACTACCACACCACCTGGCTGGCCTATGATGATTATTTTTAATGACAGTAAATATATCAGTATATATAGGGAGGTCACAACTTAAGAGGGGTTTGTACTTTATCGTAAACTAGTTACTGGGGACCAAAGCAATTTTGCATATATAGTAGATTTGTAGCAATGTAAAAATTTGAGACAAGCAAGAAAATACATTTATTCTTCCTAAATTTTACCCTGTAATATCTGCCTAATGCTATAGGGAAAAAATGTGTATTTGGTGTATAAACCCTGAATCGTAAAATTATCTTACCTATAATGGTAGGTAAATGGTCATTTACTATCAGGTTGAATTGAGAGTGATATTCTGGAATGACTACATTTATATCTACTTTAATAATGCTCATTAAAGAGCAAAAAGCTTTTAAATGACTATTATAATTGCTTATGTTAATCTAGTCACTAATTAAATCTTTTTAATTTTAGATACAAAAGTTTTGCAGTACTATTTCAACCTGGGATTGCAGGTAAGAATCATGATAAAATTGCTTCAATAAGTTTCAGTATTCAAAGTATAAGCTATTTTTGATAATCAGACTCTTGAACTTTAAAAACAAATAACACCAAAAGGCCTAAAATGTTATTTCTGTCTTTCTAAGAGATCTCTAAGGATGACATAGATAGTTTTCTACTTTAACTTCTTATTGCTTCAGTTTCTCTTATAAAATGGTTGTTAATTGAGAGGAATGAGAACTGGGCTCTAGGCAGCACAACCATATTTAACATTATACAGTAACCTTTCATTGTAGTTTTATGTAGTAAAATAAATGGATTATTTTTCCTGCCACAATCCCTTCCCTTCTATTCTCCTCTCAGGATCTTGGGCACGCACACACATGTACCCTGCGTGAGTTTAAGCCATGAGGTCTGGGACTCAAACTGTGGTCGACTATGTGGGAGTCAGCAATGTAACCATTATGCCATCTGCAGACCCCCAAGAGCTGTATTATTTTTAAGTACTCATGTGTTTATAGATATTTGTCCAACAGTAGTTTTCACCACCACTAAGTCATAGTGGTGGGTACTGACAAATATCTTGATATCATGGAAAGATGTCTCTTATTTGAGGTGGGAGCTTTCTTTTTTGATTCTTTCTGAGATCATTTTGCCCCTGACATATGCTTGACTTACAATATAACAAGATCGTATATTTACTGAAAAAGGAATGATATACCTTAAGATTTGGCAGATGACAATAAGCTATGTAGTCTTTTGGATGTTCTCACATTCATTCATATTCTTTAACACTGATTTCCCTAACACTTTAAACATATCCTTGCTATAAAATTGCCTTACCAAAATAGTGCACATCTATGAATTAAGAGTAGTGGAGGGAACCAGCAGTTAGCGTAATGGCTATGTCGCTGGACTCCCATGTAGTAGACCGCAGTTCGAGTCCCGGACCCAGTGATTTAAACTCATGCTGGGTGTGTGTGCGTGTGTGCCCAAGATCCCGAGAGGAGAATGGAGGAGAAGGGATTGCGGCGTGACCATCCCCCCTGGGGGGTGATTTCTCGGTTTCTGTCTCTATGTCTCTTTTTGTCTGGCGAGCGCACGCGCCCTACAGTGAAAATCTCTCCAAAAAAAAAAAAGAGTAGTGGAATAATAAGATGGCTTCATGGCACAGTGGTAATGTGCTGCTCAAAAGAAGCCATATCCCACATAGCACCTGCAGTTTGAATCTCTGGCTTAGTCAGCCTGAAACATGCTGGACATGCTTGTAAACATCTAGGATCCAATAGGCTGGAGAAAGGAGATTGTGGCATAACCAGATACTGTGGGGAGGGTATTCATCCCCCTCTTAAAAGTTCATGTGCACATGCCCTATTATCAATTAAAAATTTTTCTTCTAAAAAAAAAAGAATAGTGGGTTGGGTTTTCATTCTATGAGACTTTTTCTCTCAAATGCAGTTTCAAGAGTTGATAAACTACTTGCCTCTTTATTTATGTTATTTTTTAGTCGTCATGTGGAAACTTTGTAATCCATTGTATAAGACTGATAAATTTTATTTAATTTTATTTGTTTTATCACCAGAGGGCATGTGCACTTGCCAGAGAGTGCTAAAAAGAGAAGGCACTTCCCAATGGGGCACGGTCACAACACAATCCTTTTATCGTCCATCCCATTGGGATTTGGGGGCGCACATGCCCATTGTGTTCTTCAGGTTGCTGGAGCAAGATTCAAACCACATTTGGCCCTGTGGGATGTCTTTCTACATACAGCATTAAATTGCTGTAGTATAGGGCCTGCCCAAGACTAAGGAATTAAAAATATTCTCTTGCCTTTTATATCATGGAAATACCAGGAAATGCAGGTTAGCTATTTTAATACTTTTTCATATTAGAAGTAATAACATTTATTGCAGTACGTTTAGAAATTTTTAAGATACAAAGAAAACAAAAACACCTCTATAAGCATTGCACTTTTTTTTTCTTTTTAAAAAATGACCAGAAGGTGTGTGCACTCACCACAGAGAGACGGGGGAGGGAGAAAGCATCCCCAGTGGGGCATGGTCACACTGTAGTCTCTTCTCTATTTTTCCATCCTGTCAGGATTTGAGGCATGCACACCCAGTATGTTTTTCAGTCCAAAGGGCCCTATCTCAAGCTGCTGTTGGCCATGTGGGGTCAGGTTCCCTTAGCCACTAGGATACTAGGCTGGCCCACCACTGTACATTTTGATATATTTTCTTACCACTTTTTTGTTTCTATTTACAAAATATAGATTGTGCTATATAATTTTATTGTGTTATAACACTATGAGCATTTAAAAAAAAATATTCGGCAGCATACTTTTTAAATTACCTTCATATTTTCTCATGAATCTATGATTAATTCATCTAGTTCCCTATTGAATACTTGGGTTGTTCACTGATTTTGCCTTTAAGACTAATCCTATAAAAGACACTTTCTATACAGGTCTTTGTGTATATCTCTGATTTCCTTAGAATCCTTTTTAAAGGGACCAGCAGTTAGTATAATGGCTATGTTGCTGGACTCCCATGTAGTCGACTGCAGTTTGAGTCCCAGACCCGGTGGTTTAAACTCACGCCGGGCACGTGTGCGTGCGTGCCCAAGATCCTGAGAAGAGAATGGAGGAGAAGGGATTGCTGCATGGCCATCCCCCTGGGGGATGATTTCTCGCTTCCTGTCTCTCTCTCTTTTTCTGTTGAGTGCACGTGCCCTATAGCAAAAAACCTCTCTCTCTCAAAAAAAAAAAAGTAATCCTTTTTAAAGAAGAATTCCTAGGTCCAAATATGAGATACTGACACTACAGACCATCTTAAAATTCTAATAGAAAATAAACTTTCTAAATGTCAAATATTTTAGGTAAAAACAAACAAAAACCATTACTATCACACCTGCAAATCATGGCCTAATTTTTTGGTGAGTAACTGTACAACTTTAAGAATAGGAAACAGTAACTTTTTTTTTTTTTTTCCCTTTCCCGCTTAAGTGCTATCACCACAACTACTGGCACTCCATGATGTTTGTGCCACAGATGCAGCAGCAGCATCTTCCTGTAGAGAATTACCCAGTCTATTCTGAGCCACCACCTCTGGTTGAGCAGACAGTTCCTCATTTGTACAGTGATATGGGGAGAGCAGATGGCACACAAGTAGAAGCATCAGCAAACGGTGAGTATGTGATGAGATTGCTGGGAAGATAGATAATTGGGTTTATTGTATTTAATTTACTAACAGCCCTTGGATGTTTTCCTAGGTCTATATACTAGACCAGAGCTTCTCAGAGGATGCTATATGGACCCCTTGGGGGTCCTTTAGACTTTTTCAAGGGACTCATGAGGCCAAAAGTATTCATAATAATACTAAGATTTTACTTGACCCATTCACTGTGTTATATTTGAATTAAAAGTGCCAAAATCGATAGTGGGCAAAACTGCTGGCTCCTAAGCACAAATCTCAAGGCATTAGCATCAATTGTGCTGGTAACCAATGTCTTCCTCACTGCCACATAGCTGTGGTACAAAAACATCAATTTTACTTCTTTTTTATTTTATCAGTAACATTCTTATTTTCACTAAATCTTTATCCTTGAATAATTTAATATTCTTTATGACAAAATGGAAACTATTCACAAAATCCTTTTGCATGCTAAAGTAACTGCTAATTAAGGAAAAGGACTTGTGCTGCTGAACTAGGTAAACTAGCTGACTTTTTTTAAGGAATACTCTTTTCTTGTAAGAATGATAGACAAACTGGTTATTCAGACTTAGTTGATCTGGCTAATGTTTTTTCAAATGAACAAGTGAGCCTGTCACTTCAAAAAAACAACTGGTAATATTGTTATCAAAATTAAAATTCCAGCTTTCAAAAAAAATAGAATTCTGGAAAACTTATGTCTCCCACCATGAGGTCTACAGTATCCCAATAATTAAAACTTCTAATAAGATAGGTGGGGCTATCAATGAATGTAGCATCAATATTTGGAAGATCTACATAACTCAGTGAAGTAATAGTTTCCCAATGACTAATTCATGATATTGCCCATAAATGATTTTGTAAAAGATGTATCCAAAGTGCAAGATAAAACAATGAAATTTTTTTGACAGTATTTAAAAAAATTTTTTTTAGTATTTTTTTGTTTTGACGATAGGACACATCCACTCACTGGAGACAGAGAGAGGGAAAGTGAGAAATCACCCCACAGGGGTGAAGGTCACACCACAGTCCCCTTTCCTCCATTCTTTTCTTGGGATTTTGGGCATGCGTGAACACTCGTCTGGCATGATTCGCAAGCCACTGCGTATGGGACTCAAACCATAGTCAGCCATGTGGGAGTTCCGTTCCCTAACCACCATGCCACTAGCTGGCCCTTCTTTTTTACATTATTTTAATTAACATGTAATAAGTGTGCATATATGTGAAGTACAGTGTGATGTTTTGATACCTGTATAGAATGTATATGAACACGTTAGGTTAATTTGCATATCTATTACTGCAACATTTCTTTATGGTGAGGACATTCAAAACTTTCTGTAGCCATTTTGAGATGTATGCTATATTATTATTAACTATGGTTATCCTACCACACTGAGGAACACTAGAACTTAAAACTTATTTCTTCTCTCTGGTAACCCTGTACTTATTGACCAATCTTTCCTAATCCCGCCTATCCATGACCTTTCTCAGTCTCTAAAAACAATAGATACTAAAGTAGTGGAGTATGAAACTTTGACATTGCTACTGACTTTTGAGAAACTACCACTTAGATAGTTTGGTGTAGCATCAAAGAATATCTACAATTATCTGAAAAGTCAAGTCATTAAAAGACTTCCCTCTTTCAGCTACAATCTCTGTGAGGCCAGGTTTCTTCATTATACTTCAACCAAAACAATGTATAAGTATAATAAATACAGAAGCATATATAGTGTATTGTTATCTCTCTTCTGAAATATTCCAAAATCTGAAACATTTGAACACTGGCATGATGCCACAAGTGGAAAATTCCATATCTGAGTTCATGTCGACAGGTCACAGTCAAAATGCTTCAGTACAAAAATGTTGAATAAAAGTACCTTCAGCACATGTATAAGATGCATATGAAACATCAGTGAATTTCATGTTTAGATTTGAGTCCCATTCCCAAGATACTCATTATGTATATGCAAATATTCCAAAATATGAAAAAAAACAAATCCCAAACATTTCTGGTCATAAATATTTTTGAATAAAGCGATATTTAATCTCTATGAGAATGCAGTTGTCGTCTACTAAGCCATACATTAGAAACTGGCACAAGTAGGGCCAGCCAGCAGTGGAGTTCTGGTTAAGGCAGCTGGATCTCACATGGTCAACTGAGCAGTTTGAGTCCCAGACCTGGAGGCTTACAGGCATGTATGTATGCGTGCTCAGTCCTGAAAGGAGGGAGAAATGGAGAAGGGATTGTAGCCTGACCATCCCCTTTTGAGGGAGCCTTTTCCTGTGTCCCCGCCCCCCCCCCCCCGCCCTGCATGCACTGCCATGAGTGCATGTGCCCTCTAGCAAAATAAAAATAAATAAATAAATAAATAAATAATTGGCAAAAGTATAAAACAGATTCTGTCACTGATTTTTTTATATTTTGGATAATAAACTTATTTTTCATATGTGTGTGTTAATAAATAATAGGCTTATTTTATATGAATTAATAAACATTTTAAACTGTCTCATTTTAATTCCTAATATAATGATTGATAGCTATGACTTACATAAAAGCTGTTTGGAGTTGTCAGTTTTTTGTTTTTGTGTTTTGTAAGAGAGATTTTTGCTAAAGGGTGCGTGTGCTTGCTGAAGAGACAGACAGGAAGTGGAAAATCACCCCCCTGAGGTGGGGGGGCATGGCCACACCACAGTTCCTTCTCTCGAGATTTTGGGCACACATGCACACATACCCAGCGTGCATTTTAAGTCACCAAGTTTGGGACTCAAAGGGCAGTCGATTCTGTGGGAGTCCAGCAATGTAACCATTATACCATCTGCTTGTCCCTGGAGTGTCAGTTTTTAAGAGTGTAAAGCCATTCTGATACCAAAAAGTTTGAGAATCACCATTGCTAGACCATAAACATGGTTGCTCTATAAGTTATAACAGATTGAGAGAAATTTGGGAGGTATTTAGAATAGGATCTTTAGACTGCACTTATTGGAATGAATCAGCAAGAAGAGATGATGTGAAGAAACCTAACTAAATTAATTTCACATTCCAGCACTGCTATTTGACAGCTGTGATCTTGATTAAATTACTTAACCTCTGCAAGCCTGGTTTTCTGCAAAATGGAAAATACCTGACTTTGCCAGAGTTGTTTTGAGACCTCATTTATAAGTATACTGTGCCTAGTACATACTAGGAATACTAATTTTCTTTTTCTTCCATTTTTAAAGTGTATTAGTAGTTTTAACATGATGTTAGCACTATGGTATTTTATCTCTTAGTGTGCTGGTCTATGATAATAAATGATGTGTCAACCTTTATTGCATTTTTGTACTGTGTACCTTTTATAGAGCAGTTTTAAATTATAGTAAATCATAAGGAAGAGGCAGTCTTTTTTTTTCTTTTTGGAATTAAAGGGTTTTTTTTTAGAAGTTTGCTATAGTAATATATGTTCAATGGAAAGAGACAGAGAGAAAGTGAGAAAGCACCCCTTCTCCTGCCCAGGGTGGAGATGGGTACGCTACAGTCCCTTCTCCATTCTCCTCTTGAGATTTTGGGCACACATGCATATAGCATGTTTTTCAAGCCTCCAGGTCCAGGACTTGAACTGCACAATGTGGCATCCAGCCACCTTAACCACCATGCCACCTGGCTAGCCCATCAGTGACATCTTAATTTCACAGAATGAGCTAACCTAAGCCCAAATAATGAAAGATTCTTTTTTGTCTAATAAGTATAGTCACTATAGCAAGGTCAGAATGCCATCTATTTTCACTGAAACAGGCTTGTGGTAACAAATGTACTGTAAAATTTAAGTAATGCTAGGGTCTTAATGACATTTGGGACATGACACTTTTAACTATACCTTCCAATATAAACCAGATTGTGTAGATACCTGAGGTTTGCTAAAGTGGTACAAAATGGTTATTTGGATTACATGTTATACTGGATAATTATTAGGTAACTTAATTGTGACCACAAGGTACTTAAACCATCCTAGAAAGATAGCTATTAATAGGTAAAGTATAGTAGTTCCCTCTTCTCCACAAGGATATGTTCTGAGACCCTCCCCCCAAATTATTCCTGAAATGGTGATAGTAACAAACCCTATAAATACTGGGTGTTTTTTTCATATCTATCTATCTATCTATCTATCTATCTATCTATCTATCTATCTATATATATATAGCCTACATATGATAAGGTTTAATTTATGAATTAGACATAGTAAGTGATGATAATAAAATCAAATAGTTATAACAGTATGGTGTAATACAAATTATGTGAGTGTGGTCTCAAAATATCTTATTTTGTACTGAAAGCATGGAAAGTGGAACTACAGATGAAGGATTACTGTAGCTTTGTCACATCCTATATATACACACACTTATATATACATGGAGATTCAGAAAATTCATGGGAAAATGGAATTAAAGTACTAGTTAATTTTAGTGAAGAACATTGAAATCCATGTATGTTTTATTCATAATATGCACTTTCCATGAACTTTTGAAGACATCCAATTTTTATATAATCTTTTGGTGACCTGTTTTAGTTGCTATTGTTTGTATCTAAAGTGCTTCTGTGAGTTTTTATATACTTAATATTGTTTCATTTTCACCTGTAAACTCATCTGTTTATGTTGCATAGGGCTCTATTTCAGTGAATTTTTGTATTTAAAGTATACTATATGAATTTTCTGTTTTAGGTACTTTTCCAAATCCTGACCTTGCATCTGTCCCTCATGGAGCAACAGTCTATTATCCAGTAATGTCAGATCCCTATGGGCAACCACCTTTGCCGGGTTTCGATTCCTGCCTTCCTGTTGCACCAGATTATTCCTATGTTGCCCCTTGGCATCCAGTTGGTGCAGCATATGGTAGTGGTTCTCAGATTCATGGTGCCATAAATCCTGGGCCAGTTGCTTATATTGCTTCACCTCCCTCAGCTTCTCATTATGTACCTCAAAATATGTAAGATTCAGCAGTATGAAGTACTCTTACACTGCCATTTCCTTGCTGTTTTGGTTTTTAAAAAGTATTTTATGTTAATGTTTAAGTGATCTAGATGGTTAGAGTAGTTACTGTTGTATTTGTCTTTAAGGTCATTTTACCTTTTCATTTAAAATAGTACTTTAAAGGAATATTACTTTGGGTTCTAAATAAGGAAATTGAGATGGATGTACAACTATCCCTATATTGAGCCTATTTTGTTGTATTCAGCTATTTTCTTGCAGCCAGCTTGTCAACCTTGTGTTAGCTGATGGTGCCAATTGATAAAAAGAAAAAATCATAAAATTATTCAGAAACCATACATCATATTAAAGAGTGCAAAATTGGAATAACTTTCACTTTTTCCTAGAATATAAAACAACAAAACCAAGAACCTTTGCTGCTGATACCTCACTTAATATTAAATGAAAGAGCTCTTCAGGTTTCTTAAGAATTGTCCAAACTGAGTTGTGTTCTATGATATTAATCAGTTTTGAAGGCACATGGTGCTCTGCTTTAGATTTTTCCCATATGCTGTTGTTTAATATTGGATTTATGTAACTGTTTTACTGCACAGTATTGAATTGGTGTCCTTTGCACAGTTAGCAGTAAATAAAAACTAGCATTTAAAATTGCCAAAATGAGTGGGATTTTCTTCTTTTTTGCTTTTTCATGGTAGCAAAGACCAGACATTTGATTGTTTCAGCATGTTTTTTTCCTTGGCATTTCAGTTGGAGAGGAATGTGAATTTATAGCATGAACTGGTGGGGAGTAGTTGCAGGGCCACTTGAAATGTTAATCTCAAGTAATTGCAATGCATGTTACTGTATTAGTTATTTTCTCCTGAGAATATTCCTTTTTAGGTTTTGTTTGTTGTTTTTCAAAAGCATGTATAATCCCCTAATGAAACTTTAATCTAGACTTTTTCAGCTATACTTTCAATAGTTGCCATATCTTGCAGTTTTTGCTTTTAAACTTACCTTCGTCTCAAGATCTGGCTTCTTTCTGACCTTTTGTGAGACATATTTCATCAGCCCTTTTTGCCTCCTCCATCACAAGATTTTCTACATTGATCAGTTATCCTTTGAGGGATAATTCATCCTGAATGGTTTGCTGTATTTCACCTGACAAATAGCTATTAATATATAAGAAGTGTTTTTTGGTGGGCCAGCCAGTGGTATGGTAGTTAAGGCTGCTGGATCCCATATGACCAACTGTACAGTTTGAGTCCCAGATCTGGTGACTTGAGAAGACACACTGGAGGCATGTGCATATGTGCCCAAAATCCCAAGGAGAAAGGAGGAGAAGGGATTGCATTGCGGCCTCTCTCTCTCGCTTTCTCTCCCTGGTGAGTGCACACACACTATGCAAACTTAATAAAGTGTTCTTTGGTTGCCAGAAAAACTATTTGTATCACCTTCTTTTTTTTTTTTTTTTTTTTAAGAGTTTTTTTTTCCATAGGGG
>NW_006204851.1:2228696-2252891 GCF_000334495.1 Tupaia belangeri chinensis
TTCGTCTCTGGGGATTTTGGGCATGCACGCACATGCGCCCAGCGTGAGTTTTAAGCCACTGGGTCCGGGACGCGAACCGTGGTTGACTACATGGGAGTCCAACGACACAGCCGTTATACTAACTGCTGGTCCCCTCACCTTCTTAAAAGGTTTGTTAGTCAGTTTATTCTTTTTCCCCCTGCAGCTACACCCTAGGTTAAAAGAACCAATTGAGACATCAGGACTTGAGGTGCTTTAAACAGTTGAAAGTACTGGAGTTGAATCCATTCCAAAAATAAAAAGATATTCCATTTTCAATCTACTATTCTCAAGATGATTGATAATAATGAGTTCTAAACAAGCCAATGTACTAGTTAAAAGAGTGCTTCATAATAGATACAGCACTGGTTAGGTTTTTGTTGTTGTTTCCTTGATCTTAACACATTGCTCTTGGTTGGCATTCAACAACTGTAATAAAGAAAAATGGATGACAGTATGCTAATCTTTGCAACAACCCGTGTGTATTAATGTTTTAGCTCTTTCTCTGCTAACTACCTGGTTTCTCGATTTGTACAGCCTTCAAATTATATTGTTTTGCATCTAGGTTTATCTTAGTTAAGTTTATAACATGGAAAAGCCCCTCCCCAACATGTTTTGAATGTGCTAACACTTCTAAAATATATGTAACCTGTAACAAGTGCTCGTCTTGTACCTTCAACTACTAATGGTTTGCTAATTAGCTTATAAAGGGGTGTTTAAGAAGATTGTAGTCTGTTTTGAAACTGTGGGTCTGGGATTTGGCTGGTTTAGAAACAAGCACATCTGCTTTAGGTTTCTGAATTTTATTTTTATTTCAAACTTACAAGTTGCTGCCTTGCTTTGAGTTCCATTATCAATTAATGTAATACAGTTAGGTGATTGTTAATAGCTTAAAAACCTGAAATCAACTTGTGTACTAGACCGACCTAATAGTTACAGTTGCAATCAACAGGATTTATGGTCTGGTTAAATCATACTAGTCCCTTTTTGTGTATTAAAAGCAATATTCTCTAAGTAATAATAAAGGAATGAGCCTTGGCCCTTCTGGTTGTAGACGGAGATGGTAAGGGCAACCTGTTCTGCTGTAGCAGTCTGGTGGTTCTTGGAAGCAGCTGCCGGATAAAAAGGAAATTCTTTTTTCTGATAAAAAAAAAATAAACAAGATTTAGTATATTTAGATCAGCCTGTAGCATACATATGGAGCCTCCTTTTTTTTTTTTTTTTTTTTAAATATATTACCTCTTTAGTTGCCCTTGATGTTACAAAAGATATCCTGTCTTTCCTGCTATTGAGCTTGCATCCATTTAGAATTTTGGGGGAAAGAACATATAAAGGCACTGTGGTTTGTTTGGGATCCTTCACTCCTTCATGACATAAATCTGGTCACACTGAAGATAAAAAGCTGGTTTATTTTTCTATAGCAAGAAAAAAATTAAAATTCATTTTTTTGCTGTGTATATTTATTCTCAAAACTAATTGTGGCTTTCTGCCTTGATTAAGAGCAGATGAAAATATTGAGTCTTTTGCTGTTGAAATTCAAGACTTGTGAATTTAAAACATCTTTCATTTCCTTGGAACCTATAATCAAGGCATAACCTTTTAATTAGATTTGGAAATAAAAGTATAAAAAAACAAATCGTAGATTTTTATGTGAATACCAGACACTCAGAACTTAATTCAGACATAAATCTCCATGAATAATGAAATAGTCCTTTGGAGAAGGGGGTGGCATATGAACTTAATGCAGACTTTTCTAAATTTGGGACAAATTTAGTCCATTTTATATGAAAACTCTGAAGCTTTTTATATTTCCATTTATAATAAAAATTAGTCATTCAAGAGAATGAATATAACCAAACACAACCTCTTCTTTTCCCCTAGCATACCCCGAATATTATTTTCAGCAGAAGCGACATGATTCAGAACACTTGTCTTCTCTTCTACCTCAATTATCAAAGGCAATTTTCCCTATAATAATTTTCAGGGACACATAGGATTTAACTTCAGAAAAGGATTGACCTTTATGTATCTACCTACTGTCTGACTAAAACTGCTTTAGAATGATAAATATGAGAATTACTTTAAAATAATCTGTTGTGATCAGCAGATGGCATAATGGATATGTCGCTGGACTCCCATTTAGTCGACCTTGGTTTCAGTCCTGGACCTGGCAATGAGTGCCCAAAATCCTGAGAGGAGAATGGAAGAGAAGGGACTACAGCATGGCCATCCCCCCAGGAGTTGACTTCTTGCTTCCTCTGTCTCTGTCTCTCTCCAGCAAGTGCACATGCCCTATAGCAAAAATAAAAATAAAACAAACAAAAAAAAACCTCTCTTAAAAAAATTTCTGAGGGCCAGGTTTATATTAGGTTGTCGGAAAAGTTAATGACGATTTTTTAGGCTTTTCTATGTAAAAATGTGTCCTGACTTCCAACAACCTATTGATAAAAGATGGACTTTGTGTTACTAATTCTGGAAGTTAGTGTTCATTGTGCTGTTCTTTTGTGTTTGAAATTTTTTATAATATTTAAGAACTACCTTGGTAACTGACCATCTGGAGAGATGTTTGCATATGAAGTTAGTTAAGAATTTGGGTTTTAAAAAAATGTCTTGAATCCGGAAAAGAAATTAATAGAGTTTAGAGAGACTGCCACCAAAGGTCCATAAATACCTTAAGACACGGAGATGAGGGATAGGAAAGCCTGTAGGATAGCAAATGGGGTGTCAAAGTTCTGTAATTCTGAAGAATATTCACAGGCTACATTTAAACATTTTACTAAATACATGACATTCCATTGTAGTTGAAACAGCGTGGTGGACTATTTCAGGTTTTACTTTTTCTGTAACTTTTCCTAATAATCACTACTTTTGAGTTTCTTTTTTCCACATAACTGACAGGATCTTAAAACTAGGAAATCCTGACTGTTGAATAGCTGTTTTCTCACTCCTGGTAGATGGCTCTTGCCACTGGCTAGACTCTGCAAATGGGGGTGGTGGTAGTGTTTCAACACTATTGACTTTAAACTGAATCAGTTCTTAGAAAATGAATTCAGATCAGTCAATAAAAGTGAATAAAAGTATTAACAATTTCTCCTAGCCAGAAAGTATTGGTTAATGGTATTGACTTATTAGTGCTTTATTGGTGGTCAGTTCCCTCATGTAATTAGCAAATCTTATAGATCTTATGGCTTTTTCCAAGCTATTTGATACAGGTTTTTAAATTTACAGAATAAGAGAAAAATTTTACCCTAATACTAGGATACTGAATTAATATTTATTTCACTATACTTTTTCAACTAGCTACCCTAGTACTGGGATTCTGTGTATTAGACTTTAGCTAATATTTTATTTCCTTGCTCTGGCATATTGTGTGGATATGCCATAGTTTGTTTATCCATTCTTCTGTTGATGGACACCGGGGCCATTTCCAGTTTTTGCATATTATGAATCAAGCTGCTTTGAACATTTTTCTTAGTATTTTTGTGAGTACTCGTTTTCGTTACTCAGAATTGTTTGGTCGTAGGATAGGTCTGTTTTCTTTTTTAAAAACCTGCCTGCTGGATATTTTTCCAAAGTGGTTGTACTATTTTACATTCCCACCAGCATTGTATGAGAATTCCAGCTTTTCATCCTCATCAACATATAGTGATAGTCTTTTGGTTTTAGCCATTATGTTGGGTATATAGTAAGTGATATCTCATTGGTTTTAATTTATGTTTTCCTCATTGTTATTCACATTGGACATTTCTTTGTGTATACATACTCATCAATTGTATATATTCCTTTGTGAAGTATATTCAAATCATTTGTATAACTGCATTATAGGAGTTCTTTGTGTATACTGGTTGCAAATATTTGTCCATATACTACTGACTTATTAATTGTTCTTGTTGGGGACCAGCAGTTAGCATAATGGCTAGGTCGTTTGACTCCCACGTAGTCAACCATGGTTCGCGTCCTGGACTCGGTGGCTTAAAACTCACGCAGGGCGCATGGGCATGCGTGCCCAAGATCCCAAGAGGAGAATGGAGGAGAAGGGACTGTGGTGTGGCCATCCCCCCTGGGGGGTTATTTCTCGCTTTCTGTCTCTCTGTCTCTCTCTGTCTATCTGGCGAGCGCACGCACCTTATAGCGAAAAAACTCTCCAAAAAAAAAAATTGTTCTTGTTTAACCAGTATGTGAATGTTACACATTCATTTATATTTAAAATATTTAGGCTTGGAGAGTGAGTGAGTTGTTCAGCTAAAAGTTAAGCTATTCTGTTATGCCAAGCAGTGCTCCCTGGTAGACTAAAAAATTGTTAGTGAAATAGGTGACAGTAAAATTCGGGAATCTGAATTAACTGGGGGAAAGCTAATTGTTAAGTCCATTGGTATAAAAATATTAAAAATGTCAGTCGATACTTGACATACTGCTCCAAATGTACTCAGATTACACTAGTTCAGTCATGATAAGCTTAAGCTCTGCTTGTATGTCTTCTCACTGACAGATTGAAACTGTTCTGTACAACATATTGATACTTTGAGCGCTCAATAAAAAAATACATTTCCAGGATCAGGCCTGTAAGACTTCCTGGTGGTGTAAGCTTAGCTTTATAACAGTATTGGTTACTTTATTTCATCATCTCATAGTACTTTATGAATGATTATTAAATTCTAAGATATTTGGGATCAGCAGATGGTGTAGTGGTTTAAGGCACTGTACTCCCACAAAATTAACATAGTTTGAGTCCTGGGCCCATGGGCTTGAAACTCGTGCCAGAGACATGTGCCTATGTGCCGAACATTCCAAGTGGAGAACAGGGAAGGGACTTTGGCATGGCCGTCCTCCCTGGGGAGTGATTTCTCACTTTCTGTCTCTTTCTCTCCGATGAGCACAGCCACCCTATAGCAAATATCACTCTCGAATTTCTTTTTCTTTAGTTTAGGGACCAGCAGATGGTGTAATGGCTGTGTCGCTGGACTCCCATGTAGTCAACTGCAGTTCAAGTCCCTGACCCAGTGACTTAAACTTAAGCTTGGCATGTGTGTGTGCACATGCCCAAGATCCTGGGAGGTGAATGGAGAAGGGATTGCTGCGTGGCCATCCCCCCTGGGGGGTGATTTCTCACTTTCTGTCTCTCTGTCTTTCTGGTGAGTGCATGCGCCCTATAGCAAAAAACCTCTCCCCCCCCCCAAAAAAAACACCCAAAATACAAACCAAATAAACAAACAAAAAACCTTTGCTTTATTTAATAGGAATTTTAAAAGAATAATCTTTCATTTCTTTAGACAATATATCATGAAAGATATTTTCTATAGCTTTGTTTTTGCTATCTGGGCTGGCAGATAATTCATCTTATTTATTTGTCTGATAATTCTATTTCCCTAATTTTCATTAGGGAATGTGTGTGACTCTACATATGTGATTAAAAGGGACTGTTTTCCATATCTCAGATGTGGTATAGAACAGGGATACAACAAAGAACTCGAACTAAGGCTTTTTGCAAATTTAAATGAAATAGCTAACACTACAGAGCTAGTAACTTGATGAACTCCTGAAAAGACAGTAAATCTCTACCCAAAGACCTTTGTTTTTTTTGTTATTGTTTTTTTTTTATTAGAGATTTTTGCTATAGGGCACATGCACTAACTGGGGAGAGGGAGAGAAAGCGAGAAATCACCCCCCAGAAGGTATGGCCACACTGTAATCCCCTCTCCATTCTTGGGATTTTGGGCATGCATGCATACATGCTCAGCATGAGTTCTAAGCTACCAGACCTGGGACTCGAAATGCAGCAAACTACATTAGGTAATTATGCTGGAAAAAAAAATGTAATACACTGTAAAGATATATGTGATTCAGTATAATATAAAAAAAGATTTTGATAATAAAATTAAATTAAAAATCACTGAAATATTACTCAGCAATAAGAAGAGACCAAATCATTTGATTCAAGGTGGGTGAATAGAGAAGATTTAATGTTAAGTGAAATGAGCCAAACTTTGAAAGACAGAAACTGTATATCCCCACTCGATATATACTGGATGTCTGCACTCTATGGTAGAAAGTGAAAAATCAGAAGACATGATAGTTAAGGTAAGTGTAGGTAACAGAGACTGTAAGGGAGGAGAGTGGGTGGTAGAGTGTGGATGGGAGGGACAAAGGGAAGAAACATTTAACTAAGGGATATAAATTTCTCTGTGGAAAAAAAGTTTAGTAATTTTTGCTTTATAAAAATAAAAATTTTTAAAATGCAGTCAAACTACATGGGAGTCTAGTGACTTAACCATTATGCCATCTGCTGATCCCAACTTTCTTTTTTAACAATCATGTTGTTTTTCCTAATTCTATACTACTCAATAGGGGATTATGTTTAAGTTAAAAAAAGAAAGAATGATAATGATAATGTTTATTCTCAGTCATAAACTTTTCAAAATACATTGAATTGCAGAGGACTCCTGTTAGTGTTTCTGCTGTTCAAATTATAATTAGTAAACTCCATTGTCATTCATAACTGTTTATTATTAATAGTTGGCTATAAATGATTACATTGGAAAAGAGAAGAACAAAACACTTTAAATCTGAGTAGCCATACATTTTGGGGGTGGGGGAAGTAAATGCTTTATTTTTATTTATACTGAAGCTAAAAATACACAAAATTATTTTATTGTACAAGACTTTTTAACACAGTTAAGGTTAACACTAACTTTGCACTTCTTACAGAAAGTATTTAAACAAAAGTAATAGTTACTCAGGGCTTTTAAAATAGTCTGCAAAGCCAAACTTTCACTTACATTAACACATTTGGAATTTTCCCTTTTCATGATTAAGCTCAGGAAGTATTGATTTCACCTTAAATTCGACACATTTTCTGTATGATGGTGCATGATTGGGGATACCATCTAGACTGAGAAAGCAAACTAAATATAGCTTATATTTTCTAATATTCTTTATCTTTCCTATTATCAAATGTTATTCTGTAGCTCCAAACTGCAATCATTGTTTTCTATAGGCAGAAACTCCCCATCCTCAATTTCAATCCTGTTTTTGAAAAATCTTGAGGAAATAGAATCCTGTGAAGAGTTTAATTACTGTCTTCTTAGATACTACTTTAGTATGTATTCCTATGTCAGAAGAGACAAAAACAAATTTAAATGTTTTGCTTGAGAAGGATGTGTGTTTATCCTTACTGAGCTGTACTAGAAAAGGTCTGCATCTTTACATTTGAAGTAAGAATATATGACTTTGCTTTTATTATAATTAAAGGAGTACTTTGAACAGTTAATTTCAGTTAGTAATTTATCAAATTAGATTTCCTTTAAGTAAACCACAGACTAATGTGTCAATCTTTAGGTTTAGAGGTCATGTCGTACTTAACATTTGTTTTAGTACTTTTGATTTCAGTAAACCTGTTAGACACTTGAGAATTTTGACTGTTTTTCCTAAGTTATAGTCTACTTGGGGGGCAAACCAATCACTTACTGTATGTTGTAACAGGAGATTCTACAAGGCATGATCACAAAGTGATAAAGCTGTACTTTATATAATACAACTAGGTCTTACATACTAAATACATATTCTGGACTTGGGATTTTGAAACACTCTAAGAATTCAGCTAGCTGCTACTCTCCTCCCACTAGAGCTGCCTCCCATTGCTTTCGTTACCATGGTTCCTTCAGAGTCCCAAACCTTCCCCTTCATTTTCCATTTTTCTGTGGATCAAATAAAGTTTCAAGAGCCAATTTTGAGTTTTATATACAACCTAAGCCTTTGGGATCCAATATATTTCACTATTTAAACACAAATGTTTGAAGAATTGATCAGTCTGATTGTTCACAAGTTAGTGGAGATTCTGTACCTAAATATGTTGCTCTTTAAAGTATTCATCCTTGGAAAACTATACACTACTCCAGTAAGACTGCTACTGCTCCAATCATGTTTGAAACTGGATTCTAGACTACAAAGGGCAGGGAGTGGAGAATGAGGGATATTTAGGGAGTGATGAAAATATTTCGTATCTTGATTTTGGTTGATGGTTCCTGGGGTATATACAACTATGAAAACTCAAACTGTACACCTTCAATGAATGCAGGTAACTTTACATGAATTATTCCTCAAATTTGATACAGAAAACTACATTCCAAAGAGCAATTCTAGGTCACTGTACAAACCAAGCAAGAGACAGTCTCATTATTTTATAATTGCGCCTACTAAGTGCATCTGGTATAATAGCACTTAAAAGATGTTTGTTTTTATCAGAAAAGTAATGCTCAGCTTGATCATCCAAAATATGGTTCTATGGGACCAGCAGTTAGCGTAATGTCTGTGTCACTGGACTCCCATGTAATCAACCATGGTTCGCGTCCCAGACCCGGTGGCTTAAGCTCACGCCAGGCACGTGTGCATGTGTCCCCAAGATCCCGAGAGGAGAATGGAGGAGAAGGGATTGCGGCATGGCTGTCCCCCCAGGGGGTGATTTCTCGCTTTCTGTCTCTCTGTCTGTCTCTGTCTGGCGAGCGCACACACCCTATAGCAAAAACCTCGAAAACAAAAACAAAAAACAAAATATGGATCTACTAGCACCTTCTTTGGACCATTATGCAGTGTATAGATGAAAATTCTCTGCCTAATATCAGCATAAAAATAGTAATATCTCAAGTATACAGTTAGTTTGAACTATGTAGACTATTTTGCCAAAAATTTTAGTAACTAAAATTACTTTTGAGTATTTCTAAAAATTTATCCTTGTCGCATCATGATTTCTACCATGGAGGATATTCAGAGACTGTACATAGATTTTGAAAGTCTTTCCAGAAATACAAGTCCAAAATGGGTCCAGCCATGGTAGCATCATTAGAATATGGGTGAAGCTTCTTAAAGTAACTACTTTGAAGGATAACATCTATTTGGAGGCATAAATTACTTTGTTCTGAATTTATGAGGTTAAAAAGGACTCCTCATAATCTGACTTTCTACCATTCTATCCTCCCCCAATTTTAGCGTTTATTTCTCTTTAACATAGAGTTTCGATAAACTCATTTTATTTCTTAGATAAAAATTAGAGAAATTCTTACCATAGTTGGTCAAAATGTATATATTTATGAAAGCCAATATGTGATATCTCATTTAAAATGTAACCTTAAAATGGTTTGTTGAACTTATGAATATAATAATCCCAAGTTGAGAATTTGCTACTTTCCAAAATTTAACCCAAATATGGCTAAAATATGAAAAGTGATATATAGTTTATTCAAAGCTAGTTTCCACTGTTGCATTTCTGTATTTTCTTGAAGAAAATGGTGTTCACGTCCAGAAACCACATTTTATAATTGGGTAACTCCATCTCAACTTGATCGTCCAAAAAGTTGACAATTTGATGGTTTAGCTCTTAAGTTTTAAAGGACTTATCCATTCTCAGTCTTACTCTGAGTGCTTTTCTTCCTCTTTAGTACTACCCTAAGCAAAAAATTAGAAGATGTTTTTTGCCTTATCTTCTGGTAAGTTTTAAGGGTTGTAGGAGGCAATTGATGGCAGTGAATATTTTGGGGATATATTGAAGTTTGTGGAAAAAGACAAATTAAATGGTCATGCCCAACTTAATTAACTTTGCAAATGGTTGGCTACTTCAGGCTTAAATAAAAGGTGCACTGTCACCTATTTATTCAAATGCCACTGAGGACACTGCCTTGGGAGATGTGTATGTGTGTAGAGGTACAGCTCCTGGGATTTTAGGTTGCCCTGAAACTTACTAAAGTCAAAAGGCAAAGCATGCTGCAAATTGGTGAAAATCCCCTTAACACTGCAGACCATTCTTACATACTGTTTAGTTAGTCTTATTTTGGTTCTGTCAGGTGATTTGGAGTTGTAAAGAAGACTTTTTGGGGAGAGATAGGGTAGGATAGATGTGTGGCACAATCATGGTTGAATGAAATTGAAGGCTCTGTCACTACAGAAATTGGTTTTCATTTGTGTAGTAATGAATTCTCTACAGATCCATCACAACTTTTCATATCAGATAAGAAAACCAGCTTTGGCATAAGGGCATTCCACTTAATTTTATATTTAAATATTATAATTCTCAATATAATTCATTCAAGTACCACAAACACTGATGGTATGTATATCTTTAGAAAAAACAGATTCAATAAAAAAGTACAAGACACAAATCCACTCTATGAATTTCTACCTGTAGCATTCTAGCAATAACTGTTTTATACACATTCCATTTTTTAATAATTATTTATTTTATTTATTCATTCATTTATTTTTTAATTTGACCAGAGAGAGAGGAAGTGAGAAAGCAAGCCACCAGATTCAGGACTCAAACCCTGGTCAGCCATGTGGGAGTGTCCAGCACCTTAACCAACACGCCACCTACTGGTCCCGTCACATTCCATTTTTTTAAAGTAAAGCTCTGAAAGGCCACCTACTAGCACCTTCTCTAGACCATCATGCAGCATATAGCTGAAAATCCTAGGCCAAATATCAGCATATAAATAAATAGTAATATCTCAAGTATGCATAAAGTCTGAAGTACGCAGACTTTATTTTGCCAAAAATGTATATTGTTATAGTGTATGGGAAAATTATTTCCTTCTGACCTAAATGCTCCTTGTTTCTTGAAACTCCCAAGTCTTGATGGCTCTCAATATCACAGTTGTGCTACAAAGGATGCTATCATGGCAATTTATTTTAGTAATTCCCTGCCACATCTCTGTGTCTTTCCATTGAAATGTTAGTTCTGCTTCCTTTTCCTTCAGAATGATCTATTGTACTATGTGTGTGATATGCATACATACATATACACAGACATTGTTCTCACTTATACCTATAACCCCTAAAAATCAAAGCAGACCAAAGCTCACATCTGTTAGAAAGTGATTGAAAGAGCACTGGAAATACAGTAGAAATAGCATTTCTCTGTACTAATATATGGATCTCACTGAATGGGGGTTTGCAGTTCCTAATCTAGTTATACACCAACAACGTAGATATTTAGAGCAATTAGCTTGATAAAATAAGCCAAAGAAACTACCTAAAATATTCATAGTTTTGAGGCAAAGCTGCAGAGCGGCTGGGGGTAAGGGGAACTGTGGAGTAGGTACAAAGAGATTAAATGACCCAAACAAATATCAGTTTACATTGACTGTATCTATGCAAGAGATCTATTAGTGCTGTTTGAAAACTTAATTACCTAAATAATAAGCTCAGGTTTTCTTGCATACTTTAAACAGAAAGGAATTTCTGTCACGCTACAAATACTTTTTACCTGATGATTTAACAGAGATCTGGGCTACTAAAAATTAAAACACCACTTGAGTCTCATCCACAGTGCAACACAAATGCCAAATGATTATTTACATTTTCTGGCTAAAATATTGCCCAGTATATTTCTCTAAAATTCCCAACTCCTGTTTTAGTTCAGCCAGTGGCATGGTGGTTAAGGCAGCTGGATCTCAATTGGCTGACTTTGCAGTTTGAGTCTCAGACCAGAAGCTCAAGAAACATGCCAGGTGAGCATAAGTGTATGTCCAAATTCTTGAAAGGAGAGAGAAATGGAGAAGGAATTGTAGCATGACTATCTCCCATAGGGGTTTGCTTTCTCACTTTCCTTTCTCTCTCTCTCCCTCTCTCTCTCCTCTCTCTCTCTTCTGTAAGCACATGTACTTTTTGGCAAACTAAAAGCAAATAATTAATAAATAGAATTCCCACTGAAATTTTTAGAGCAGGTTTGCACTGTTGTAAGAACTACACAGTTCTTTTTGACAAAGGTATTTATTAAGCCATTCAAATATTGGAGGCCTTAATTTTTTTTAACAAATTGCATGCAAGTGTTTAGATACTTTAGACTCAGTTGAAATAGACTAGATTAGGCCAGTGGAATAAAAAATGAATATGAAAGAGAGAACTGGGAAGTTATCAGCATTCCTATGTAAATAGAAATATAACTGGGAGAATTTATAGCCCTTAAAAAAAGGGTATTTTTCAAAAACAGTAATCTTGAATTTAGAATCTTTCCTCTGTCTTTGTGCTTCATTGAACATAGAGCTAGAAGTGGAGGACATATTTTAACAATGGTCACTTTCTACTATAATTCAGATATTTTCTTTGTAATATTTTTACCCCTATTAATTATTAAGGGAGACTTTAATTATAGGTTCAAACAAATGAATTCAAGGTGTCTAGAAGTGATAAGAAAGTTAACTGTAATAGAGGTGAATCATGGTATAGAAATTTTAGGCAGTAAATGATTATTGTTTAGAGTTATGTTCAGCTCTACAGTACATTTTAAACTTTACATTTAAGTATGTCAGTCTGAAATTTTAGGAGTTCACAGCAGTTTAGGCAAATGAACAAGAGTATCTATAGTAGTAGTTTCATTTTCATAGCACCTATATATGGCACATATATGTTGAATAATAAATGTCTTGTTTCTGGGGCCAGCAGGTGGTGTGGTTAAGGTGCTTGGCACCCACATAGCCGACGATGGCTCAAGTCCCAGATGTGGCAGCTTGAAAATCATGCTGGTCATGTGTGCATGCATGCCCAAAATCCCAAGAGGAGGGTGGAGATGGGATAACCACATGATCACCTCCCCTGGGGGTTGATTTCTCACTCTCCCTCTCACCGTCTCTCTCTGTCTCTCTGGCAAGTGCATGTGTCTTATGGCAAAAAAAAAAAATCTTGTTACTATGATCTAGAAGATTTGAGTTAATTGACTAATTCTGTGATTTCGAACAAGTCATTTTCCTTCTCTGCACCCCCCCCCCTTTTTTCTATTTGTAAAATACAGCATTGGGGTAGAGTAAATCCTCTAAAGTTCTCTTTTAGCTCTAACTTTATAAATTTACTGTCTAGTTGACTTGTACCTTCTCTGAGGTCAGAGGACATATTAAACATTTTGATTAGAAAAATCTTTTTTGATAGTAGCTGACCAAAAGGGTATAGAGGTGAACACAAATATCTTTCCCATTCTATTTTCTAATGAGTTAGAAATGTTAGTGTCACCAACATGGAAGTTAGGGCAACAGTTGTTTAGCTTTACCACTCCATTCTAAAAGAGACCTTAACATAGCTAGTGATGTCTTAAGCCCGGGTCATAAAGAACGTAACTCTGAGAAGATATGAGAAGGTATGTACTCTCATGAAATAAGACATTGATTTCCTTCAGTAGTAGAGATTGACTACTGTGATATATACATATTCTCTCTCTCTCTTTTTTTTGGAGAGGTTTTTGCTATAGGATACGTGCGCTCACCAGAAAGACGAGAGAGACAGAAAGCGAGAAATCACCACCCCCGCCCCCAGGGGTAATGGTCACACCGCAATCCATTCTCCTCCATTCTCCTCTCGGGATCTTGGGCATACACGCACATGCACCCAGTGTGAGTTTAAGCCACTGGGTCTGGGACTCGAACAATGGTCAACTACATGGTAGTCCAGCGACATAGCCATTATGCCAACTGCTGGTCCCCATATTCTCTCTTTAGAACATCAGTGAAAGATGATTTTGGAGAATGGTTCCATGTCTAGCTGCCCTGTTTTCTGACAAACCGATGAAATAACTGCTACAACAGTTATATCTAGATTATTAGAAGTACATTTATTTGTGAGAAAGACATATGTTTTTCTTTTGATGAAATAGGGTATATATGGGGTTTTTGTGCCATCAATATGAGTTAGCAATCAATGTAGCCTAGATTCTATTAGTCATAGTGAATTTTACAATTGAGAAAGTTGAATATATAACTTTAGAAACTAGATTAGGCCAGTGGAATAAAAAATGATAGAAACTATACTTCTGTAAGATAACTTGTTATTGATGTCACAGCCATTTATGATAGTCTCACTAAGTGAAGCAGAAGAAAAGCTGGATTTGACTAAATGACCACCTCAGGTATGGTAAGTAATTATTTGGGGAGAAATTATTGTCAAATGGGTCTTTATATAGTTTATTCTCTTGATAATTTTCCCCTGGATCTGAGCTTTATTCTTCAACACCTCCTCTTGTTCTTCTCCCTGCCTCCACCCACAATTTTGGCTCTTCTCCATGTGAAACACCAATGCAAGGGATGGAGATGGGAATCAATTCAAATAACAGAAACTATACTGTCAAAAGCTAGTTTGGAGGTGTAGTTGCATTGTCTGAAAATTCTTCATTTCATTTACTCTAATCACATACAAGACTTTAAATAGATTCCTCCTGGTGTTGATATTGAAAACAATAGGTTGACACCTTTTTCTTTACTTGGCTACACACTATAAATTTGAACTCTTAGGCCTGTAGCTAGAGCTGTTTCAGGTCATATGTTCAGAGTCTAAATTGGGAAAACCTTTGTGCTGATGTTGGTAAAAATCACTCTTGCCCAGCAGATTATCACTCAGTTATGAGGTGTAAAACGATGACCATTTATGCATTATTAGCTTCAGTTTTAAGACTTATTTATTTATTCATTCATTTATCTTCATTTGACCAGAGAGAGACACACATATGCATGTATGTGCGCACACACACACACACACACACACACACGTACACACAGAGAAAGTGGGAAAACAAGCCACCAAGTCCAGGACTTGAACCATGGTTTGCCATGTGGGAGTGTCCAGGGCCTTAACCAGCACACAACCTGCTAGTCCCTGGACTTCATTTTTAAACTTTAAACTTGAACCTTTGTATTCTGTAAAGAACTCTTAAACTGTGGAAAATAATTTGTATGTATAAATGCAGCTTTCTTTGAAGACAGTAGAATTGGGATCACATTCATAATTTCATGAATCCACTAGAGTTGTTATGTTACATATTTAACATAAGTTTACACATGCAATTCCACTGCCTCCAATGAATATTAAAACTGCAACCTGAATTAGGTTATCTAGACCTAAAATTGCTTTTTTTTCCTGAAAGCAATTAATTAAAATGAAGATGCTCTTATTTTCAGATTTTAACACCTCAGCAAGATGTAGTTTTTTTGATAAAAATATTTCAAATCCAGGCTTTTATCTTAGAAGAGCTTTGAAAGCAATGATGATTAAAACTATCAACAATAGATAGGACCCTATAAATATACCAGCTAATTATTTTTTGTTGTCAATGTATGAGATGTAGTGACTATTGGTTAGAGTGCAGTAGAAGATTTTTTAAAAACAGTACACATCCTAAATACTAATTTCAATGCTATCAAATTTTTAAAATGTAGTTAACTGAAAAACACAAACACAGGAAAGGAATTCATCTAACTTAGCAGATATAACATATGCTATGGGATAAATATCTCATTGGCACACATTAAACTAACACATCTCTAGGAAACACAAACAAAAAAACCTCAACAGCCCCCATAATAAGAAGTTGTAATGTTTAAAATCAAAAGAAAAAAGCCAGTTATACCTAGAAACCACAAGCTGACAATTCTTTAGAGTCTGTTCGGCCTCCCTGTGATACTGTTCATTGAACCAATGTGGGCAGCATGTAGCACTGAAGGGCAACAAAGATAGGCAGGTTAGTTTGCCTTTATCGCACAGCTGGTGGGGACTACTGACCACATCTCTCAACCCTGTGGGGAAATGGCATGAGATCCTGACGATGGTCAGGAATCTGTGTGGCAGCAACAGTAGCAAAGTGGCACCTGGAGCTTCAAGGAAGCAAGGGTAAGAAAAGCAAAGCAAAAGGGTTAAGCACCCGGCTGCACCTCTGCTGATTAGGGGCGATACCCCTTTAATTGGTTGTGAGATGGACTTAGTGTTTATAGGTATAAAAAGGCAAATAATAATAATAAAACAAAAAATGGAGAATGTGGCTATAAAAGATGGCGAAAATAATAGGACTTTCACTCTCCTATGGAGGTGATGAGGAAATCATATTCTATATATGTCACCTCTGAGAGAAAGGAAATTACAAATTTTCTGTTGAGTTCCAGAACAGGTGATAGTGGCTTGACTTAGAGCCGAGTTGTAACTTGTTCTTCCTGTCCATCACCCCATTTGTGCATGAGCAAGTCACAAGCCTCTCCCCAAGTTTCAAATACGTCCTCTGAGGAGTCTAAAAGTTTGGAATTTGAGGAGCAGATGCTGGATGCACAGTGAAGAGAGCTGGAACAGGCTAGAGGGCATTCACTGCTCTGAGCAGCGCCCCGGACTTCACCTAATTCTACCTCACTGAGGTTAATTTCACTTTGAGAACAGGCCTCTGCTTTCCCTTTCTCCATCTGAGAATATCTGATGTCCTGCCACATATAGTGCTGTTGAACAATTCCATCAGAAATTGTGTACATTGGCTCTGAACTGGGTTCAGACATATGACCATTAAACTTGGAGAACAGGAGACCCAGTTTCTTGAGAGAAGGACCCATGAAGGACCGTTTGCTTGATGACTCAGCTTTTGACTTCCCTTGGGTACCACTGGCTCGGGGCATGGTTCTGATGAGGGGTGTTCCATGGCAGGCCTTTTTCTTGCAGCCTAAATTGAAAGAGACACTCTTGGATTTGGCCCGAGCCCCACCACTGCCATCATTGGTATCATCCCTTTGAGAAAGTTCAGTGCTGCTAGTAGAAAAGCTTCTCCTTGGTTGTTTTCTATTTCCCAAGAGATCAAGCACTTCATATCGAAAGCTGGAGATGTCCTGCTTTAATTCCTAGAGAAAGAGAGGAGACACATTATGTCAAGAACCTTGGTCTTTGGTTTAAAGCAGGCACATTGGATATTCTTTGGAATGGTCCAGGTTTTGCCTTGTAGCAAATCACAAAGTTCACAAACTACCAGAGATATATACCATTTTTCAAGCAGAAGAAAGGTATGTTAATAATTATATGGGCACAGCTGCCAACTGGGAAAAATCATGCAATGGGCGAAGTTTATTTTCGAACCTCCCTACTAGGACCACATTGGCAAACTCATCATTACTAATGTCAACTAATGAAGTATTATATTAGGACACTGGTTTTCACAGGTATCTGCATATAAAAGAGCTACTGAAGGGAAAAAGCTCTTAGGACTGTAAGTTATGAAACAAAAGAAGAGATGTGAAAAGTCAGGTAATAAGACTGCTGTTTTAACAGGAAGCTCTGTTTATTCAAGTCCCTATGAGATATCTTCTATCTCTAACTGGCTCTTTAGATACTATTATAAATTGTCCCTTTAAAAGCCATTTTTTTTTTTTGGAGAGGTTTTTTCGCTATAGGGTGCGTGCGCTCGCCAGACAGACACAGAGAGACATAGAGACAGAAAACGAGAAATCACCCCCCAGGGGGGATGGTCACGCCACAATCCCTTCTCCTTCATTCTCCTCTCAGGATCTTGGGCACGCACGCACACGCCCCCGGCGTGAGTTTTAAGCCACCGGGTCCGGCACGTGAACCGCGGTCGACTACGTGGGAGTCCAGCGACATAGCCATTACGCTAACTGCTGGTCCCCAAAAAGCCATCTTTTGTTTTCTGTTTCGTTTTAGTTTCTGCTATTTGCTATAAAGGCATGTGCACTTGCCAAAGAAAGAGGGGGGGGCGTGAAAAATCACTCCCCAGGGGAGATGACCATGCCACAATCCCTTGTCCTCCCTTTGTCTCTTGGGATTTTTGGCATGCATGCACATGCTCCAGCCTTGATTTTCAAGCCCTCGGGTCCAGGACTCAAAATATGCAGTCAGCAATGTGAGATCCATCACCTTAACTTCCACATCAACTGCTGGTCCAAAAGCCACCTTTTAGAAGCTTAAATCTGAGAGCCAGCAGGTGGTGTAGTGCTTAAAGAACTGGACTCCCACACATTCAACTGCGGCTTGAGTCCCAGACCCAGAGGCTTGAAACTCACACCAGGCACATGTGCATGTGCACCCCAAATCGTGAGAGAAGGATGGAGGAGAAGGGATCATGGCATAGCCATCCCCCCTGGGGGGTGATTTCTTGCTTTCAGTCTCTGTCGCTCAGGTGAGTGCAAGGACCCTATAGCAAAATCTCTCTCTCAAAAAAAAAAAAAAAAAAAAGCTTAAATTCTAATCATGCTATTCTCCTGCTTAAAACTTGTTAGTAGCTTGTCACTGACCGTAGGAAAAAGCAGAAGTGCCATATAATGGACTATATAGTTTTTCAAGGCCTGGCATTTGCCAGTGTCTCCACTTTCACCTCTTCTTACACTTTTGCCAGGCTCTCTATTGTCCCTTTATGGACATATCGTCTCTTGCCTCTGGGCCTTTGCCTGTCATTTTCTGTCTAGAACACTCTTCTCCCCAGTTCCCCTTTATCTGGCTCCTCCTTCAAGCCTCAGTTGAAACATCACCTCTTCAGGAAAAGTCTATCCTCCCTCCCCAAATCCCATTATGGGAGGTCCTGCATTCTCTGTTTCCACATTGCCATGTACCCTGTCAGAATACTCACATATTCATCACCCCATATTATTGTTGTTTGTCACTCTTGGAGCTAGTTAGATCTTGCTCACCAGTCTACCCTAGTACTTAAAGCTTAGAGTGCTTGGCACATAGCAGGCCCTCTATAGAGGAGTTATGTTAGAATATTGGCCTTTCTGTGTGCTCTGGGTGTGTGTGGGGGGGATACACACACACACAAACACACACACACACACACACATATTCCAGAATAGGGTTTCTCAACCTGTTCACTGTCATGTTGGGATGGATAATTCTGTGTTTGGGATGGATAAATTCTGTGTTATGTTCTTTTCATTATAGGATGTTTAGTACCAACCTTATCTCTACCCACTAGACATCTGTGGCAACCAAAAATATCTCCAGACATAGCTGAATGTGCCCTGAGGGACAAAAATGCCCCTGGTTGAGAACCACTGTTTTTGGCTAATGCCAAAAATAGGAGACCTTTAATGGTATGAGTTCTTTAAGACTTCAGGTTTAGTAATAGATTTTCTTGGTCCTTTTACGTGGAGAAGGCCTTTAAATGTCCAGGCTTCTTCCCTTTGCCATCTTGGCTCTTACCACATAATTACTATGTCCTTGCCACATAATTTAAAGCATTCAATTCCCATGCTGAGAAACACTCAGAATATTTTAAAAATGCATACAGCACAATTATTTTGCTCGTAAAATGTGGTTACTATGTGATAGGCATTGATAAAACCTTTTCATCTACTGGATGACACACAATTCTAAGAGAGAGAATGAGAATTGTACCTATTTTTTGCTGTATTATAGGCAGTAAAATTTTTATCACCAGAAACTTCAAGCATGGTGAGAATGAGGATGATGCTTAAGAAATGTGAAATGAGAAACCACCCCATGATTAAATTACCTTAAAATTTTCTTCTGTTAGACCTTCATTTGTTTTGGAATTTCTTATCATAGCAGCCACATATCTTTTCTCTAAATTCCTGATAACTTCCTGGAATTAAAAAAAAATGAAGAAGCATTCAATTTTCTTTTCAGGCTCTCAGTAAAATAAGAAGCCTCCATAGGAAATGAAACCTGCTTCCACCATCTTTGAAATAGAAAATCCTAACAGGATTCAGCTATTTTCTGCAAAAAATTCAAATAAGTTAAATCTATTAGCTAAATAAATTATGGCATGTCCAAATTTTGTGGCAGAATGGGCAAGCAAAATCAAATTTACCCTAAAGGAAAATTTTTTTCCCAACCATAAGGTAAACATATTCACATTTATAGAATAATGAGAGTTGAATAAACTTCAAGTGGTCATAGTCAATATCCTTTCCCTTAAGGCTGGATTAAACTTAAATATTCCTTGTAGAATGAGTTTTTTCCTCCTTTTATAGTGTTGGAAGAGTCATTCTTCAGAGTCCCTAGTCTAGTGTGCTGATTTCCATGTCTGCTAGTAAATTAATTAAGATACTTCTCAGAGTCTATCTACACTTTCTTACAGGGATATCCTCTTTTAACTTAGCCTCCAGGGGAATAGCACACACACAGTCACTATAATTTATATTAGTGATGGTGATGATGGTAGCTACTATTTATGACAATGTGTCAGACACTGTCCAGGCAACACACCATGTATACCCATGCATGCATGGATTTTCAAAAAGTTCATGGAAAAATGCATGTTACAAAAAACTAGGCACAGAATTCAAAGTTCTTTTGCATCAAAATAAACTCATGCTTTGGGGACAGCAGGTGGCATGATGGTTAAGGCGCTGATCTAAACATGGCTGATCATGGTTTAAGTCCCGGACCTAGCAGCTTGAAAGTCATGCTGAGAGCATGTGTATTTGTTCCCCAAATCCAAAGAGAATGGAGTAGAAGGGATTGCACTACAGCCATCCTCCCTGGGTGGGTGGGTGATATCTCACTTTTTCTCTCTTCAGGTAGTGCATATGCTCTATAGCCAAAACCTAAACAAAAATAAAATAATGCTTTAATTCCCCCTTCCATGAACTTTTGAAGTATCCTTGTATATTCATATCACTCAATTTTCACAACACCATAAGTTACCATTTGTTAGTATCTGTATTTCACAAATGAAGAAGCTGAAGCTCAGTGTGGTTAACTGATTCATCTAAGTCCACAGAACTAGTATTAGAATGTTAGAATTCAATTCTCTTCAGTCTGGATTTCAGGGGCTATGATAATAACCAAGGCTATATCTATTACTTCGGTTACCATGTGAACTTAAAGTAGTTACTGAGATGCCCAGGAACCATTTCATGTGTGTGTGAGAACTATGAAGTACAAAAAGAAGGCAGTAAATCATGCCTATAATTCGTTATTATAAAAATAATAAGCATTAAAGGTGGGAGTAATGAGGAAAGAGTTACCTCTCAAATACTTTATTTTCTGTTACTTTTTATTACTTTTGACCTAAGTGAAACAAAGTTAGGAGAAGTGACCTGTAGAATAAGGATGAATTTCCTACAAGCCTGGAAGAACTTTTTTCTACTTTGGGTTTCTATTGATCAGGACAGTAAGAGATAGATTTCTATTATTCGTGATTTGCAAGGATTACTCTCAAAAGATGTTTCCAATATTTGGATACTTGGTTGTTTTCTGGCTGGTGGGAAGAATGGCCCTAATGTTTATTAAGTTAATTATATTTTTAAAAAGAATTACTATTTAATTTTATTTATCCTTATCATTATTTTTAAAAAATTTGCTAAAAGGCACATGTGCTCACCAGAGAGCGATGGAGAGAGAGAGAGAGAGAGAGAGAGAGAGAGAGGCAAGAGGAAAAGTGAGAAAACAAGCTGCCAGGTCAGGTATTTGAACTGCGGTTGGCCATGTGGGAGTCCAGTGCCTCAACCACCATGTGACCCTGCTGACCTCAGTTAATTACATTTTTAAAATACTGAAGTGCTTATCTATTTCTTTGTTTAAAGTCATGTTGTAATTTAGAAAGACCTAAGATCTTAACATTCAGATAAACTTTAATTTTATTGAAGTTAGTTTCCAATGTTACATATTACATACTTGCATATTTCTTATATATGCTATTACTCTATGCACTTTTTCTTCCCCACAGGTTTTATCCTTTTAATCACTTAATTTTTATTTTATTTATTTATTTTTAATTTGGAGAGAGAGAGAGAAGAAAAGTGAGAAAGCAAGCAGCCAGGTCTGGGACGCAAACCGTGTTCAGCCTTGTGGGAGTTCAGTGCCCGTAACCACCAAGCCACCTGCTGGCCCCATTAATCACTTAATTTTAATGGTTGTAATTATTTATTTAATGCCTTTAATCTCTGCTAGCTGATAAATTTTATATGGGGAGAAAGACAGTATCTTTCTTATTCACAGTGATTTCTCTAATGTGTAGCTTAATGACTAGAGCTAATATTCAAATATTTGTTGACTGTCTGATGAACCACATAGTCTATTTTACTTAACCTCAAGGAAGATAGCTTTCTTTTTTTTTTCAGAGAGATATTTTTGCTATAGGGCACGTGTGCTTACTGGAGAGACAAATAAATCACCCCCCGCAGGGGGGATGGCCATGCCACCATCCCTTTTCCTCCATTCTCATTTGGGAATTTTGGGCATGCATGCACACACATGCGCCTGCTGTAAGTTTTAAGCTTCCTGGTCTGGGACTCGAACTGCAGTTGACTATGTGGGAGTCCAGTGACATAACTACTGTGTCATCCACTGGTCCCCAGGAAGATACCTTTCTAAGTCATGGATGTTGCTGATCAAGCTGAGGCAGTGTTCAAGGGCTATGAACAAGATTATAAAACAGGAACTACTTCAGTCTTCAGTGAATTAGTGTTTCCAAGCCTCCTACCCCAGTCTGATGGGATCATGTCCAGACATAGGCAGAGTGAACTTTGCTTCTACTCCACACAACTGGCCAAAAACTATTATACTTATTCCCTATGAGGAAACTTTACCTGGTAATGTTGATTCTGTATCAGACTGTCTGCATGCCGTTCCTATAATTTAAAATGGACAGAACATTTATATTAGCAGTCTACTACTATCCTACTCACCCACCCACCCATCTGAATATAGTCCTAAATTTTAGAACTAAAAAATGACACAGGAGTTCCTGCCTCACAAACCCCCAAAGTGTATATAGGTTAAAGTGATTTTATGATGTCATTCTGAACATCATAATAGGGAACATCACAAAGGAGGGAAGGGAGGAAACGGTTTTGTTTAAAAAGAAACAGTTTTTCAAAGTCTTACTGTGAAGCTTCTCAAGTTGTGTCTTCTCCGTCTACCATCAGGGTCTCTTTTTGGGCAGAAGGTATTGTTGAACCAGTTACCAAGATATAGAAATGACTTGGGGCTGGGGATTATGTTGAAAGGTGGTGGCAAGGTGCCACCTTCATCAAAGTAACTCATCCAGAGCTTTGTCCTTGCAAATTTCCACTCAATATCAGCATGATCCTGTGAAAGACAGAAATTCAAGATTTGGGATGGGGAACTACAAAATGTACTTTCATTCTATACTTTCTACTTGATTCTATAAAAGACAATCTGTCATTAGTTGTGTAGATTTAAGTTACATACCCTGTGACCCTGTAATCCCACTTTTAGAAATACATTATTGAAATACTTGACAAAAAATTCATGTAAAAGGCCATTCACTGTAGCATGGCTAGTAATAGCAGAACAACTGGCAACAACCTAAATATCCAACAGTAGGATACTGGTTAAATAAATCTACAATATGGTTTACAATATAATTATTAAAATGTATGACATCTATAAACATATATATATATGTATATATATATATGTGTATGTGTGTTTGTGTGCATATATTTTTTTTAAGACTTCTGAGTGAAGAAAAAAGTTTAAACAGTGTAAATCACAATGTATTGTATATGTTGATCCCATTTATGCAACTGGAAAATCTCTTGTTTTATATGCATATATGTTCTAAATAAGTACACACTAAACTTTCAGTAGTAGCTATTTTTTTTAAAGGTGTGTATTTTTTTATTATTATTTTTTATTATCATCATAATCTTCTGTATATTACATTGGATTACATATAACTTTACAGTGTATTACATTTCTTTTTCAAAAAGGGAATGCCATGCATGTCAGTCAGTACAAAGACATTAATCTCCCCACTTCAACATTCGATATCTTTTCTATGTTTTCCCCAATCATTATTATTATTATTATAATTATTTTTTAAAACAGTCAATCACTTCTTCTCATTTTGCTTGTAAAAATACTTTGCCCATCATGAAATACTTCTCAGACCAATCCAGTTGGGAATACTATACATGTCATCATCAACAGGTAATAAGCCATATCTGTTTCTCACTAACGTCCTGCCTCTCTATTGTTCTCTTGGTATCTTTCTCTATCCTCTTCTCTTCACTTACCCCATTCCACACTGTCCTCTTCTCATTAAGTACCTTCACTGCTTTTATGTCCTCCAATTTTTTGCTCTCTATCATATTTAAAGAAATATAAAACTATTTATTGACCACTGTTCACCAGTATTTACAATAAAGTAAACAATATACAGTTGGGTAACATTCTGATTACTACAGAGTTATTGGTTTTCCTTGCTTCTGTTGAATCAGTAACCCAAATATTGAAAAGATTTGAGGCTTATATGTAAGGAATGAATTGGAGTTAAGAAAAGAAACATGCACAATAGTTTAGATTACAAATTTGTTCACTCATTTATGCCAGCAAGTCCTAAACTGCTAACATCTTTAACCACCTGATTAGGTTTCCATGAGCCAAATCTTAGACATTTCATGAATAATGACTTTTTAGTCAATAGAGCATAAGGATTTCAACCCTTTGTAATCTAAA
>NW_006204851.1:2255600-2263326 GCF_000334495.1 Tupaia belangeri chinensis
GGGTGATTTCTTGCTTTCTGTCTCTCTCTGTCTTTCTGGCAAGTGTACACATCCTATAGCAAAAACCTCTCCAAAAAAAAAAAAAAAAAGCAATTAGAATTTGAAGGGGACAATTCATATTTGTTTCTTTTGCCAATACCAAGTTTGCCTTATCTGAATCTTTCCATTTCATGAGAAACATCCACTCTCCAGGGCTGTCTGTGGCATCAATTATTTGTTCAGGATCAAGACCTCTGGGAAAGCCTCTTGGTTTATCAGCAGCATCTCTCTTCTTTGATTTGCTATAATCAGATTCACTGTCAGATAAAGATTTTCCCTTTGTACCATCTTTTTCTTTACCAGCTTTTTGAGAATTAAGAAATGTTTCAATTAACTCTAGATACTCTAAATTTTCTTCTGGTTCCCAAGTATTGTCAGCATCTGTAAATCCCTTCCACTTTGGGAAATATTCCACCTTCCCATTCACTATGCATTTGTCAAGTACTTTTTCTACCACAAATTCTTCAGGCTCTGCCTCTTCAACTTTTTTACTCTTTCCATTCTGTTTCTTACCCATTTTTTGCAATGTGGTTTTGTTGGAGGCCATTTTTTATTACAGACCTGAAGAGTTCATCGCTCTGAGCTGCTCCAAATTGTGGGTCTGCGGCGTCTCTGGCCCTACACGCCTCAAGCTCCAGCCATATCCTAGTAGTAGTTATTTTTAAGCAGTGAGATTGTGGTGAGAAGGCTTTCTTTTTTAAAAATTTAACTTTATTGAGGTATAATTTTTTCCCTTTTTAAAGAATTATTTATTTAATTTTATTTATTCATTCATTCATTTATTTTAATTTGATCAGAGACAGAGACAGAGAAAGTGAGAAAGCAAGCCACCAGGTCCAGGACTTGAAGAGTCATCAGCCATGTTGGCGTGTCCTGCACCTTAACCACCATGCCACCAAGGTCCCCAAGGTATAATTTTTTTTTTTAATTGCCAGAGGGAGACAGAAAATGACAGAGAGGAAGAAAGCACTCCCCAGTGGCATGTGGTCATGCTACAATTCCTGCTCCTATACTCCACCCTGCTGGATTTTGGAGCACACACACACACACGTGTCAGCATATTTTTCAAACCACCAGGCCTGAAATTCAAACTGTAGTCAGTCATGTGGGAATCTGTCTCTCTTAACCACTAGGCCATGGGGCTGGCCTTGTTGAAACATAATTTACACAAAATAAAGTTCATCCATTTTAAGTCTTTAATGAGTTTTGACAAGTGTATATATTCATGTAACCATCATCATAATCAAGACATACATATACACACACAAACATGCAGTGCTCGTGGGGATGTAAAATGGTGCAGCCACTTTGGCAAACAATATAGCAGTTTCTCAAATGATTAGAATTGCCATATGATTCAGCAATTCCACTTCTAGGTATATACACAAAAGAAATGAAAACTAATATGTCCATTGAAAAACATGCATACAAATGTTCATAGCAACATTTTGCAATATCCAAAGAATGAAAAGAACCCACATATCCATCAAACCAATATATGCATAAACAAAATGTGGCATATTAAAACAATGAGGTACTATCCAGCATTTAAAAAGTATGAATACTGGTACATACTGCAATATGGATAAACCTTGAAAACAAGTTAAGTAAAAGTAACCTGTCAAAGAAGGTATATCATATGACACCATTTTTATGAAATGATCAGAATAGAGAAATCCATAAAAACATCATAATAGTGTTTGCCAGTGACTGGTGGAAGAGGGGAATGGTGTGTAAGTGCTAATGGATATAGGGTTTCATTTTTGGAATGAGAAATGTCCTGGAATTAAATAGTGATATTCACATATATTTGTGATTACATTAAAAACCCCTGAACTGAACACTTTAAAAAGATTGTTTTTATGGTGTGTGTTATATCTTTTTTAAAATTCCATTTTATAATTATTATTATATAAACATTTTATATAATTTTATCACTATACATCATTTGACTTACAAAGAGAATTTACCCAGCATTAAATACACCTCAGACCAGTCCAGTTGAAAATACTATACATTAACAGGTAATGAACCATTTCTGTGTCCCACAAATGTCTTGCCTCTCTATTTGTTCTCCCTGATTTCTTTTCCTATATGCTTCCCCTCTCCTACCCTCTTTCCACACTATCTCCAGTGTCCATAACTATTTTCACTACTTTTAAGTTCTCCAATCTTTGAATCTTTTCCATAGAGTGTGGATAGTTGGTATGTATTAAATGGAGACATACAATGCCTTTCCATAGAGTGTGGACAGTTGTTATATATTAAGTGGAGACATACAATGTCTTTCATAGCCTGGCTTGCTTCATTGTGAGTTATATCTTAATAAAGCTATGTTTTTAATGCAGCAGAAGGGAGAGAGATTAATGGAGAGAAACTCTGCTTGCTTTTACCCTTCTGATATGATGGGGACTTTGTAGAGGTCCACTAGATATCACCCCTGGACCTGGGACCTCCAAACAAAAAAAAAAACAAGGGAATATTTAATATCTCAACAAGAACATCTGAAAATCACCAAAGTTAACAGCTATAATTTTTCCTTTCTTCATGGATATACTAATATTGTGGCTATATTTGAGATAATGGACTCCTCAAACAGATGCTCTATGTCATTTGTGTAGTATAAATACATCCTAAAAACCCTGGGTCTGTGTAAGGAAGATGAAGGTTTAAGAATGATGGGCATGCAATAATTTTGGAGAAATTCAAGGATGAAGTGAGCAAAAGGATTCAGGAAATATGGTTGGCATTTTAGTAACACCATGAAGTTGAATATAATAAATGATTCCATAAGGAAAAAACATTGCAACAGAAGGGAGTCTCAGGTTTGATTCCCAGTCCAATCTAAAAGGTGGGTATGGTGGTATATGCCTATAATCCCAGCAACTCAAGAGGCAGAAGCAGGAGGATTGTAAGCTTGAGGCTGGCCTAGTTGGGCAACATAGCAAGACTATAAAAGAGCCTGGTGTGGTGGTGCATGCCTGTAGTTCCAGTTTGGAGAGTGAGGCAGGAGGATCAGGACATGGGGATACCCTATCTTCAATTTTGTGGCCTTCACATGCATTCAGAGGGATGATTTTTGGTTAACAGGAGGAAGTGAGGACAAAAGTCTGACTGCTTTTTCCTATTTTCCAAAATCCTTTCTAGGGGGCCTGGAGATGGTCATGTCCAGAAACATTAACAGACCATTTTGACCCATTGGTAACAGGATTTTTCCTACATCCTGTCCCTGGCATAGAATCTTTGTGATATATATTAAGCCTCCTTATCTCTGTTAAAATATGTGTTTTCTGATCTCAGCAACCTTCCTTTTCCAATCACCAACCTAAAAACTAAAACCCACTGGGACCAGCAGTTAGCGTAATGGCTATGTTGCTGGACTCCCATGTAGTCGACCGTGGTTCGAATCTTGGACCCAGTGGCTTAAAATTCACACCAGGAGAGTGTGAGTGCGTGCCCAAGATCCCGAGAGGAGAATGGAGGAGAAGGGATCGCAGTATGGCCATCCCCCCTGGGGGTGATTTCTCACTTTCTGTCTCTATGTCTCTCTCTGTCTGGCTGGCGATTTCTCACTTTCTGTCTCTATGTCTCTCTCTGTCTGGCTGGCGATTTCTCACTTTCTGTCTCTATGTCTCTCTCTGTCTGGCTGGCGATTTCTCACTTTCTGTCTCTATGTCTCTCTCTGTCTGGCTGGCGAGCACACACGCCCTATGGTGAAAACCTCTCCAAAAAAAAAAAAAAAAAAAAACCCAAAACCTAAAACCCACTTATAACCTACAAGCCCCACACCCCCCACTTCCACATGTCCTGCCTTTTTTGGCCAGGCCAATGGAAAAACTCTTCACTGAATTCCAAACTTTGTCTCTCACTGTCAAATAAAAGGAACCCCTGTACCTGATCACCCTGAGAAAGGTATGTTTTACCTCCTCTCAGGGCCTAGGTCACTCATATTCATGCTTAGAAATAATCCACATTAATTATTTTTTTAAAATGTGACAGAAAAAAATCATATATCTATATCTGGATTCTCTATTCTGTTACATTAATCTATGTGTCTACCTCTCCATCACACTACACTATCGTGATGACTATCACTATATATTAAGTGTTGTAATTGGGTAGAATGATTCCTCTCATTTTAATTTTCTTTGTCAAGATTGAAGAAACTATTCCAGGGCCTGTGCCTTTCTATATAGATTGAAAAGAACCTTGTCTATGTCTACAAAGAAGCTTGCTGAGATTTTTGATAGGGATTAGACTAACCTATGGATCAATTTGGGAAGAATTAATACCTTTATTTTGTTGATTCTTCTAGCACATGAACATGGTATGCCATTTGCTTCATTGTGTTGAATAGTTTTTTCTTTAATTGCCAGAAGCTGTATGTGCTCAACAAAGGGAGACAGAGAGATGGTGAGAGGGAGAGAAAGCACTCCAATGGGGTGTGGTCACACCACAATCCCTTCTCCATTTCTCCATCTTACCAGGATTTGTGGCATGCACATACACATGAGTAGTATGTTTTTCAAACTGGTAGGGCCAGGATTTGAACTGCAGTTGGCCATATGGGATCTGGCTCTCTTAACCCCTAGGCTACAGGGCAAGCCCTGCGTTGTATAGTTTTTAACGTAAAAGTCCTGCACATATTTTATTACGCATAAGTATTTCATTTTCTTTGCAGCATTTGTCAATGGTATTTATTGTCTTACTCTGTTCAAGCTGCTGTAAGAAAATATTATAAAATTAGGTAGTTTATAAATAATAGAACTTTATTTCTCACAGTTTTGGAGCCTAGAAAGACCAAGATTAAGGTGCCAGCAGATTTGGTGTCTGGCAAGGTCTGTCTTCTTGCTGTAACTTCACATGGTGAATAAAATGGGGCAAGGCGGCACTCTGGGACCTCTTTGATAAGGAAACTAATGTCATTCATGCCTTCAGAATTGCATTACCTTCCCCAAACCCCACCTAGTACCATCACATTGATGAAGTTTTCAGCATATGACTTTTGGAGGGACACAAACATTCAGACCACAGCAGGTAGTCTTTTTTTTTTTTTCCTTTTAAAAAATGAATTAATTGTTTTATTTATTATTATTGTATTTAAAAAAAAATAACAAGAGAGAGAGAGAGAGAAAGTGAGCAAACAAGCTGCCAGGTCCAGGACCTGAACCACAATCAGCCACATGGGAGTCCAGTACCTCAATCGCCATGCCACCCACTGACCCTGCAGGTAGTCTTTTAAAATTTTAATTTCAAATTGTTTATTGCTAGTATATAATATTTTGTGTGTATAAAATTTTAATTTCAAATTGTTTATTGCTAGTATATAATAATTTGTGTGAATTGACCTTGTGTTATGTGACCTTGTTAAATTTAGTTCTATGAGGTTTCTGGTAGACCCTTCAGGATTTTTCTTCATATAGGATCATATTGTTTCCACATTAAAACAGTTTCCATTCTTTTTTCTTATTGCACTGTCTATTCTTATTGTAGTATCTTCAACACGATATGGACTAGAAGTAATGAAAGTAGATATTCTTTTTTCATTATTGATCTTAAACAAAAGTCTTCACTCTTTCACCATTAGGTTTAATGTTAGTTATAAGTTTTTGTGAATGCCTTATATCAGGTTGTGAAAGTTACATTCTTTTTCTAGTTCATTGAGACTTTTTGTTACTGTTTATTTTATTCATGGGAGAGTGTGTGTGTGTGTGTGTGCATGCATGTGTGTGTGTGTACATACATGTGCATGAAAGAAGGAAAGACAACCTTGACAGGGCCCTATCATGCCATAACACCTTCCCCAACTCTCCAGCTTGTTAGGATCTGGCATTCAGACATTTTATATATGTCATTACAATTATTTCTAGTGCTCATGGTTTCTGAAGAGAAATCAGTTGTTACCCTATTCAGGATCCTTGTGCATAATGGAGTAATTTTTCTCTTGCTTCTTTCAAGATTCTTTCTTTGTCTTTGACAGTTTGACTGTGATGTGAATCTTTTTATGTTATCCTACTAGACATTCTTTGAGCTTAGATATGTAGATTAATTTTATCATCAAATTTGGGAAGTTTTTGTATATGATTTTATCAAATATTCTTACTGCTCCTTTATCTTTCTTGTCTCCTTCTAGGACTCTCATTATGTGTATGTTTAATGGTATCCCACAAGTCTCTAAGGTGCTGCTCATTTTTCTTCATCCTTTTTAAAATTCTGTTCCCCAGACTGGACAAACTTAATTAACCTATATGCAAGTTTGTTGACACTTGTATGCCAGTTCAAAGCATCCGTTGTCTCTAGAGTGACTTTTTTGTTCTGTTATTGTGTTTTTGAAATCTGGAATTTTAATTTGATTCTTTTGTATATTTTCTATCTTTTTATTAATAGTATCTATTTGATGAGACATGGTTCTCATGCTTTAATTCTTCAGATATTGTTTATTTTAAAATGTTTCTATTTAAATACGTTTCTATGAACATACTTAAAATAGCTGCTTTAAAGTCAATAGTTAATGCAACATCTGGATTTCCTTAAGGACAGATTCTATTGACATATTTTCTTCCTGTATATGAGCAATACTTTTCCTGTTTCTCTTAATGTTTTGTAATTTTGGGAGGGGTGTAAAATTAGACACTTTAAACAATATAATGTGACCTCTCTAGAAATATGATCACTTCCCCCCAGGGGTTGTTTATGTTGTTGTAATGTTAGTGATGTGATGTTCCTGGACTAATTCTATTAAGTCTGTATTACTTGTCACGTGAAATCATTGAAGTCTCATCTCAGCCTAGTGCTCAATTAATGAATGCACAGAAATTTAAATACCTTAAGTGATAAGTCTCCAACATTTTTGATAAGGGACTTATGCATTGTGGTGTTCAGTCAGTGCTCCTACAATTTAAAACTCTGCTTTTGCCTATCCTTACTGCTTGTGAAGAGTTCAAGGCTAGCCATAGGAAGAGATTAGGGCCTTCTCAGATCTTTCTAGGCATGCACAAACCCATGCATATGTACATGGCCTTCTAGATAAATAGGAATAAATCATACAATTTCTAAGTCCCCCCTATGTATTGTACATCTTATTTGCCAAATTTTCCTATGCCTTTTGTGGGGCGGTCAATCTCTTGTTAGCCACATCTGGCTTAATTGCCATAAGCAACTGCATCATTAAGCAATTCTCTCTCTCTCTCTCTCACACACACACACACACAAACACAGCACTATAAAGACATTGCTTTCCTCTCCAAATGAGCTCTGAGCTCTGAGGCAGGTCACATAAAGATAAGCCCAATAAATGGAGTTTTTTCAAGGCGCTGCTAAATAGGTCAAATTTGCCAATTATCTGGGGATAGGACTTTTTGGGGAACTCCAAACCTATTCTCCTTTAGTGGCTGGGAGGATGCTTGTTTTCACAGATACCATAATTCCATGCTTTCTGGTTTCCAAATGTACAGTAGAAAAAGTAGAGGAGGATGGTAATAGAGCAAGTTTAAACATCACAAAACAGTTTGTATTGCGATTTACCCATTTTTTTCTAAAATTTGGCTAAATTTTTTATTTTGATAAAAGCTCCTCGGACCAGCAGATGGTGTATTGGCTACGTCACTGGACTTCCATGTAGTTGAGCATGGTTTGAGTCCCAGACCTGGTGGCTTAAACTCACACTGGGTACGTGTGCGTGCGTGCC
>NW_006204851.1:2263386-2267579 GCF_000334495.1 Tupaia belangeri chinensis
GATGATTTCTTGCTTTCTGTCTCTCTGTCTCTCTCTTTCTGTTAAGCGCAAGCACCCTATAGAAAAAAAAAAAAACACCTCCTAAGATTATTATAAAACTTTGGTTACTCTCCAGAGTTCTGAAAATGTTTATTATTTTATTTTATTTATTTATTTTTTGGGGAGAGGTTTTTTGCTATAGGGTGCGTGCACTCGCCAGAAAGACAGAGAGAGACAGAGAGACAGAAAGTGAGAAATCACCCCCCAGGGAGGTTGACCACACCACAATCCCTTCTCCTCCATTTTCCTCTCGGAATCTTGGGCACGCACACACACACGCCCAGTGTGAATTTAAGCCACTGGGTTCGAGACTCAAACCGCAGCCGACTCCATGGGAGTTCAGTGACATAGCCATTTTGCTAACTGCTGGTTCCTAGAAGTGATTTTTCCATTTTTCCATCAGTCTATTTTTCTTTGTTTTTTGAGAGGTTTTTGCTATAGGGCACATGTGCTCACTGGAAAGACAAAGATAAATAGAAAGTGGGAAATCACCCCCCAGAGGGGATGGCCACACTGCAATCCCTTCTTTTCCATTCTCCTCTTGGGATCTTGGGCACGAATGCACACATGCCTGGCATGAGTTTTAAACTGCTGAATCCAGGACTCAAACCGTGGTTGACTACATGGGAGTCCAGCAATGTAACCATTACACCATCTGCTGGTTCCCCGTCAGGCTTTTTGAGGGGAGGGTTTTCTTTTTATTACCCCCCAAAGCTATAAAGTCATAAGGGGTAGAATGAAGGAGTATTGATTTTTGAAAATTTTTAAAGAGAAAAAGGAATTAACAGTATTGATATTGAAATTTCTGTTCTCCTACCTGGTATCTCCATTATTCAGAAAAGGAAGTCTGATGCACCATTTTGGACAGTGGTCCCTAACCTTCCCAACACCATGGACCAGTTGCATGGCAGATAATCCTTCAATAGACCAGTGGTGAGTGTTGGTACCAGGATGACTCAAGCATACCATATATACCATGCATCCCATTTCTACCATTACCACATTGCAATATGTGATAAAACAATCTCATAACACTAGGGTTTGCACTCTCATATAAACCCAGAACCACCACTGATCCATGAGACAGGGCTCAGGCAGTGATGAAAGCAATGAGGAGTGACTGCAAACACAAAGCCTCACTCTCTCACCTGCCACCCACCACCCTGCTGTGTAGCCCAGCAGACTGGCACTAGTCCATGGCCCTGCCCCAACAGGCCATACACTGGCACCAGGGGTTTGGGGACACCTGATCTTAGAGATTCAACAGTTAGATCATTCAAAAATATTCTCAATTGAATCTTACTTTTTAAAAGAATTGTTTATTTTATTATTATTGTTATTATTTAATTTGCTACAGGGCATGTGCACTCATGAGAGAGAGAGAGAGAGAAGGAAAGTGAGAAAGCAAGCCACCAGGTCTGGGACTCAAACTGTGGTTGGCCATGTGGGAATCCAGCATCGTAAACACCACACCATCTGCTGGCCTGTAAATCTTGTTTTTTAAAATTAGATTCCTTTACTCTATGTCTTTGTCTTCAATAATATTCCTATGAGATCATGCTAATAATTCCTCCATTAAGTGCCCAGAGTGGATGAACAAACACCACATTACTTATGCGTTACTCCTGCCAACATGTTTAATCTGTATTTGATCATGAGGAAACTGTCAGACAATCCAAATTGCAAATTTTCAAAGTGGGCACACATGCACACTTGCTCAGCATAATTTTAAGCCACCAGGTCTGTGATTACACAAGATGATTGCCATGTAGTCATAAAAATTGTCACTACCATTTGTGGGAGGGAAAAAGGCAAGGGTTCTACTCTAGTCTAAAAGAAACAATAATCAAATGCAGTGAGTGATCCTTAATTGCCTGTAAAGGACATGTTTGGAACAATCAGAGAAATTTGAATAAAGACTTCAAATTATTAATTATTAATATATCAATGTTAAACTTCTTGTGTACAATGATGGCACTGTGATAATGTAATAAAGTACATGCTGCAATATTTGGAGTAAAATGCTATGATATTATTGAAACCTTGCTTTCAAATATTTCAAAAAATAATTTCCTTGAAGCTCCCACCATTTGTATATAGTACTTCAAGTTTTGTTTCAGGAGCCACAATAACATGATTTATACTCACCAACTGTTAACTTAAAACAGTGCTAAGTGAAGCAAGCCAGACTATGAAAGAGGCATTGTATGCCCCCACTCAATATATACTGAATGTCTGCACTCTATGGCAGAAACTGAAATATTGAATGATATATAAGCATGGGGAGCAGTGGTGATACTAGTGACAGTGGAAGAGGAGGGTGGGAAATGGGGGAGAGTGAGAGGGAGGGAATCAAGGGGAAGAAGAAAGAAGTAAAACATTGAAGGGACCTGAAATGGAAAGAAATCTGTTGATTATAATGTATTTGGCAATGTCTTTGACTGGGAAAATTCATTTGGTAATGTATTTGAAGAGAAAATTCATTTGGCATACTGTAGTGATACACAGTGATTGAATGTAAAAATTAAATAAATTTTGAGACATTTTTTGCTACTGGGTACATGCACATCCTGAAGAGACAAAAAGAGACAAAGAGACGGAAAGTGAGAAATCACCCCCTCACACACCTCCCCACCCCCCAGGGAGGATGGCTATGTTGCAATTTTTTCTTTTTCATTCTCCTCTTAGGATCTTGGGCATGCATGCACATGCACCTGGTGTGAGTTTCAAGCCACCAGGTTTGGGACTCAAACCGCAGTTGACTGTGTGGGAGTCCAGTGACATAACCATTACGCCATCTGCTGGTTCCAATAAATAATAATTTTTAAGAGAGAGAGAGAGAGAAGAAAAAAAAAAGATGATTCATTGCTCGCTAAAGACGTCCTCATTCTCATCTCAGGAAACTGTGAATATACTATGTTACATGTAAAAGGAGAATTAAGGTTGTATATAGAATTAAGATTGCTAATCATCTGACTTTCAGATGAAGAGATTACTCTAGATTATCTGTATGGGCACAGTCTCATCACAATATTTGTTTTAAGTGAAAGAGACAAGCAGGAGAGTCAGTGTCAGAGTGATACAATGTGAGAAAATCTCACCCAGCCATTGCTGGCTTTGAATATGTGTGTATGTCTGTTTGTGTCTTATATGAAGAAAATAAACTTATTTTTGCTTTTTTTCTTTAAGTTTTGTCAGAGGGTATGTGTGTTCACCAGAGAGACAGAGAGATGAGAGAAAGAGAGAGAGAGAGAGAGAAACTCCCCCCATAGGGAGATGGTTGCCACAATCCCTTCTCTATTTTTTCCTTGTCTGTGGATTCTGGGCACACATGCACACTTTGCCCAGCAAAATTTTAAGCCTCTAGGTCTGTGATTTAAACTGTGCAGTCAGCTATGTGAGATCCAGCTGCCTTAACCACCATGCCACTAGCTGGTCCAAGAAAATATATGCATTTAATCACTATACACTTTTATAGTTTACAATGGTTTTCCTCAGCACGAATAGTGTATATCAGTCAAGACAAGACATTACCATATACATTATCACCAAATAACTTTTCATTTTTGTGTCAATTACATGTATTATTTCTTTTTCTCCTGTTTCTACTGTGCAGAATCTTTATATTCTAATGTAGTCCCATTTGTCTAATTTTGGGACTATTTCCTGTGCTTTGGAGGAGAGGGGTCTTCTTTAAGAAGTCTGCCTACTCCAAGGTCTCTAAGACTTCTCCACACTGTAGTTTTATAGTTTGAGGTTTTATATTTAGATCCTTAATCCATTTCGAGGTGATTTTGGTTTGTGGTGAGAGATAGGGGTATAGTTTCATTCTTCTGCAAGTGGCTATCTAGCTTTTCCTGCACCATTTGTTGAAGAGATTTTCTTTTACTCTACTGAATTGTCTTGTACCCTTTATCAAGGATCAGTTAGCTGTATGTTTTGGGGTATATTTTGGGGTTCTCAATTCTGTTCCATTGGTCTACCTGCCTATTTTTGTGCCAATACCATGTTGTTTTGATTATCTCAGCTTTTTATAATGTTTTAAAATAATTATTGATATATTTCATTTAACTTATTATTTTAAAATTTTGACTCTATATATGGATATGTGTGTATGTGTGTGTGTGTGTGTGAGAGAGAGAGAGAGAGAGAGA
>NW_006204851.1:2267625-2269684 GCF_000334495.1 Tupaia belangeri chinensis
GGAAAGTGAGAAAGCAAGCTGCTAGGTCCGGGACTCAAACTGTGCTTGGCCATGTGCGAGTCGAGTCTCTTAACCACCATGCCACCTGCTGGCCCCTGTTATGCTTTGATGTCAGGAAGTGAAATGCTTCATATTTTATTCCCCTTGCACATTATTGCTTTGGCAATATGAGGCCTTTTATGATTCTTTTCTGTTTCTGTGAGGAATATCTCTAGTAGTTTTATCAGAATTGCATTGAATTTGTAGATTAACATGGGCAGGATTGACATCTTGATTATATTAATTTTTCTAATCCAGGAACATGAGTTGTTTTCCCACTTTTTTGTTTCACTTCAATTTTTTTTCAAGTGTTTCATAGTTTTCCTCCTAGAGGTCTTTTACTTCTATGGTAAGATTTATTCCTAGATGTCTTATTGATTTTGTGATTATTATAAATGGGAATGCTCTTTTATTTATTCATTGTTGATGTATAAAAATGGTATAGATTTTTGTATGTTTATTTTGTATCCTGCCGCTTTACTATATTCATCTCTTTCAGCGTTTTTTTTTTTGGATTCTTTTAGATTTTCTCTGTACAGAAACATATCTGCAAATAGAAATAATTTCACTTCTTTTCCTCTTTCAATACCTTTTATTTGAATCTCTTGTCTGATTGCATTGGCTAGAACTTCCAGGATTATGTTGAAAAGGAGTGGAGAAAGTGGGCAACCTATTTTGTTCTAGTTTTTAGGGGAAAGGCTTTCTCCTTTGCTCATTCAGTATTATGTTAGCTATGGGTTTGTCATAGATGGCTTTTGGTTTGTTAAGGAATGTTCTTTCTATGCCAATTTTGCTGGGAGTCTTAAGCATGAAGGGATGTTGTATTTTATCAAATGATATTTCTGCATCAATTTATATGATCAGATAGATTTTGTCTTTCCTTCTGTTAAGCTGATGTATTATATTTACTGTTTAGCATATAATGAACCATCTTTACATTCCTGAAATAAAGCCTACCTAGTCATTGTGTATAGTTTTTAATGTGTTGTTTAATATGATTTCCTAGTATCTTGTTCAGAATTTTTGCATCTGTATTTGTCAGGGATATTGTCCTATAGTTTTATTTTTTTATGTCCTTTTCTGTTTTTGGAATCAGGATGATGGAAGCTTCATAGAATGAGTTTGGGAAGGTTCCTTCCTTTCAGTTCTCTAGATACAGTTTGAGGAGAATTGGGGTTAATTCTTTAAAAATTTTGTGGAACTCAGAAATGAAGCTATCAGGACCTGGACTTTTCTTTGTTGGTAGACTATTTTTTTTCTTTTTTTCTTTTTTTAACCCTATCCCTAACCCTCTGCCGTGTCCAACCCTCCTCCCATTGTCTCTGGTATCCATGATTGCTTTCTATGCCTATCCCCCCCATTTAATTGATTTGCTAATGAACTTAATTTGTCTAAATATTTGCAATAGCAAGCACAGCTGATATATACATACACAAGAACCCATGTCTGACTTTAGGCATAAACCTCAGTGAGTAGAATGAACATACTATAAAATAGTACCTAGCTGGGACTATATAGCTTACTGTGGTCATCAAATACACAGTTTTTTCTTTAAATTTTGGTAACAGTTTTAGTATTTTTTTCTCTGAATTTTTTTTTTAATTTACATTCATTCCCTGAGCATCATCACAACATACTAAATGTGGTTTCCCCTCTAGAGTAAACTGCATAGTGGCTTAATCATGCATGTTATCATCCATAAAATTCCATTACTACTTTCATATATATATGTTTTTTACCCCATGTCTGACTCTCTGCCCTATTCCACTCTCTTGTTACACTATTTCTGCTGTCTACAGTTGTCTTCAATTCCTTTTCCCCCAACATTTTGTTGACCACACCATATCATAAGTAATCTAACTACTTTCAATAGCAAGTTCAGCTGGTGATTTCAAGAAAGGCAGTTTTGAACTGGTAAGGTTGTTTCCTTGAAATTTGAAGCCTAGAAACAGGTTGGTATTTTGTTCAAATAGTAGGTACATGAATCTATTGACAGCTCAAGACAGGATAAAAATCCTTA
>NW_006204851.1:2272181-2297984 GCF_000334495.1 Tupaia belangeri chinensis
GTTTCTTCCCAAACTTGGAAGTTCAATCACACGAGTTTTGTATGCTGGAGGCCCAGTTATCAGTGGGACATCTTCCTTTCTCCCAAAATGGCTAGATCGCAGGAGCCATGGAGCTGTCTGTCTCCTGAAGAAGGGCTGTTCTCTTGGTAGACTATTTTTTACTGATTCAATTTCATTGCTTGTTATGGGTCTATTCAGGCTTTCCATATCTTCTGATTCAATCTTGGTAAATTATAAATAATAAAGATTTTAGCAGAAACAAATGAAATAGAGAGTCCAGAAATTTGTCCATCTCCTCTAGGTTTTCTTGTTCACTGGTGTATAATTGCCTATACTATTCTCTGATCATGTTTTCTATTTCTGTTATGTCTGTTGTAATATCACCTGTTTTCTTGCTAGTTTGATTTATCTGACTTCTTTCTCTGTTCTTCTTTATTGATATAGCGAGCAGTGTGTCAATTCTATTTATCTTCTCAAAGAACCAGATTTTGGTTTCATTTACTTTCTGTATAGTTCTATTTTTTTATATAGATCAGATAAAGCTTTACTAAAGAGTAAACACTTTTAACAGTACAGAAATAAAAATTTCAAATATATTCAGATGATCTGCTGTTCAAATAATATTTTTTCAAAACCAGGTGGAGGAGTATGCACTGTACTGGCAAAACAACAACAACAAAAATACCAGGAGAAAAGAAATAATAAAGATTTTCACAGAAACAAATTAAGTAGAGAGTAATGTGCGTGCATGCCCAAGATCCCTAGAAGAGAATGGAGAAGGGATTGTGGCATGGCAATTCCCCCTGGGGGGTGATTTCTCACTTTCTGTCTCTCTGTCTTTCTGGCGAGCACATGCACCCTATAGCAAAAACCTCTCCAAAAAAAAAGAATGATTTATTATTATTATTATTATTTTAAGCTTGCTATTATTCATAAGAGAGAGAGAGAAAGTGAGAAAGCATGCCACCAGGCCTGAGACTCAAACTACTGTCATCCATGTGGGAGTCCAGCACCCTAATCTGTCATCTGCTGGCCCCAAAATTATCCTTTCTAAGGCAGAAAATAAATTTGATATAGTCAATTTTTTTTATAGAAATTTTTTTATTTTTCCTGTTATGATACATTATATACATAGCCTATAAATTGATAAAGCTATATATAACTCTGAAATTTTGGTAAAATTATATTTAAGATGTGAAAAGAAAGAAAAAATTTTAAAAATTGCCATGGAGGCCAGCAGATGCCATATTGGTTATCTTGTTGGACTCCCATATAGCCAACTGCATTTGGAGTCCTGACCCAGTGGCTTGAAAATCATGCTGGGTGCATATGTGTGCATGCCCAAGATCCAAGGAAGAGAATGGAGGAGAAGGGATTGTGGTGTGGCCATCCTCCATGGGCAGTTATTTCTGATGTTCCCTCTCACTCTCTGTCTCTCTCTCTCTTTCTGGTCAGTACACACACCCTATGACAAATACCTCAAAAAATTGCCATAGTGTGTGTGTGTGTGTGCTCACCAGAGAGAGACAATGAGGGAAGGGAAAATGAGAAAGCTCCTCCTCTATGGAGAATGGTCACACCACAATCTCTTCTCCACTATGTCTCCCTCATTTTGGGATTTTGGACATGCACATATGCCTGGCATCTTTTTCAAACTACTGGGTCCAAGATATGAGCTGTGCAGTTGGCCATGTGGAATCCAGGTACCTTAACCATCACACCATGGACTGGTCCCAAAAAGACATTTTGTAGAAAATGTTCTATTTATAAAGATGAATTAAAATTATTAAAATATCAATACCCCAGAAACCAGATGGCTCAGTGGCAAAACACAATGCTCTGCAAGGCAATCCCACATGAGAAGTTTCCCAGTTCAAGTCCACAGCTTTCCTTGTGATATGGAGCAACACAGAACTTGTGAGCAACCTTGAAGCAACCCAGGGCTGATAGCTGCCTGGGCTTTATGTTCCCCCATGAACTAGCTGCCCCTTCCCTGAAATGTTAAGCAGTTGGAGGCTTTGAACAGGTTGGATTCCCTGCTTCTCTGCCAGGGAATATTAGGTGTATTAGGGCAAACACTGAGCCCCTTTCCTGATAAAACACTCCAAACATGCTGAAACCACCCCTCCCCAATTCACCCATAAAAGACTGAGTCCAACTCTTAGGGCTGGAGATTCAGAATGTTAGGTCCTCTGTGCCCATTGATGTAAAAAACAGTTCTCCTATCTCTCTGGGTGCTGTTTTCTGTTCCTCAGAATCTGGTTTTCTGCAGCATTTTGGTGCATTGGCTGGGAAGTGGAATCATGTTGGCCCTTTGAGCCACCAATACCAGGGCATCCCCCATCTGCGATGGGCACTACAGTGCAGAGAGATAGGCATGTCCCTGTCTCATTTTACAGAATCCCTGCGCTGGGATGCCTGCTCTGAGGCTGAGAATCCCTGGATCATCAGTCTCTGGTTAGAGAGAAGGACCAACTCCTGGACCCTGATGCATCAACCATGGTCAACTCTAGTAATCTGGTAATCTGGTAAGCCCCCAGGGATCTATAGAACCTTAGTCAGACCTACTCAGAGTAGAAGAGGATACCTGATTACTTTACTTCAGTCACAGGACTGGCAGTTAGGGTTCATCTGGTGTGTGGCTGGTGTGGGGAGGGAATGCATAACCTCTGAATGAGAGTGTGAATGTCTGTGACAAGTAAATGTGTTTGTGGCTCCATGGCCTTGGCTACAGAGCATGATTGGGTCTGCACCTGGGATTCCATGGCAGCTCTGTAACAGCTAAACAGCAAAATTGACTCTGGAGGACACAGTCCCTCCCTGTGCATTCAATCCAGTGGAGGATTTATATCCAATTGCCTATTGCCAAGGGGCTATAAAATCCTGTGAGAGACACGGCCAGATGGACACTTGACTGGGTCCCTCCAGGAAGCACCCACCCTTGTCTGTTGTGACACCATTCATGGTAGGGGGAACACAAAGGCCGATGGGAGGGTTTTCCCTGTAGAGGCGGATAGGCAGAGTACTGAATATCAGGTTGCTAATTCTGCCCTCGGAGGCTAGGACATGAGTTCCTCCTGACTGATGCAAAATGTCCTCCTTGAGACTGTCCTGACCCTCCTACAATGCCTTTGACCACGGAGCCAAACCTTCCCTCTCTGTCTGAGGAGAGAGAGAATAGGCATCACCCTCTACCAAATAGCCTTCCCTCTTTGATCAGCTCAGCAAACTTCTGTTCCCTCGTCCTGCTCCATTCCACCTGTCAGTCACCTCAGAAATACCCCTCTCCAGCACTGGGGTACCCACCATCAGAATATTGGGAGGATGGATCCCAAAGAGAGACTGCCATGGTCTTTCTGATTGCAGCCCTTGGCCAAGGCCCTCCTGCAGACTTGAGCAGCCTAATCTCCTACACTGCCCAGCCCTTCCAGCAGAACCCCAAGAGACTGCAAAACTCTTGAGCATCTGGGCTAAGGCCCATTCCCAGGGACCTTCATCTCTTCAAAATCCCCTCGTCAACTACTTCCTCCAGCCAGTGATATCCTGAGCTCTTTGGGAGGTGCAGGCTTTTGATATCTGGAGATATCAGAGTTATTTGGGCCATGCAGCTCGGCGCCGCCATGGGAAAACCCCAATCCAAGTCCTCTAAGCCCACTGTGCTGGATTGTATGCTAGCTAATTTCAAAAAGGGCTTCTCTGGTGATTATGGAGTCAAAATGAAGCTGGAGAAGCTGAGAGCTCTCTGTGAGGTCGAGTGGCTTTTTTCAAAGTTGGATGGCTGCCGGAAGGAACCTTACACCTCCCTACCATGTGGGCTATGTACAATGTTTTAAGTGGCATCCCAGGACACCCTGATCAATTTCCCTATGCTGACTCCTGGCTACAGATATCCCAAGTCACTCTGCCATGGGTGTGCATCTGCATAAAGGGGAAGAACCAATGCACTGTTTTGGCTGCCTACATCCTGGTCCTTGTGCCGGATCCTGACCAAAAGAAACCTATGGCCCTAATCCTATTGCTCCTGCCCCAGAAGAGGAGCCATTAGTGGCTCCACTCCCATACGTCTCAGCCACCGAATCAGAAATTGAGACTCTACCACCATCCATTTTTCTGGGGCCTGAGGAACAGCCTGAGGAGCCAGCACTGATCAGGGAATGAAAGCCAGTGCAAAGAAACCTACAAACATGGCAAAACACACAGAAATAATTCAGAAGACAGATGAGCCATGGGGAAATTTTATGAGAGGCTCTGTGAGGCATACCAAATCTCTGATCCTGAGAGCTCAGAAAGCCAGCAAATGATTAGCGCCACCTTTGTTGCCCAATTGCCACCTGCCATCTGTAGAAAACTCCAGAGGCAGGAAGGCTTTGCTTGAATGAATTCCACCCAGCTCCTGAAGATTGCTAATCAAGTCTTCATAAACCGAGAATGAGAGGAAAGAAAGGGGGCAGATCAGTGGATGAAGCAAAAGACAATACTGTTGACGGCCACACTGAGACAACCAGATGCCCCACCAAATCCCGGAGGGGGGGGGCAAAACTGGCTGCCCCAGGCTTAGACCAACTCAATGTGCGTATGGCAAAGAGGATGGACACTGGAAAGGCAAACGCCCTTGAGTGGAAGGCAAACCAAGGAAGAATGACCAAAAGTCCACCAGGAGTCCTCAAGACCTTCTACACAGAACCCCCAAGGGACCTCCTGGCCATGATGGAATCAGAGTAGGATTGCCTGGGCTCCATGATCCTGGGCCCCTGGGAACCCCTGGTCAATGTCAAAGTGTAGGTCCAGCCAGTGACATTCATGATAGATACTGGAGCTGAACACTCTGTTTTCATGTAGCTCCTGGCCCCCCTGTCAGGCTGAAAAGCCACCATAATGGGGGCCACTGAAAAACACCAAAACTCAGCCCTTTTTACAGGCAAGAAGCTGCCAGCTAGGAGGACACCTGGTTACCCACAAGTTCCTGTACCTGCCTGACTACCCAGTCTCATTGTTGGGAAGAGACCTATTGACTAAACTCAGAGTGAAAATCAGCTTTGACTCATCAGGCTCCCCTGCATTTACTGTCAGCCCTGCCAAAATCCTGACTGTAACAATGCCCTGAGAGGAAGAATGGCGAATATTTGCCCCCAGGGAAGCACTTGCTACTGAATTAGAGAATTTCCAGGTCAGGAAATTGTATGTACTCTGCTCCAATATGTTGACGACCTCCTGCTCACCAGAATGACCTGAGAAAATTGCTGGACGGGAACTTGAGCACTGCTCCAGCTTCTCTTCCAGGCCAGGTACAAAATCTCAATGAAGAAGGCCCAGATCTGTTAGGCAGCCAAAGCTGCTGCCAACTGAGCCCCGACTACTGTAACCAGATTGTTACAATTTACAAGTCTCCCAAAAGCTTCCTCCTCATGCTCCTTATAAACGTTGTTGGGTAAAATCAGAGGGAGCAACTCTGGAAAAAAAATGGGTGGTGGAGACTGCTGAATAAAAGAGTATATGTACCCCAGTCCCTGGGATATATTCATTGGTAAAGAAGTACCACGAGCTAACTCACTGGGGAAAGACTAACCTGGAGAGCTTATTGGGCAGATATTATATCATGAGTCACCTACTGTCATTTTGCACAACCTTGAGTATGCAGTGCAAGACCTGTGCCAGAAATAATCCTGCCCTGGGGCCAACCTGGCTGGCTGGAATACAAGCTACTGGAACAACTCTCCTGTAGTTGCTAGAGGCAAACTTCTCAGAAGTACAGCCCTGCCGGGGCTATAAATACTTAGTAGTTCTTGTCTGCACTTACTCAAGTTGGGCAGAAGCCTTCCCTATGCAAACTGAAAAGGCCAGAGAAGTTACCTGAACCCTTTTGAAGGAAGTTATACCTCAGTTTGGGCTCCTACTTATGATTGAGTCAGACAAAGGCCCTGCTTTGGTGGCAGAAGTTACACAGGGAGTGGCAAAGACCTTAGGCATAAAGTGGAAACTCCACACTGCTTACTGACCTCAGAGTTCTGGAGGAGTGGAACGAATGAATCATACCCTCCAAGTCCATCCTAGCAAAACTCTTTCAGGACACTGGGTGCCCCGGGTGGATGTCCAACCACTGGCCCTGCTCTGAATTCCATGCACTCCACAGAAACAGGGTTATTCCCCTTATGATATTCTATTTGGCTGGCCACCCCCTTTAGTCACCCAGACCCAAACAGCTGACTTCTGTCAGCAGGGTGAGGCAATCCTGACTCAGGATCTTGTGGCCTTGGGGAAGATTTGGAAAAAAAAGAGCCCATGTAACTTAGAAAGAACCCTCATCCCCCTTGGAAACTGGGTACACAAACATGAACCTGGAGACTTAGTGTGGGTTAAAAATTGGGAAAAAGAAACAATGTAGCCCATCAGGTTGGGGCCATATGTCATTGTGCTTGTTAGCCCCACTGCAGTTAAGGTTTCAGGGCTGGCACCATGGATCCATCACTTGCGAGTGAAGTGAGCTGCAGTACCAGAGGACCCCAGGACCTAGACAGTGCTAAGCCACTCTGAGTAGCCAACCAAGGTGACCTTCCAGAGGACCAAGACCCATCATCAGGACTACAGCCCTGCTGCAGCCACTCCTGGGCTGGCTGCTCTATGCATGGTAGAAATGTGAGGAGACTAAAGCCCTGCTTTGGTCATTCTGGATGCTGACCAATCTATGCATGGCAGAAGCTTGAGAACAGTGGTGGATGGCACCCTGACAATACCCTTACAACCTCCCACCTTGAAGCCACGAAATATCAACTGTTTGTCACTGCCCTGGGAAGCCATGTTTACCACCCTCCTGTTAATTGACCCTCCTCGAGTATGATTGAGGAGGCTCAAGAGGGGGTAATGATACAGAGCAACCCAGAACTTGTGAGCAACATTGAAGCAACCAGAGGCTGATAGCTGCCTGGGCTTTCTGTTCCCCTGTGAGTTAGCTGCCTCTACCCCCCTGTGAGTTAGCTGCCTCTACCCTGAACTGTTGAGTGGCTGGAGGCCTTGAGCAGGTCGGATTTCCTGCTTCTCTGCCAGCTCTGTATTAGGGCAGACACTGAGCCCCTTCCCTGATAAGACACTCCAACCATGCTGAAAACAGTCCTCCCCAATTCACCCATTAAAAGACTGTCAGCTGGGTTGAAGATTTAGAATGTTAACTCCTCTGTGCCCGCCCATGTAATAAATAGTTCTCCTATCTCTCCAGGTGCTGTTTTCCATTCCTTGGCCTCTGGTTTTCTGCAACTTTTTTTTTTAACATTTTTTTTTTTTACATTTTCCCACAAACATTTACTTTATATATCAAAAAATTTTTTGTTCATACTCCATAGCCCTTGACAGTTAATAAACAACTTTCAAAATTTTTAAAAACTGAATTTAAAGATAACTATCAAAATATTTGTTATAATTTTGTGAGTATGCTAGACACACACTTGTGTGTAACTCAGGGCTGGTTGAAGGCTGGAAGTAGATAATGGCCTTAAGACCCTACTGGGGATGCTGTCTCTATCTCCCTCTCTCTCTGTCTCATAGAAGAAATAAATAAATAAACTTAAAGGAAATAAGGTTTCAGATTAGATGATCTCAAAAAGCTTTTTTTTTTTTAAGAGGGAGAGATATTTTTGCTATAGGGCATGTGTGCTCACCAGAGAGACAGAGAGAGGCAGAGAGACAGAAAGCAAGAAATCATCCCCTGGGTGGATGGCCACACCACAATCCCTTCTCTTCCATTCTCCTCTCAGGATCTTGGGCATGCAGACCCATGTGCTCAGTGTGAGTTTTAAGCCGCTGGGTCTGGGATTCAAACTGTGGTCGACTACATGGAAGTCCAGTGATGCAACCATTATTCCATCTGCTGATCCCTCAAAAAGCTTTTAAAAAAATTTCTATTTCCAATATAATGAATGTTTAGTATGTTGAGTTAAACAAAATACTTTCTCTAAAGTTGCAACTGGCATACTTAATAATAACTTGATAATTTTTTTTTAATTTTTAAAATTTTTATTATCATCATAATCTTCTTTATATTATATTGGATTACATATAACTTTTCAGTGTAGTACATTGCTTTTTCAAAAGGGAATGCCATGCATGTCAGTCAATACAGAGACATTAATCTCCCCACTTCATCATTCAATATCTTTTCTATGTTTTTCCCAATCATTGTTATTATTCTAATTATTTTTTAAAACAGTCAATCACTATTTCTCATTTTGCTTGTAAAAAGACTTTACCCATCATGAAATACTTCTCAGACCAATCCAGTTGAGAATACTATACATGTCATCATCAACAGGTAATAAGCCATATCTGTTTCTCACTAACGTCCTGCCTCTCTGTTGTTCTCTTGCTATCTTTCTCTATCCTCTTCTCTCAATAGATCCTCCATATCTGACCACTTTAGGTTGGTTCCATGTCTTGGCAATTGTGAATAATGCTGCAATAAACATTGATGGGCAAGCACTTTTCTGACTGAGCGTTCTCCTGTCTTTTGGGTAAATACACAGAAGTGGGATTGCTGCCCAAAATTAAAACTGAAAACAACAAACGTATACTATCTCATAGTTTTCATGGGTCAAGAATCTGGGGATGACAAAGTTGTGTGCCTCTGGCTCAAGATCTTACAAGGTTATAATCAAGGTGTTGACCAAAGCTAGTGTCCCATCTGAAGACTCAATTAAGGGAGGATGTTCTTCCAAGCTCACTTACATGGTTGTTGGCAGGATTCACTCCTCATGGGATGTTGGACTAAGGGCATTAGTCCCTTGTTGGCTATTAGGCCAGATGCCCCACTCGGTCCCTTGCCATGTGAGACTCCCTGTATGGCATCTCATAATACGGTAGCAGGTTCCCTCACAATAAGAGAGAAAGAAAAGCTACAATCTTTTTTCTCAAAAGTGACATTATTTTTGCCATATTTTTTCTTTCAGATTTTTAAAGGTGTAGCTGACAAACAAAAGTTATATATTTATATGTTGTACAATATGTTGTCTTGATATATTACACATTATGAAAAGGTTTAATTAATATATGCATCACCTCACATTTTCTTTTGTGGTAAGGACATTTATGATTATGATTGCTACATTCTTAGCAATTTCAGGTGTATGATACATTATTAACTATAGTCATGTTATACAGTAGACCTCCAGATTTTTGCCAGATTCTATGAGAAGTTGAGTCCTTAGGTCCAACTCACACATAAGAAGAGACAATAAGGGCTTAAATAATAGGAGGTGGGGACCGTGGGAGTTCATTTCAGAAACTGCCTACCACAGTAGCACTTCCCAGAAATTGAGACACCGAGTGTCTATAATCTTGGTTAACAAACCCTTTTCTAAGTCAGGTGTTTCTAATTCTTTGCCTTCATTAAAATTTAAGGGGCACTTGATAAAAATGTCAGATGATCGATTGCTAAAAATATTATTTTATAAAAAATCATTTTATGACCTTTTGGCACACAACTCTTAGTTCAAAAATTCAGTGAAAATGGCTTAATAAAACTCTATCCATTCATATATACTTACTGATATGAAAAATGTTTCTTAGCACTTACTTTTATAAAAATAGAAAATAAAAATGTAGGTGATGCTGAATTTTGTCCCTGAATATTACTCAATATTCACCTATGAATATAATAACCATTTGTTATGAAGAAATATAACAAGGTATTCAAAAATTAAATAATTAAATTATAAAAGACTTTAAATGCAAAAAGAATATAATATTAGGATAAAGTCCTGTGGGAGTGTAAAATGGAAATGGAGTGTAGAATTTAAGGAGAAAAAGGAATGATGTAAATTTTCTGCCCTAAAAGAAGAATTTGGCCATTTATTTTTTAAACATATGATTATGAATAACAAATTGCTATGGTATTCAGAATTCAATTAAATTATAAAAGACTTTAAATGCAAAAAGAATATAATATTAGGATAAAGTCCTGTGGGAGTGTAAAATGGAAATGGAGTGTAGAATTTAAGGAGAAAAAGGAATGATGTAAATTTTCTGCCCTAAAAGAAGAATTTGGCCATTTATTTTTTAAACATATGATTATGAATAACAAATTGCTATGGTATTCAGAATTCATTGGATACATTTAAATGAGTAATTGGATAGTTTTATTTTAAATGTCAATGTACTACCATATTCCAGAAATGACATCCTTTGCAATTATTTAAACTTATGATGAAAACTGTAGGTTTCAAACCAAAAGTATGTAAGGAGGTACATATTATAGATGTTGTTTTTCCAAATTTATTAAATAGTATACCAGAAAAATCTTTGAATGGCTTTAGTGAGACCCTGAACTAAGACAGCTTCAATATATAAATTGCACATACACATGCACACACGAATGCATGCACACACTCACAATTATGGCTATAATAACCACCAATACTGCCCTGATATCCTGCCATGGGAGATGTTGTAGGCAATTTGAGGACAATATGAGTATGAAATAGTAAAAAGCAGCATGCCTTTGTAGAAAGAGCAGAGCTTCTGGAATCAAACATACCAGAGTGAAATATTGCTTTGCTACTGACCAGTTGTGTAACCTCAGACTACTGAACTCAAGTCTCTGAGCCATGGTTTTCTCAATTATAAAATAGGGGGAAGTGCCTACCAAGCCATATTGTTGTAGAAGTCAAAGTAAAATTTCTAGGCTACTGCCTTGTATATACTAAGAGCTATATAATTGTTGGTTCCTTCCCCTGTATTTCTGAGCCTATAATACCAGGAGAAAACCTTGAATTCTCATTTTACCCTTTGCCCAGAATAGTCAATCTGTCGTCCTTGGAAGTACATTTATATTTCTTGAGTAGAGCTCTTAAAATTCAGTATTTCTTAAAATTAACTGAGTCACATTTTCAAGTACAGAATTCCATTTCTAGACATATTTGAAGAAGTAATATTATGTTAAAACTGCCATGGTTATTCATTTAGCTATTTGCTAATCAGTTTGGCTGGATTTCCTGGCATCTGGAAATGCTGTTTTTTTTGGTATGTATTTTTTTAATCAATTGCGTGAGTTAAGATTTTGTTTTTAATGTATTTTAAATAACAAGCAGTTATGTCTTTTTAATTTTATTTATGTATTTAGCTAGAGGGTGTGTGCACTTGCTAGAGAAAGAGAGAACAAGAGAGGGAGAAAGTGCCCCCATGGGGCATGGTCATGCTACAATCCCTTCTCCTCTATTTCTCCCTCCTTCTACAATTTTGGGCATGGCCTGCACGTACATGATCCTGGTGTGTTTCTCAAGTCATTGTGTCTGAGATTCGAATTGTGCAGTCAGCCATGTGAGATCTAGCTGATTCAACCACTAGGTCATGAAATCGGTCTGTGTCCTTTTATTTTGAAAACATATTTATTTATTTATACTTATTACTATTTTTATATTACATTTAATCACATATTTTTAAAAAGAATTATTTTATTTAACTTTATTTGTTTATTTTAATTTGACCAGAGAGAGAGACACACACACACAGAGAGAGAGAGAGAGAGAGAGAGAGAGAAAGTGGGAAAGCAAGCTGCCAGATCCAGAATGGGAACCATGGTTGACCACGTGGGAGTCCAGAGCCCTTAACCACTATGCTACTTGCCAGTCCCCTTAATCACATATATCTTTACAGTGTGTAACATTACTTTTTCCTGCACAATTACTATGCACATCAGTCAAGACAAAGACATTACTATCCACATCATCATCAGGAAATGGCTTTTTCTTTTTTTTTTCAGATTAGTATTATTTTCTTCTTCTTCTTCTTTTTTTTTTAAACATGTACTTGCTATACATCATTTGGCTTGTACAGAGAATTTACCTAAAATGAAATACAGAGTTTTCTAAGGGTCTGGGGGAAAATATTTGATATAACAGAGAAGGGAAACATATAGTGCACCAAGGTTTTTGTTTTGTTGTGTGACAGAGGGTGTATGCACTAACCAGAAAGAGAGAGAGACAGAAAGAGAAATGGAGAAACTCCCCCCCCCCATGATGAATGGTCACAATGCAATCCCTTTTCTTCCATTTCTCCCTCCTTTTAAGAGTATGGGTATGTGCACACACATGCCCAGCATGTTTCTTGAGCTGCTGGGTCTGGTTTACTGGTTTACATAGCAGTTGGCTATGTAGAATCCTGTTCTCTTAACCACCAGGCCATAGGTTGGCCCCAAAGTGCCAAGCTATAAACCATAGGCAGTTTTTAAAATTTGTTTTGTTTTGTTTTAGCAGATATCACCCTCCAAGGGGTTAGCCATGCCGCAATCCTTTCTCCTCCATTCTCCTCTAAGGGTTCTGGCCATGTGCCCATATGCTATTGGACTGTTTATTAAGTTGCCAGGTATAGGACTCAAACCATATAGTTAGCTATGTGGGATCCAGTACCTTAACCACCACACAATCTGCTGGCCCACAGACAATATTTTTGATGTTAGGCAGTTCTCTGGTGACCCCTTTCCATCTATTCCACTCAGATGAGTATATGAGGTAAGCATGAGTATATTAGGTAAGCATTTTCTGAAAATAGCTCAAGTACTTCTGATCTGATCCCTTGGTACTAAGTTGACTTCAGATTAGAAATAATAATTTAGTAAAGAAATTACTGCAAATAAATGTTACAAGTCTTTTTCCATTCATTTATCATGTATTGATTCATTATCTACCTCTCCATTCATTCTTTGTTATGTTGAGTAACTCTCATGTTTCAGGCATTCTGCTAGGTGTCTAGTACAAAGACATGACTGTCCAGTTGTGGTAGTGGGAATATACACAGAACACAATTAGCATAAGAGGTAGCACCTGAATCCAAAAAGTTAGTAAATAATGGACCACCTGGTTGGATTGGTTAAATAGGGTGAGCTGTTAATTGATAGGATAAGTATTCATTTATACATTTGTCCAACAAATGTATATTGATTGCTTGCTAGGTGTTAGGTGATGGGATTATAGCAGTGAACAACATGGACAACAAGATTTGCTGCTATATATAAAATCTATTTCATTTCCAACCCTTGATCTAAATTGAATGACAAGAATGGATGTGACTTTTGTAATCATATTTATCCCAAACTTCTCTAAATATATTATGTCCATGATGTTTTAATTCATCTGCATGGGACTAGCCTTTTGCTTAATGTGATAGAAAGCTCAGGACATTGGCTCTTTACTTGTTTACTTTCTGTGTTTAGTGGTGATGCCTCCTCCTGCTCTATGCTCTACCCTCTCTACCCAACTATGACGTTGAAACTTCCCAGATCGGCCTCTGGTTTGGTGCTTTTGTGTGGGAATATACACAGAACACAATTAGCATAAGAGGTAGCACCTGAATCCAAAAAGTTAGTAAATAATGGACCACCTGGTTGGATTGGTTAAATAGGGTGAGCTGTTAATTGATAGGATAAGTATTCATTTATACATTTGTCCAACAAATGTATATTGATTGCTTGCTAGGTGTTAGGTGATGGGATTATAGCAGTGAACAACATGGACAACAAGATTTGCTGCTATATATAAAATCTATTTCATTTCCAACCCTTGATCTAAATTGAATGACAAGAATGGATGTGACTTTTGTAATCATATTTATCCCAAACTTCTCTAAATATATTATGTCCATGATGTTTTAATTCATCTGCATGGGACTAGCCTTTTGCTTAATGTGATAGAAAGCTCAGGACATTGGCTCTTTACTTGTTTACTTTCTGTGTTTAGTGGTGATGCCTCCTCCTGCTCTATGCTCTACCCTCTCTACCCAACTATGACGTTGAAACTTCCCAGATCGGCCTCTGGTTTGGTGCTTTTGTGTGTGAGATAAACTACATAACCATAAACAGTGTCTGTTATCAACTTTCCAAAATATTTAGCAGCACTTTTGTGCTACTATAATATAATGTGCACTTAGTGACGCAGCCTTACAGGTGTGTTCTAACTAATGTGTGTGCTCTATATTGCTATCATTCATTCCTTCAAAGCAAGTTAAGTCATCTGTTTTAGTTTATTTTTCAGTGCCAGTGTAATATACTCTGATTGTAGAGCACACCCTCAAATGATGACTAGCTCAGATTCTGAGTACACAGCCATAGCAAGGTCAAATGAACATATCTTATTAACTTCACATTTCTTAACAAATCCAAGCTCAAGGTTATTTTCCTTGCAATCAGACCACAAGGCCAAATTCTTAACAACTTTTGACAAAGTCTTATGCGCTCTCTCAGATCTCCTGCCAGCAACCATCTTGCTTAGCAAATTGAAAAACTTCATAACATAATGCAAAGGGAGACTGGCAGGCACAAACACAGCAAGAGCATAGCTAATAATAGCTCTTGAGGAGAAAAACTGCTTCTAGAAATATTGGGCCCTATGTCAGTTTAGTTAGAGGAATATTTTGGGCAGGGGAACATTTTGGCATTATTCATATTAACTAGTAGTTGTTTACTTCGTTTGAGTATAAGACCAGCTCTATTTCCTTTTGATGGGAAAGCAACACAAATTGCTGTGGTATGCACACTCCAAAGAGGCCAGGGAATGAATTTTCTCTGATACTTCAAGGAAAGTCTATTTCACTGGGACTGCTTTCTTCTCCAGATAGAATTCAGGGGATGCTTCTTAAATAATGGTGAATATCAGAATCATATGGGGCATTCATTAAAAATACAGTTTCCGAGGACTGGCAGTTAGCGTAATGTCTATGTCGTTGGACTCCCACGTAGTCGACCGCGGTTCGAGTCCCAGACCCAGCGGCTTCAACTCACGCCAGGTGAGTGTGCGTGCGTGCCCAAGATCCTGAGAGGAGAATGGAGGAGAAGGGATTGCGGCGTGGCCATCCCCTCTGGGGGGTGATTTCTTGCTTTCTATCTCTCTGTCTCTGTCTGTCTGGCAAGTGCACGGGCCCTATAGCAAAAACCTCTCCAAAAAAAAAAAAAAAACAACAAAAAAACCAGTTTCTAAAATTTCACTACATTGTATTCTAATTTTTGCCTCACAGATAAAAATGCAATTTTAAAGTAAATAAGCATTTTAAAGATATTATAATTTTAACTCCATTTTCATTTCAATTAATTTGAAAAAATATTCAGACAAGCAGTTGGCGTAATGGCTATGTCACTGGACTCCCACATAGTTGACCACGGTTCAAGTCCTGGACCCGGTAAACTCTACTCCAGGTATGTGTGCATGTGTGCTCAAGATCCCAAGAGGAGAATGGAGGGGAAGGGACTGCAGCGTGGCCATTGCCCCTGGGGGGTGATTTCTCACTTTCTGTCTTTCTGGCAAGCACACATGCCCTATAGTAAAAACCTCTCAAAAAATATACAGGAATCTTCAAAATATGATAGTAGTGTGGGCCTCCTTCAACCTTTTGAAGACCCTGAAGAAGAGAAAGTTTCCTCAATTTATATTCAATGTTCCTCAGTGTCCTTCCTTCCAACTTATTATATGTGTACAGTTGTGTAGTGAGAAGCCAATTCCTTGTCAAAAGTAATCAGCAATCCTCCTTTCCTTCCTAAGGTCAATTTTCTAGGTAGCTAGAATTTACTATTCTCATAATTTTTGAGCCTATTGGGAATTACTTTGATATTCATTTATTTAGTGTAGAACCCTCATAGCAAACTCAGTGTTTTCAGCTGTAAAACATCAGGGGTGGGCCAAGAAGTGGCATGGAGGTTAAAGCAGCTGGATCCCACAAGGCCAGCTGTGTGGTTCAAGTCCTGAACCCTCAACCCTCACCGCTTCTCTGGTGAGCACATGTGCCTACAGCAAAAACGAAAAACAACAAAACATCTAGGCCAAAAAGAGAACTCCCCTCCAGCTCTAATTCACTGCCCATCTGTTTCCCCCAATAGTCCCTTGCACCCTAGTACTGATGCTTCTGAATAGCATATTTGACCTTTCCCAAACCCAAACTGTAAGAGCCCCACTCAGTGAGTGTTAAAAACAGGTTCTTCACTCTAGTGAAAAATGTAGAGTGGGCAGCCATTATTTTTGTTTCCTCTCCAACCTCCATCCTCAAACATGAAATGGCTGCTCACTGCCCTCCCCAATTATGGTTGCTAGTGGGTTGGAATTACCACTCTAACCATTCAAGTATTGGTTATCCAGCTTGTAACCTTTATAACAAACTCTCAGATTCAGGTGCTAAACTTCAGGGCAAACCTCAGAGTCCATACAACTCCATTCCAATTCTCCTGTTTTCAGGCTCCCCCTGCTTCCCTTACACTCCACTACAGACACTAACCTGTATCCTTTCTTTTTAAAAAAAAATTTTTTTTGCATTATTTATTTAATTTTATTTATTCATTTATTTATTTTAATTTGCTAACCTATATCCTTTCTTACTGTTTCAAGAGAGATCCCAGCTCTTTGCAGATAGGGAAGGCCTTCATTTATAAACAGGTTATATTTGATCTGGGACTTAGGAGATCGACTGGATATATCCATACAGAGATGGAAGAAAAGAACTTTCTAGAAAGAAGAAATGGCAGGACCAGCAAATGGCATAATGGTTACATCACTGGACTCTCACATAGTCAACCATGGTTCAAGTCCCAGACCTGGTGGTTAAAAACTCATGCTGGGTTCATGTGTGAGCATGCCCAAAACCCTGGTAGGAGAATGGAGGAGAAGGGATTGTGACGTGGCCATTCCCCCCTGGAGGATTATTTCTTGCTTTCTGTGTCTGTGTCTTTCTGGTGAGCACATGTACCTTATAACAAAAATATCTCTTAAAAAAAAAAAGAAGCAATTGCGTGAAAAATGAGGAAGAGTACACAGGATGAGATTAGCCTTTTCTAATCAGAATTAATGTATATCAGTCATTCTCAAACTTCAGTGGGTATCAGAATCAGCTGGGGTACTTTCCAACATGCAGATTCCTGGGTTGCACTGCAGATCTATAAAAAATGATGTACTGGAGGTGGGAAGTCCCAAAACTGTGGTCAACTACATGGGAGTCCAGTGACATAGCCATTACGCCAACTGCTTGTCTTAATTTCTGAATATTTTTTCAAATGAATTGAAATGAAAATGGAGTTAAAATTATAATATCTTTAAAATGATCAGGGCTGATCAGGGCTTTTAGATCATTTAAAAGCTTCTTCTGGTGATTTTGATGATACAACTGGATCTCCAGGGTTCCCTCCTCCATGACCTACCTCTAACCCACTCTGTTGCTTTTAAATGAGTCATTTAATTTCTGAGAGAATGAAATTTGGACAGTTTAAAAAAAAATGCCAGAGGATACATGTGCTCTGAGAGAGACATAGAGAAAGTGAGAACACCCCCAACACACACATACATAGAGGATAGTCACATGGCAATCCCTTCTCCTCAGTTCTCCTTTTGGAATTTTGGTCATGCATCCACATGAATCTGGTGTGTCTTTCAAGCATCTGGGTGTGGGAATGAAGCCAGACATCTGGCCATGTGGGACCCAGGTATCTTAACCAACAGGCCACAGGCTGGCCTTGGACAGATTTTTTCTTTTAAGAGAGATTTTTGCTATAGGTTGTGTGCACTTGCCAGAAAGACAGAGAGAGACAGAAAGTGAGAAATCACTCCCCCCCCCCAGGGGGTATGGCCACACCACAGTCCCTTTTCCTCCAGTCTTTTCTTGTAATTTTGGGCATGAATGCACATACACCCAGTGTGAATTTGAAGTCACTGGGTCCAGGACTTAAACCACTGTCAGTCATGTGGGAGTCCAGTGACATAACCATTATGCCATCTGCTGGTTCCCCTTGGACAGTTTTTAAATCATGATTTTTCATGAAATGAACCAGGAGAATTATAAGGCTTCTTCAGTCTTTACCTAACATCCTTTGTAAGTTATCTTACCAGTTGCAATTTTTCTCCACAAGGTAGGGCAAGCATGGGGAGAGAAGAAAAAAAGGGAGAGAGGATCAAGGGAATTGGAAATGTAAAAAGAAAAAAAGAAAAAAAGGCTCTTTCCCATTAGATACTACTCCTTTCCATTGTTAAGTAAGGAAAGTGGGGCCTCCATGGAGTAAGAAGTATGGGTAGGTTTCAAATAAGGGACAGAATAGAGAGAAAAGCTGGGAGCAGGGCACCCTATGTATGGTCAGAAAGACCAGCACTATAGAAGCTTCTGGATAACACAGAGTATGCATATCAGAGTTGAAACTTGGAGCTAAACCATGTGACTTGTTTTAGACCTCTAGTTCATTACAAAGGAAAAAAAAATATTGTAATTTCTCAGGTGGTGCTGCAAGGACATAATGCTCTACATTGGACTCCCAGGGTCAACTGAGCTCACATAGTAGAATTGTCCTCTCTACATTATTTGAGGGAGATTGCTGTCATGAGATGGGGACCATTTTAATGCTTTCTGGAGCTACTGCCTTCTCTACATAAGTGCTTTCTGGTCAGTCTCAAATATAGCTGGACCAGAGAATGAAATGACAAGTGTTTCTCTTGTCAGCCTGCCCCTGGGAAAAGGACACCAGACAGCCGGCACTTCACATCTGGCTAGAGCTTTATGCTTTTCCTAGCACATTCACACACTTTCTCTCATTTGATTCTCACACCTACCCTGTGAAGTTGGGAGGAGACTGAGTGTTATCTCATACAGATCTGGTGACTGAGGTCTAGACAGAGAATTACTTCTCCAGGGTCACACACCTATTTAGTAGTAAAGAAGATTTAGAATCTGGGTCTTCTGACTCCTGCTTCCATGCACATACACTTTCAAAGAAGTTTGCACCAATATATACTCATATTTTAGTTCTATTTTTCCACAAAGTATTTGATGTCCCTGTGTATGTAAGTGAAGGGAGCATCAGTAATATTATCTACCATCTTTCAAGCATATAATTTTATTTAATCTTCATAAATTCTCAATGAGGCAGGTTTCATTATATTTCCATTTTGGGGGTAGGAAAACAGGCTCACCAAAGTGAAGAAACTGGATTCAAATCTAGATTGAGCTAACTCTAGAGCCCAAGTTCTTAACCACTAAGATGTCTTGTTTCTTTAGGAAACACACTAGGTATCAGGGAATTTCCTACAAAAGGTGCACAAACAGACTTGCAAGTTCTTGTGGAAAGAATGAATGAAAAAAATGAACACACTTGACATGTAACCCTGGGCTGATCAGGGCTTTGAGATTTTTTTTTTTTTTTGGAGAGGTTTTCGCTATAGGGCGCATGTGCTTGCCAGACAGAGAGAGACAGAGAGACAGAAAGCGAGAAATCACCCGCCAGGGGGAATGGCCACGCTGCAATCCCTTCTCCTCCATTCTCCTCTCGGGATCTTGGGCATGCACGCACACGTGAGTTTTAAGCCACCGGTCCAGGATGCGAACTGTGGTCAACTACGTGGGAGTCCAGCGACATACCCATTATGCTAACTGCTTGTTCCCAGGCCTTTGAGATTTTGACAGAAGGATCCCTTCGTACATTCGGTCAGGCTTCTGACTGCCCAGGTTTCTCCCTACTTATGTTTCTTACAGAAAAAGCAGCTTTTTCTGTTTCAGAAGTGACTTTTGTATTCAGCTGTGCTGGTCATGGAACACCAGTAGATGTTGAGTCCTGAAGCCTGCTCAAATGCTTGACACCTTTCTGGGGGTCTCTAGGGATGTAAATTGAGGCTTAGATCACTCCACCTGTCTTTAAGTTGGGAGGTAAGGGAACTTTTTTTTGGGGGAGAGGTTTTCGCTATAGAGTACCTGCGCTTACCTGAAAGACAGAGAGAGACAGAGAGACAGAAAGTGAAAAATCACCCCCCAGGAGGGATGGCCACGCCACAATCCCTTCTCCTCCAGTCTCCTTTCAGGATCTTGGGCACACACACACGCGCGCCCGGCATGAGTTTAAGCCACCGGGTCCAGGACTTGAACCACGGTCGACTACATGGGAGTCTAGCGACATAGCCATTATGCTAACTGCTGGTCCTGGGAACGTTTTCTTTTGGAGGTTAGAAGCAATCATAAAGTGGTTTGCTGAGCTCACCATGCAGTTTTCAGAAATATCTGGGATTAAGCCAATCAGGGCTTCTGATTCTTTTTGAGAGGTTTTTGCTTTAGGGTGCATGTGCTTGCCAAAGAAACAGAGAGGCAGAGACAGTGAGAGGCAAAGTGAGAAATCACCCCTGGGGGAATGGACATGTATGCACGCACGCAAGCCCAGTGTGATTTTCAAGCCTGCAGGTCCAGGACTTGAACTGTGGTTTGCCATGTGGGAGTCTAGCAATGTAACTGGTACGCCATCTGCTAGCCCAGGCCTTCTATTTTTGAGCTTGGGCAGAAGAGAGGTATGTCTTATCACTTGAGATATGGAAATAAATACCTACAGGTCTGTCCCTGTTTGGAACTGTTACTGGTTTTGTACACAGAGCAATTGTCTTCTAACTTCCTGCCTTATTTATCAGGAGCTTACTTTTTTTTTTTTTAATTGCCAGAGGCCACGTCTATTTACCAGAGAGGGAGGGGCAGAATACACCTCAATGGGGTATTGTCACACTGCAATCTCTTATCTGCTATTTCTCTATCCTATCAGGATTTGGGGCATGCAAACACATGCCTGGCATGTTCAGGAGCTTACTTTTAAACTCCTAGACCATACTACTATTTTCCAGACAGCATCTAAATATCACATCATGAGTCATTAGATCTGAGTTCATTCTGACCTAATTCCTTACACAAAGCAGACTTGCAAGTTCTTGTGGGAAGAATGAATGAAAAAGTGAACAAACTTGCTATGTAACCTTGGGCAAATATCAATTTTTGGAAACCTGTTTTCTCATCTGTAACTTGCAGATAAAAATGCCTACTTTCATAAAGCTCTTCTGAAGATCAAATAAAACAGTATATCCAAATGTGATTTGTAAAATATAAAGCACTGTACTAACTATAATTATGAAATCCATCATCTAGGCAGATTTTTCTTAGTTAGATAATACCCCTATCCATTGGCATAGAAATGTATTGATCTACAAACTCTAAATACTTGAAAACCACAATAAAAACACACCAGGCATGAGTGTGTGTGTGTGAGAGAGAGAGAGAGAGAGAAAGAGAGAGAAAGAGAGAGAAAGAGAGATATTAAAATCTTAAGAGGATGAAGAAATGGAGGAGAAGGGATTGCTGCATGACCAATTCCCATTGAGGGATGCTTCCTTTCTCTCCCTATCTATCTCTATATCTCTGTCTCTCTCAGGCAAGTGCACATGCCTGCTAGAAAATTTTAAAAGCATGGGAGGGGCCAACAGTGGGCACGGTGGTTCAGGCACTGAACTCTCACATAGTCAACTGTGATTTGAGCCCTGGACCCAGTGGCTTGAAAATCATGTAGGGCACTCGTGCATGTTTGCCCCAAATCCAGAGAGGAAAATGGAGAAGAAGGGACTGTGGGTGGTTATCCCCTCAGAGTGGCCATTCCCTTAAAACATGATTTTTTACTTTTTCTCTCTCTGTCTCTGTCCAGTGAACACATGCACCCTATGGCAAAAAAAAAAAAAAAAAAAAAAAAGAAAAAAAAATATTTAAAAAACAAACCAACCAAACAAACAAACAAAAAAACAAAAAAAAAAAAACAAAAAAAAACTATAAAAAGGGAAAAAGCAAGAGAGAAATACAATGATATAATAACTCTACCCTCCCTGCCATTTTTATTCTTGGATCTTCTCTATTTCTTCTTTTAAACAAAAGTGGATTTATCTTGACAGCTGAGATAATGTAATTCTGTTGTGAAATTTCCAGTAAGAGACAGGGTAATGCAGTGGGTTGTAACTTCCGATGCTCCTCTGGTTATTTTGAATTCTGTATGGTTGTTAAAGGACACCTTCTGACCCATTCTGCCTCTCACATCGAACCAGGTTCCAGTGACCACAGGATGAGAGAGAGGACTTGTTAATATTTATGTCTCAGAACTCACATTTAGTTTTTAAACTTCAAGCTGCTTATAAATTAAAGAACATTTGTATCACTTAGCTTTCTAGTCAACTAGTTCCTGGCACCCAGAACAAGGACTATGGAAAAAAGGCAGAAGCCAAGAAGAATCACATCCTCCAACAATGGCCTTTGCTCCATAGGTATTTGACTTGTCCACAGATGTTTGTGTCCTATGAAAAGAACATTCAGAGACCAATCCTTAGGTAGGCCAGATCTCTCACAGGAACCATTTCTTCTGAATCTCAGCTCTGAAATCTTCTGAAATACAAATACAGTCGTTTTATCTCCAGAATGTCTATTTTTATTGTTACTGTTGTTTTGTTTTTGTAGAAGCTGAAGGCACCTTTGACTTGGAAACTGTTGCATAGTCTTGATCTTTTGCAAAACTGTGATCATGACATTTTCTTTTAGTGCCTCCAATCTCTTTTTCTTGTTGGTATTGGTATATCTTTCTTACTTTTTCTCAGGTGCATGTCCTACAGGTACCTCTTACTTGCTTGACTCTATATGAAAGCCTGGTCTCAGTAAGAGATTAGACATATGCATTTACATGAGTCCTAAATGACCCACTAAGCATGTAATGCATGTTTGCATTACAACTGGGTACAAAGTCTTAAGACAAGAAATTTCCTTTTTTTCCTATTTATTTAATTTTATTATTATTATTATTTTTTAATGTGATGAGAGAAGGAGAGAGAGAGAGAAAGTGAGAGAGCCAGCCATCAGGTCCAGGACTCGAACTGTGGTTGGCCATGTGGGAGTCCAGCACCTTAACCACCATACCACCTGCTGACCCAAGGTGAGGAATTTCTAGATGATAGTGGGAGGATGTCTGTGAACTCTCTGAGAGTTTATGCTAAACTTTACCTATGTTTGCTCATTTGTGCATTTTCATCAGATTTCAAAGGAGTCCATGATGACAAAAAGGTTAAGGGCAGACTTAAGGAAAAGAAACAAAATGCAAATAGCAAAACTGTAGTAGTTCCATGATTTTAGACTTGATTAGAATGGGGACCAAGTCCATCTTATTCATCTATCACCTATTGTATCCCCAATGCCAAGAAGGTAATGTGACAGATAGCAGTCTTTGAATAATATTTGTTAAGTTCCTTCATTTACCCATCCCATATATACTTAGTAATTGGCTAGCTTGTTTTCCATAGAGTGCACTCTCACTAGGAAGAGACAGAGAGAGAGGGAGAAAGTGAGAAAGCACCCCCTAGGGGGATGGCCATGCTGCAATCCCTTCTCCTTCATGCTTCTTGGGATTTTCGGCATGCATGAACACATGCCCAGGATGTTTTTCAAGACACTGACTAGGACTCAAACTGAACAGTTGGCCACTTGTGATTCAGCTGCCTCAACCTCCTTGACACTTACTAGCCCACTTTCTGTTAATTTATGAAAGAGTCAAAGACATCAGCCAGCAGATGGGAGAGGTATTCGAGCAATGGGACTATCTTGTCACTGGCATGGCTGGCCCTGCTTCTGTTTGAGTTACCAAAGATGGAGTCTTCATGACAACTGATCAACATTCAAGACAAGTGAATCTGGGATACAGAGGAACAGCTCAAGTATCTTCCCTGTTTGATTGCCCTTTAGCACAGGGAAAGAATACCCATATCCTTTCATTTGTCCTTATCCCCTTCTCACTTGAAACTTTGTCAGTCATCAAAATCATCAGCAGGCAGCAGCAGGCATTGAAGACTCTTGCTGCTTTTTGGAAGCACAGGCTGCTGCTCAGCGGAGACCTGCCAAAGTACGTCCTGAGAATTTTGAAGCAAAGAGCTGTCATTTTCAGCAGGTGTGGTCTCTCAGCTTACTGACAAAAGCAGGAGTGGAATGACCAAGAAATCAGTTTCTGTGTCAGACCACTAGGGGGAGGGCCAGGCCAGACCCAGGCAGGTTGCCATAGTCTGAAAAGTCAGTCTTTGGTGCCCTCTGCAGCGTTTGCCAGGAGAAGGCTCCTCCCTCCTCTCCTGAAGCTGGCATGGGACAGTCTCTTTGCCGGTGTGGATATAATGTCAAGAGAGGTTTCAGAAACACAAGTGGTGTCTGAGAAAGTACAGGACTGAGACTGTCCCAAAGCTGGGTGTGTGAGTTGAATGGAGAGTTCTTTTCATGCATATAAAGCTTGGTAGCACTGACCTGTTTACCCTCTGCAGGTGTGGTATTTTTTAGGTGGGTTGTCTGTTCATTTGGGGAGGCTGGGAGTTTTAGGGCAGAATTGAGAAGAAAATGGTTGTTTGAAGTCTGGTGGGCAACGCTAAAGGAGAAAAAGAGAATGGGCAAGTGTTTGGTGAGGAATCTCAGTTTAGGAAATAGAGCACTTGGTCTCCTTAGAGGATCCCTCTGATTAGTGCCAGCCTGTAGTGCAGCAGTTAGGCATGGTGCACAGGGCTGACTGAAGTTAGAGGTCTGGATCCCAACCAATGGTTTCATGTTGGGCATGACTCCCATGTAGTTGACCGTGGTTTGAGTCCCGGACCCGGTAGCTTAAACTCACGCCAAGCGCATGCGTGTGCATGCCCGAGATCCTGAGAGAAGAATAGAGAAGGGATTGCGTCATGGCCATCCCCCCCCTACCCCGGGGTGATTTCTTTCTTTCTGTCTCTCTGGTGAGCACTGCGTCCTATAGCAAAAACCTCTCAAAACAAACAAACAAACAAATAAACAAAAAGACTTCAGGGAACAGTCAGTGAGATAACCAAGAGGAACAGTGAAACTGGAGAAGTCTGAGGTTGGGTGGGGGTCCAGTGCTGTGTGTGCATCAGGGCCTGGGAGGTTGGGATGAAGGCAGAAAGGGAAGAGGTATGGTATCATTGTTACTTAAGAGTGTGCCCCTTGGACAAGTCACTTTAATCTCTGTACCTCAGTTTCCTCACCGATAAAATGGAATTAATAATAGTTATTTCATAAGGTTGTTGAGAGGATTTCATGAGGTAATAGTAACTGAAAGTGCTTTATATAGTGTCTGGCACATAATAACTGACTAAGAAATGGTAATTATTAATATTTTTAATGGTAACGAATAGAAAACACTTAGTTCAATGCCTGGCATTTAATAAAAGCTTGCCTGTATGTCACTCTTACTCATTGTGTTCTTATTACTGACCTCTCTAAGCCATAGGGAACTGAAAAGGAACCAGTGTGGGCCTAAAGGAACCAGTTTGGGCCTAAAGGTGGTGGCAGGGAGCTCAACCAGGGCAGTTAGCTAAGGATGCTGTGCTGACCCAGGCAGATAGCAATAGAATAGGAGTGTGGGAAGCCACAAAAACAGACACCTCATCTCCCTTTCTTATTTTTCTGAAGGCATTCTCTGAACCTTGTTACAAAGCTCCTAGAGGTCTGAGTCCTCTACATGCTTCTCTTCATTGCTGGGATACATTTTCTGTTTGTGTAAACAGGGCTTCATTCCCATGTAAAAAGATAGTTTCATGGGAAATTAGACAAAGGAAGGGAGACAGAAAGGAGTGAAGCCAGTTCTACAGTCTTACTGCCTTCAAAAAATAACAGGCCAATCCCTGCCAGTGTGCAAGCTATTTCCTTTTCAGAAATGAGATCTGATACCTGCCCCTCCTACCAGCCACTTTTCTGTCTTTCCAAATTTGACCCGTCTTTCAAGACTCAGTTCAAGTTGTACTTTCTAAATCTGCCTCACAACAATTCAATTCAGATATGTACTGGTTGGGGTGTAGCCAAGAAAACAGAAATCATTCTAAGTCTTTTAAATGAAAAAGATTTAATACAGATATTGGTTACACAGATGATGGAAGAGCTGAGAACTAAACAGAAGAAACTCAGAAATTAGCAACAACAGAAGCCCTGCTTATTCCTTAAGTTTGGGAGATAAAAGGAAAAGTCAGTGGTACCAAAGCCTAGAGATTGGAGCTCTCA
>NW_006204851.1:2298071-2348376 GCF_000334495.1 Tupaia belangeri chinensis
TTCTAAAAAAAAAAAAAAAAAAAAAGTTGGGAACCAGCAGTTAGCATGATGGCTATGTCGCTGGACTCCCACATAGTCAGCCACAGTTCGCGTCCCGGACCCGGTGGCTTAAAACTCATGCCGGGCGCATGTGCGTGCGTGCCCAAGATCCCGAGAGGAGAATGGAGGAGAAGGGATTGCGGCATGACCATCCCCCCTGGGGGGTGATTCTCACTTTCTGTCTCTATGTCTCTCTGTCTGTCTGGTGAGTGCACGCGCCCTATAGCGAAAAAACCTCTCCAAAAAAAAAAAAAAAAAAAGATGGGGCCAAGGAGGGAGCCGATATGCCTGGTGGTAGTTGGAGGTGGGCCGCAAAATCTGAAAGTGAGGATGGGGAAGAAATACTTTAGCTTCTCTTCTCCTCCTACTTTCTGATTGGTCAAATCTGCCTGGAAATGAAAAGGCAAAGGATTATGGAGAATTAAGTTTCCTTAATACAGGAAATGGGCAGGAATTTGAGAGTAAGAAACAAACGAAAAGCCTAGTTATCACCCCCATTTTTAGAGAAGCCAAATGAGGCAGAAAATGGTCAAGTTGCCCAAAACCACACTAAATTGCAGTCCAGGTTTAAAATCCAGACAATCTGACTACTCTTGAGCCCAGGTTTTATGTAATTATCGCTATTATACTCATGGTAATAGTGCTATTGTTACTTTACCCACGTCAGACTTCCCCTCTATGCTAGATTCCCTAAAGGCATCAACTGTGTCTTTCCCTTTATATCATTTCTGGCACCTAGCCCTTGTGCCCTTTACAGAACCTACCAGAAAATGTAAGTTGTTGATTGATATGAGATTATCAGCAGGTTTTCATAGGTTCCATATTACCCAAGGGAGGGCACTATTAAAATGTTCCTAGTGTTTCTGAATGTTTGCTTTCTCCTTAGTGAAATGTAGCAATTTCTGATCAGATTCCAGGCAATAGTTTGGCATCAGGGAAAAGTACAAACTGAGATGAGGAAAAAAAAATCAATATCTAGATTGCTTGAGGGCATCCCAATGGGTAGAGACAGTTATTAAAATTTGAAATGGCTCTGCTCCAATGTCATAAATTTCCTACAGCCTGAATTGAGCAACTCCTTCACCTGGCATGAGGTTATACTATTACTTATAATAACTATTCCTTAGACTTATAGCTACCATGGTTTGGACTGTTCAGTGGGACTGAAAAATGGCAAGGTTTATGTTTTGTTCTGTTTTCTTAAGAAATAGCTCTTAGGAACTAAATATATAGACATGTGTATGTTGGATGAAGGATCAGTGACTTCTGTTTGAAAGAAGTTAGGGCAGATACTGGGCCCTTTGACACCTCAGGATCATAATGAAATCTTTCACCAACAGATAGGACAAGTAGAGTGGGCAGTTCAGAGTTGTATATAACTAGGAAAGGAAAGAAGATGTCCTAGGTTCCTTATAGTAAAAGTATTCCTTGCCCTTCAGGTACATGTTGATGTGATTAATGTAGTGGTTTTGTGTGTAGGTCTTGGCATTAGACCACCTCAATTTAAATCCAACTGTACCACTTTCTAGTATATGAGTTTATCAACACACTGGGAACAATACAGCATATAATTATAATACAGTGTATTATCCTGCTTCCACCCTCACCCCCTCCAACTCTCTAATTGTTTTCAGTTTCTTTGGGTGATGTATTCTAAATTTTCCAACCTCTTCACATTGGTTTGGCCCAAGCCCGACTTTTCAGGTCTCTACTCTTCTATCTACACATACTCCCTTAGTAATCTCATCTAGTAAAGATGACTTTAAATGCCATGCATATGCTGATGACTCCTAAATCTCTATCTCTAGCCTGGAGTTCTCTAAATTTATAGACCACTACCTAGTCAGCACCTCCACTCAGATATCTAATAGGTATCTATAACACCACATGTCTAAAACTCAACTCCACTATACTCCCACCTCCATCCCCAAGCCTACTCCTTTCATATTCTTTCTCCCATGCCAGTAATGAGCAACACCATTCTTTAAATTATTCAGAATAAAAATCCTTGGTTCATCATTGACTCTTTTTTTTACCTCACACTTCACATCTGATCTATCAGCAAAGTGGATCTATCTTTGAAATAAATCCAGAGTTTGACCACTTCTCATCACTGCCTTCATGAACACTCTGGTCTAAGCCACTATTGACTCTTTTTTTTTTTTGAGAAGTTTTTGCTATAGGGCATGTGCGCTCATCAGACAGACAGAGACATAGAGACAGAAAGCAAGAAATCACCCCCCAGAGGGGATGGTCACACCGCAATCCCTTCTCCTCCATTCTCCTCTCGGGATCTTGGGCACGCACGCACACGCACCTGGCGTGAGTTTTAAGCCACCGGGTCCGGGACAAGAACCGTGGTCGACTACGTGGGAGTCCAGCGACATAGCCATTATGCTAACTGCTGGTTCCCAACACTCTGGTCTAAGCCACCATCGACTCTTAAATAGGTTAATGCAGTGGTCTCATAATTGGTCTGTCTTTGCTCCTACCTCACTTCAGTCTATTCTCGATCAGACACAGCAATCTCATTAAAATGCAAGTTAAATCATGTTCCTCTTCTGTTCAAAACTCTTCCATGGCTCCCCATAATTTTCAGAGTAAAAGTCAAAGTCTATGAGGCTCTACATGATCTGTCCTTTAGCCCCATCACCTCTATGATCTCATCTCTTACTTATATTCCCATTGTTTTCTTTACTACAGTCATACAGGCCTTCACAAGGCTGAAATCAAAGTTCATTTATGTTCTTTATAGAACTTATTTCTGTGCAGTTGTAGGACTGAAATTCCCTTGAAGGCTGTCCACTGGAGGCCACTCTAATCTTCCAGAGGCTGCCTATATTTCTCTCCAAATGGCCCCCTCCATCTTTGAGCCAGCAGTGACACACGAAATATTCCTTTTGTTTTGGATCTCTGACATCCTCTTCTACTATCAGTTGAAGAAAACTGCTTTTGGAGGACACATGTGGTTAGTTTAGGCACACCTGTATAATCTCCTTGATTGGTAGCCTTAATTATATCTGCAAACTCCCTTTGGTCATGTAATATAACCTAATCTCAAGTGTGTTATCTCATATTCACAGTCCTGATGATTAGGGCAGAAAATCTAGTGGTGCATTTTAGGATTCTGCCTTCTATAGTGATATCCAGACTGTTTAAGAAACCAATCAATTATAATGTATGACAGCTGTATCACTGGAGCAGGGTCCTGGATACTACCTCTTGTTACAGATGTTACCCTTTACTTGCTTGATTATGTGTGTGTGTGTGGGGGGGGGATGGGGTATCTGTGTGTGTCTCAAAGGGAACTGCTGGAGTAGCAGTTATTTACTAACTGGTATGAAGTATTTCAATATTTTAACAACAGGGCAACCATACCAGTTCTTTTTTTTTTTTTTTTTTTTGGAGAGGTTTTTGCTATAGGGCGCGTGCGCTCACCAGACAGACAGAGAGAGACAGAGAGACAGAAAGCGAGAAATCACCCCCAGGGGGGGTGGCCATACCGCAATCCCTTCTCTTCCATTCTCCTCTCGGGATCTTGGGCATGCACACACACGCACCCGGTGTGAGTTTTAAGCCACCAGGTCCGGGACGCGAACCGTAGTCGACTACGTGGGAGTCCAGCAACATAGCCATTACTCTAACTGCTAGTCCCTCATACCAGTTCTTAATAGTTGGTTATCAGTCCTGGTCAGAGGGTTAAAAATCATAATCTGGTGTGTGAAGTGCTACTATTTTCTCTGTGCTTTGAGAATCGAATCTAAGGTTGGTCTTGAATGACTAGGGGTGGGCAGGGAGACCACCTGCCCTCCTTGGCACTTCAGTGGTGTGTAACAGACCTCTCTAGCTTTGCCTTCTTTTTTTGCAGTGCCAGGTTTGTTCAGATGAATGTCTTCATTTGCATGGTTGTCTTCTGCAGTGGGAGAGTCCATCCATTATCTGAGCCTCCAAATGCTGCACCCTAAGGGGGACAACCAATCCTATGTATCTGGGCTCTCCCCAAGCCATCCAGCATCTGTGGCTCAGTGAGGCAAGTGCTGTTTACATATTCTCAGCATTACAACAAACACTCCACAGCAGCCAAATGAACTGAGGGTTCTTATTAACTTGCTGAATGAGGCTTTATCGGATCATCAGTCCCATGTATTGTGAGGACCAATCTTATACAACAGAGATGACCCTTGTGAGTGGGTTGGGGCCTAAGGTAAATGCACTTTGTGGGACTGGTCTAGCTTTCCCACCTAATATTTTTTAATGGATTAATCTGATCAAAATGGCAACAAGAGCAGCTTTCCTCAATAAGATTTGTACATGCACACCAAGAACAGAACTGGTAAGTTAGCTTTCTCTGTTGAAAGAAGTGTTTGGCCAGCAGGTGGTATTGTGATTAAAGTGCAGGACTCTCACATGGTTGATCGTGGTTTGAGTCCTAGACCCAGCAGTTTGAAAATTACATCAGGCATGTGTGTGTACCCAAAATCCCAAGAGAAGAATAGAGAAGGGATTGTAGCATGACTATCTCCCTGATGGTGGGTGATTTCTCACTTTCCCTCTCTCTGCCTCTCTATAGTGAGTGCATGTGCCCTATGGCAAAAAGCAAAAAAAGTGTCACAGAGAGTAATAAAGACTTTGAGGGAGAGGGAGATCTAAGAATAAAGGAGGGAGACATAAGAATAAAGAGAGGAGTAAATCACTGCCAATTGAAGATATGAATAATAATATACAATATGACCGGCTTCACTAGAGATGCTGACTGGGATCACATTGCACATGCCTGGAGTAATTTCTGCTTCATCATATCCTGAGGATAGCCCTACACACTACAAAAGCAGAACTTCCTCGGCATAAAAATCACAAATTGCTACAGAGCCATATATCCATATCATCAGCAGCTCTGAATCCTAAGTGGAACATTTAGAAAAAATACGACCCTTCATGGAATGTGTATTACCTGGTGTTCTTAAGCCCTTCCTAGAATGTACTTAATAAATTCACAGTGAGGGTCATTGATAACTGAGGCTCTACCTATGCTGAGTCAGCCTGTGTTAATCTTTTGAATAGGAAAATTTGTCTTCAGTGGTTTCCTTTCTGTAGCCTCCCCCATATCAATATCAAGGCCCTTCTAATAATTTTATTCACTACTGAAATAGAGATGTTGAAAATAGAATTAAATCTACTTGTTAGGTTTTACCACTTAAGCAGATCTAGATATTTTTGGATTCATGCTGCTCAATATAAGGATCCTCCTTTATTCACACTCCTGGGGGATCCTAATGAAGCAGGCAGTATTCAGAATGGTTGGCCATGACTCCAGATGTGTGAAATGGTATAGACAATATTCAGGCCATCTACCCCAGGCCCCCTCCCAAGCCAAGGTGTTTCTCCTTGTGTAGTATCAGGTGATATTAAAACAAAACTCCTATTAGCAGGTAGTGACAGGAGAGCTAGGGTTTTGATTTCCTAGAAAGTGTCACTGAGCTCAGTGGTAAGTACCAAAGTCCTGCATTAGGTGACAGGAAAATATCTCCTTTTTCTTCTGTCACTAGGAGCAATCAACTGCTAAACACCCAGAGAGAAAATTATAAATGCCTTAGCATGAATACTGTTATTTTTTGGCAGGGGTAGAGAGTAGAATATTGGGTATAGGGGTGGAAAAATAAACCCCTGAGATTCCATGCCCACCCCAACCCCATTATAGTGACAGACTAGGAGTAAGCATTTCAGAGTTTTTCATCAAAGTGGGTTTAAATTAGAGAGAGAAAAAGAATATAAAACTGAGATATGTTTCATTTTAAATGCAACAGATGAACAGACTTTCAGACCTAGAGAGGATCTTGTGAGCCTATCTAGTTCATTTGTAGATGGATAGATTCAGAAGATATCAGAGCTTGCAAGGATATTAAGACCATTTATTCAAATTTCCTAATTTTTCTGATGAAGAAGGAAAATCTGTCACCCAATAAATGACAGAACCAGGATAAAGTCCCTGTTTTTTTTAACTCTTAATATTTTTACACTATACTTCCCTCACTTCTCTGTGACATAAGCACCTTATATCTTAATCAGCCAAGTAAACAATTTTATATCCTACTTTAAAAAAATGATTTTTAAAAAGATTAATTTTATTTATCATTATTATTATTATTATTTAGTTTGTGACAAGGCTCATGTGCTCACCAGAGAGAGACAGAGATGCACATACACACGCACACACACACACACATACACACAAACACACACACACACAGATGAAAGCAAGAGCGAGAGTGAGAGCAAGAGCGAGAGAGAGAGAGAGAGAGAGAGAAAGTGAGAACGCAAGCCACCAGGTCCAGGACTTGAACTGTGGTCAGCCATGTGGAAGTCCAGCACCTTAACCACCATGCCACCTGTTGACCCCCCCATATCCTACTTTAAAAAAATTCTCCAATGACAGAAATTTTATAAACTGCTTATGAGAATATATTTCATTACCATTTATCATTGGGTTGTTCTTAATAGATGGACATCTCCTGCTGCAACATGTATACATACCCATTCTGTATTGGTTCTGTCCTTGGTGGAAATGGATCACAGATGTTCACTGTTATCCATAATATTTAAGAAATGTGGGCAATGCATGTGTATGTGTGTGTCACTGTATATATGTACATGTATACATGTGCACAGATATGTATATGTAACCAATATTTTAAGCTTCTTTTCTATAGGCAGTATGACTCCTCAGTCATCAACTAAATCTGAGAAATAGAAACTAGGAAAGAAGACAAACTCAGGTTTGAAATGAAAAATTTTGTGCCTTCAATACTACAATAAAAACTTTCAAGAGACTGATCCATAGGGGATGATCTCGCATCATAAAAGGAACTAAACATCCAAATTCGCTGATAACTAATTAAACTGCACCTCAGGTAACTGGAACTCCTTTGTCTAAGAAGACAGATATTTACTTTGGCATCAGAAACCACAGCAGAGCTTGAAGTGACCCTACATCCTATACCTTCACCATTTCTAGTGTAGGGTAATAAACCCTTCTGATCTAAATGGTATCATGATGGTAAAGAAAAAAATTCAGCAATGGACTCTACTTTAGAGCATCCCAAGTGGAGTGCAATTACTCATATATGCTTGATCAAAACATAGCCACTCTTTCTCTGAGAAGGTCACCCTTGCCATTGGGATTCTCAGTTTTAGGAAGGGGATGTTTGCTGTGAAGAGAAAGTAGGGTTCTCCTAGAGAACCATATCAGTTTAATCAACCCAGGAAATTAGAACGGTGAAATGTTATAGCCAAATTGTGCCTATATTCCCTGAGTTTTCATTACTGAGGCAAGAAAATGGATTTCAAGATTTAAAATTATTTTCAACAGGTAGCCAGAAGGTCTTAATCAAGAGAACAACCTATTCTATTGGGTTATCTGAAAAGTCACAATGTATATTTGCATAGAAAAACCTAAAAAAAATACATCATGACTTTTCCAACAACCCAATGTATTACCAAGATTCAATAGACTAAGAATCCAAACTGAAGCATCTTGGAAAAAATAATTTGGTCTAACAACTGGGATAATGAATGAAAATTAATCAAGGCAGACAGACTCTTTCATTGAGCTTTCAATGGGCTCCATGCCAATGGGATCAAAAAAAAAGCCCTCCAGTAAGGCAAAGCTACTCACAGCAATGAGCTGGTAGGAGTTGTTCATCATGGCAATCAGCATGTTCAGCAGCACAACCAGGGAGATGACGTTGTATGTCCCAAACATGGTAGCTCCCACAAACTCGGTGAACTCATGTCTGGCTTTCACATTGGTGACATAGAGGTTCAAAAGGCCAAATACAGACCAGAAGAGTGACTGAAGGGTTTCGAATAGCCTAAAAGAGATCAAAGAGTAGATTATGTAATTCTTTATGAAGAGTAAGAAAAGAGAAAGACCAGGTTGTTCAGTTGTTCCCACTTCTACATCTTATGCTATGTCTTCTACTGGGAATACCATCTTCTTCTTCTCAGCTGCTGACTAGTCTAAAAGTTTTCAAGGTTTATCTCAAGGGCTACTTCTTCCATGAAACTTTCTCTTTCATCTTCAGGCCATGTGATTTACCACATTTCTAATCACACAGAAGCAGTAAATGCAGTGGTTAGGAATGTTGTGCTTGGGTTAAGTTGCACTGGGTTAAAATCTCAGTACTGACACTTACTAGCTAAATGACCATTTCTGATAAATCTTTAGTGGTTCTCACATAACGCAGATGGTGCTAAGCTCAGTGGAGAAGCTTAATGATTCTCAAATTAACACTTTATATTGATTATTATTAATGATATGTTAAGTATTATTGAGAATTTACTATGTATAAGCATGCTAGGCACTTTTACGTATATCATCACAGTCATTATAAAACCTTATTGTTACAGATAAGGAAATAAATTCAGAGACTGAAGGATTTTCCCAAGGACACCTAGCTGGTAAATGCTGAGCCAGAATTCAAATCAAAGTTGATCTGATCTCCCCAAACTGCTTCATTAATCTTTTTTAGATGGCTACAGAAATAATTTCCTCTCTTAGTCTCCACATCCAAACATGATACTTTGCAATAATGTGTTTTGGGTGTCTACGGTTTCTTTTTGCCTTATATTCAAAACATCTGCATATAGGAATAAAACTCAGTCAGCGTATGGTGGCACAGATCATCCATTTCCCAAGCCCACAGAAAAGGTGCAGAGCATAAGCAATGCTACTTTAAGAATGGATGCACTCTTTCAATTTGCTGAAAATGTGTTGGTCTTAATGAGCCCAATGTATTTTGAGAGGCTGAGACATTTGTTCCTGGGTTCATTCTGGAGATGAGTGGGAAGTGTCTGAGAGTGATCTGTCTGGGAGTGATCTTTCCCCAGATCTTTGCTAGGCTGTCTCCTTGTCATTACTAAGGTCTCAGCTCAAATGTCACTTCCTTAGAGAGGCTTTCTTTGTTTGCTCTACCTAAATAAGCTCCATAACTTTTTGTCTAACCTATTGTCTTGTTTAATCATTTTTTTTAGCACTTAAAGCTCTCTAAAATTACATTAAGTAATATTTTATTTAAATATATTTATTTTTTTTCCTTCTCAACTAGAATGTAAGTTCTATGAAGGCAGAAACACAGAGCTACTAAGTACCTGGTACATAATAGGAACTCAAGAATACTTGTTGAATGAATGAATGGATGTTAGCTATTACTATCACTGTCATTGTTAAATTAGGGAAAATTCCAGTCTTGCTGATAATTGTGCAGTCACTAGGCTGCATATTGAGGACTAGTTCCTTTTGGTGAAGTCTGTGCTCTGCATGGGCCTGAATCTCAGGAGCCTCCTTTCAAACTACTTGGGCAACATTCACATGACCTTTTTCAAACTAATGAGTGGCTTTTCTTGAATCATCATAGAGAACTTGCATGATCCTTTCAGCATCACATTTCTTGCAAGTTATCCTAGAAGGAAGAAATCTGCTGTGTTGTATGAAAATAAGTGCTAGTTGGTAAAGTATTTGTGAATCAACAGTAAGATGAGAGTTGGGAGTTCAGGGGCCAGGACACAAAAACCAGAAAGTATGACAAATTGGTCCTGTCTCAAGATCTAAATTTCCAAGACACTCTACCAGTCAGGGCCAGGTAATCCAATGCATCACAGAGCCAGAAAGAGGTTTTTAAAAGTGTGCAAGATACAGAGTTAGGAATCTGGCCCAGTTAGGATGGCATAGTCAGGAGCTGGTAGCTTCCACTAGATGTCAGAAGTCAGGGCAGGGACCAGCAGATGTTGTAATTGTTATTTTGCTGGACTCCCACGTAGTCTACTGCAGTTCAAGTCCCAGACTGGGTGGCTAAAACACATGCCAGGAGTTTGTTCATGCGTGCCCAAGACACCGAGAGGAGAATGGAGGAGAAGGGGTTGTGACATGGCCATCCTCCCTGGGGAAGGAAGGTGATTTCTTGCTTTCTGTCTGTTTCTCTCTGTCTTTCTGGTGAATGAACATTACCTACAGCTAAAAACTCTCTTAAAAAAAAAAGGAGGAGGAGGAGGGACATGGAGGGAGAGGAGGAGGAAGAGAAGGAGAAGAGAAAAGAAGAAGAAGAATAAGAAAAGAGAAGAAGAAAAAAAAAGAAGAGAAAAGAAGAAGAACAAGAAGAAGAAGAAAAGAAGTATTAGTAGTCATGGCCAGTTGGAGGCCAGCAATTGCCCAGGCCCCTAGACCAGTAGGTGGATAGCAGAAGCTGGTGCAGCTGTGGTTTAGAAAAACAGAAGCAGCTGCAGTGAACAGGAATGGTATTCTGAAGAACAGAGTTCCTGAAAGTTGAATGACCTCAAACACAGAAAGCCTTTGACCAGTGTTCATTGACTGCATGACAGACAATAAGGCCACAAACAGAGCAAGTATGTCATCGATGTGTTAGTAGAATATTGCTGAATTGATTTCTTCTCCTAAGTGGATGATATTACATTACTATAGCCCTACCCTTGCAACAACTCAGTTCTCAGTATAGCGTTTACTGCTATTTGTTTCATTGACTGCTAACAAAGATTCTCTGAAAGTGAAAGTCTGAGCATTTAAAATCTGCCCTCGAATGTGGTGAAATTCTAGTGAGGGAGACCCTATGGATGTAATTGTTCATGAAGGGGAAAAGCAAGGGTGAGGTGGGACATTGTTCCTTAGTTTGGGTGACGGGAAATAAGAATGTTCACAGCACTGTGCACAACATGTCACAATGTGGTCTGGTCACCAGAAGCTGCCCTGCTGTAAAGGAAACCTAGGTAAAATGGAGGACTAGCATGTGAGGTGGCTAAGAATATTCTGGTGAGATATCTGTGGGAAGATTTGTGATTCTAGACTCATTTGAATTCACAGGAAAAGGGTTACTACCTGAAGGAGGGGCCAAGTTCATAATAAAATAATCTCAGGGATAGAAGTACCTGTGGACCAAACTCTAGGATCCTAATTCCAAAGGAATATCTTTTTTATTTTAAAGGACATTATTTTAGAGAAAACAAGAAGTCCATTTTTTATTTAGTAGAAAGTAAACCGACATATGGAGCTTTCTAGCTCAAGAAGGGGCACAGACTGGAGATACAAAGATTCAAGAAGATTTGATATTAAATATATGGAAGACAAATCCATACCAGGTGGTTGAGGAAGAACTTGCACATGTTGAGAGCCATCCATAAATAGACCATAAAGCTAAGAGGGGTACAGTAGAATAGACATGGAAACTTCAGTTTTCTGGAGATTTAGTAAATGCCTCATTTTTGAGACGAAGAATTTGTCTTTCAAAATGGAGAGGGAGTGAACCAGCAGTTAGCGTAATGGCTGTGTCGCTGGACTCCCACGTAGTCGACCGCGGTTCACGTCCCGGACCCGGTGGCTTAAAACTCACGCCGGGCACGTGTGCATGCATGCCCAAGATCCCAAGAGGAGAATGTAGGAGAAGGGATTGTAGCATGACCATCCCCTCTGGGGGGTGATTTCTCGCTTTCTGTCTCTATGTCTCTGTCTGTCTGGTGAGGGCACGCACCCTATAGCAAAAACCTCTCCAAAAAAAAAAAAAAAAATGGAGAGGGACTTACCCCTCTGGATCTAAGTAGGACCAGCAGAAAATAGGGTGATGAACTGGAAGAAAAATGGTTCCTTGGGAGAAAGCACTGACATCATCTTGTATCTTGCAGATTGTGTTTTGATAGACCAAATAGAGCAAAAGCGTGGTTAGCCATTTGACCTCATCCTTACCCATCCTTCAGTTTCCTAGAGCTGTTCTTATTTCACCACACCTTTGAAAAGCTTCAAACTCTGGGTAGAATGCCTCCACCTTGTCCCCAGTTTCTAGTCTCTACTTCTGTGCTGTTTCTGTCCAACCGTTATTAGACTTTTAAGGCACAGTTAAAGCCCCTTCACCTCTAGATGCCTGTCCTAACTCCTTTAAGGTTGGGTTAGATGCATAGTCTGGAAGGAGGTAGCAGAGGTCACAGATATGTCCTATTTAATTTTACATGTACTCATAATTATTTAAAGTTTATGCATCAAATCTTATATAACTTTAAGATCTATCTTACATCTGTATCCATGGATAAAATCAAATACTGGAACTAGTATGCTTTGATTGAAATCCTAACTCTGTCACTTAGCCATCTATCTATGCAGCTGGAGACAACCCGTTTTACTGCCTTTTCCCCTAGTTTCCTCATCTGTAAAATGGTCAATAATAACAGGGTCTACTTCACAGTCTAGTAGTGAGGACTGAATGAATTAGTTTTCTCCCTTTATCTATGGTTTTCCTTTCTGTGGCTTCAGTGTCCTATGGTTGCAGTTACCTGCAGTCAGTCATAGTCCCAAAACAGGTGAATATATACAATAAGATATTTTGAGAGAGAGGGCACATTCACATAACTTTTATTACAACATATTGTTATAATTATTTTATTTTATTATTGCTATTGCCAATCTCTTACTGTGCCTAATTTATAAATTAAACTTTATCAAAAGTGTGTATGTATAGGAAAAAACATAATATGTGTAGGGTTAAGTACTAGCTGAAGTACATCCACTGGGATTCTTGAAAATCATCCCCTGAGGATAAGGGGGAGAATATTATAATTCATGAAAAGCTGATTTGTAATAGTGCCTGGCCCTGGCACCCAGTAAATATTAGTTATTTTTATTACTATTACTAAAAGTTCCACCTTCTTGCTCTTGTTTTATATTCCCTTTATTGTCTTTATAGGTTGTTATTCATTTGCATAGTTAGTTGTGCATAGTTGCAATCACAGTACATACATTTTTTTGTGTATACACAGTCTTCCTGTGTATCATTTTAATATTGGGTCATCAGAAAAGTCATGATGTATTTTTCTATGCTTTTCTATGTAAAAATGAGTCATGACTTTTCTGACGACCCAATAGCTACCCAATATTTTACCCAGCATATATCAAGCCTTGTCTAACAGTTCGTATCAATGCTTTCGATGATAATTGATGGTATGCTTCTTAGCTCTTCAGATGACACAAGGCTGGAGAGAAAGCTAATAAATTAGATAACAGGATCAAGATTCAGAAAGATTTCAGCAGCTTGGAGTAATAGGGTGGGACTAACAAGATAAACTCTAATAGAGATCAATGTAGAGCTTTGCTCTCAAGCTAACTACCCAAGTACATAATGAGAAAAGTAAGAGAAAGACCAAGGGTTCTGGCTAAAAGAAAGCTTAAAGTGAATTGTCAGGGTGGCAGAGCTGATCAGATACTTCAGACATCCCAGCCATCCTAGAAGGGCAGAAGCAAAAGTCGATAATCTACAGTGAAAGATAGTATTGCCCTAGGACCATCCATGTGGTTGAAAATAGCTTACATGTAAAACTGGTGAAATCTGAATAGGGCAATGGATTTTATCAGTGTTGATTTCCTAGTTGTGATCCTGTACTATAGTTATGCAAGGTATTACTGGTGGGGGAAATGAGAAGTGTGTGGTTTCTTTCTTTATTATTTTCTTATCATTTCCTGTAAATGTATAATTATCTCCAAATAAAAAGCTTAAAAAGGATAGGGCTGCTATTGGACTTCACCCTTGCACTCAATTCAGTAGGCATGTTGAGTACCTTTGTGTTTTAGGCCCTTTTATGGTAGGGTCAAAACTTACTAAGATGGGAGTCTCAGTCTTCTAGGTGAACAAGACTCAATGAAGGTGTGTTTAGAATGCAATGGGAGGGCCAGCAGGTGGCATGGTGATTAAGGCGCTGGACTCCCACATGGCTGACAGTAGTTCCAGTCCCAGATCTGGTGACTTGCTTTCTCATTTTTCTCTCTTCCTCACTCTGTCTCTATCTGGTGAGAGCACATGCCCTATGGCAAATTAAAATAATAATAATAATAATAGTAAATAAGATTAAATAAATAGTTCTTTAAAAAAGTAAAAGAATGCAATGGGGAAAAAAAGAAGTCTGCAGCTGGGAGCAGGGTTGGAGTGGATAAGAAAAGACTTTAGTGCAAGTAGCACTTTGGCAGAAGCTGAAAGGATGGATAAGAGTTTGCCAGGCTGGGGACCAGCAGATGTGTAAGGTTACGTCGCTGGACTCCCACATTGCTGACCATGGTTTGAATCCCAGACCCGGCACTGGGTGTGTGTGTGTGTACGTGTCCAAAATCCCAAGAGGAGAATGGAGAAGGGATTGCTGTGTGTCCGTCCCCCTGGGGGTGATTTCTCACTTTCTGTCTCTTTGTCTCTGTCTCTCTGGTGAGCTCATGTGCCCTATAGCAAAAATCTAAAAAATAAAATATAATTAAGAGTTTTCCAGGCAAAAGTTTGCCAGGATGGCTAGGTAAAAATGGGCATTCCATGTAACAAGAAATGACAAATGATGTGCCAAGGCTTATATGAAAACAGCAAGATGTTGACTATGGAGAAGAGGAATGAAAGGCTGGAAAGGCAAGGTCCAGATTACAAGACCCTGTGTGTTATGGTAATAAAGCCTGGGCTGGCTCATACACAGTGGTTAAGTTCTGTGCTTGGGAACCTGGATTCCACACAACTGACTGCAGTTCAAATCTCAGCCCCAGCAGCTTCAAAAACATACTGGATACATGCGCATGTGTGCCCCCAAAACTGATGGGATGGAGAAATGGAGAAAAAAGATTTCAGCATTACCATACCATAAGAGGTACTCTCTCTCTCTCTTTCTCTGCCTGGTGAGCACATGTGCCCTCTAGCAATTAAAATTAAAAAAAAAAAAAGCCTTGGAGCCAGCCTGAAGCTTAGCGATTGAAATAGCTGGACCCCATATGGCCGATGGAATAGTTCAAGTCTCACACCTGGCAGCTTGAGAAACACACTGGGTATGGTATGTGTGCATGTATTGCCAAAATCTTGAAAGGAGGGAGAAGTGGGGAAAGAACTGGGGCATGACTATGATCCATAGAGGGTGCTTTCTTCCCTCCCTTTCACTCTGTCTCTCTCTGGCAAGTGTATGTGCCCTCTGGCAAATTAAAAATGAAAAAAAAGAGACTAAATACAAGGTACAGATATTTTGGCAAGTATGAAGCCAGGAGATGACAGAATGAGACTGGTATTTAGAAAAAACTTCTGCATGGCAATAAGACTATTTAGAAGTGAGACAAGACTAGAGACAGGGAGATTAGTTAAGAGGCTGTTGCAGTAGATGATTTAGGCCTGAGCTAAGACAGTTGTGCATGTATGTGTGTGTGTGTGTGTGCGTGTGTGTGTGTGAGAGAGAGAGAGAGAGAGAGAGAGAAAGAGAAAGTGTGTGTGTGTGTGTGTGTGTGTGCGTGTGTGTGATAGATTCAAGAGTTATTAGGACCAGCAGTTAGCATAATGGCTATGTTGCTGAACTCCCATGTAGTCCACTGCGGTATGAGTCCTAAATCTGGTGGCTTAAACTCACACCGGGCGCGTGTGCACGCGTGCCCAAGGTCCCGAGAGGAGAATGGGCAAGAAGGGATTGCAGCGTGGCCATCCCCCCGGGGGGTGATTTCTCGCTTTCTGTCTCTCTGTCTCTCTCTGTCTGGCTGGCAAGCGTACGCGCCCTATAGTGAAAACCTCTCCAAAAAAAAGGGGTATTTATGAAGTAGAATTGACAGAACTGATGAGACACTGGATGTGTTTCCTGTGGGAAAGGGTAAGAATCCCAGATGATTCCTAGGATTGGTATCATTTAATGAGGTGAGCAATTAAAGGGGATATAGTAGGCTGGGGCTGAAGATATGGAGATAAGGAATTCAGTGGACATTTTGTTTTAGGGACCTGTAGAATAGCCAGGTGTGTTCAGGAGGCATCTGGAGATGAAAACTGGTCCTTAGGAGACAGGCACAGGACTGGCATGCTAGCTTCTCACCATGTCTACCCTTTTTCTGTCACAAGTCCTGGCCCTCAAAGTGGTGATGCCTTCCTAATTGCTTCTCCCAACAGCAGATGAAGGCCTGGTACTCCTAGTATGGAATACTGAATTCAAATCACCAATAGCACTGTCATATGGTTGTCAGCAAGGATAGTAAATTCCCCTTGCGTGCCCAGGGAAGAAAGTTCTTTTTTTTTTTTTTCTTTTTCTTTTCTTTTTATTTTATTACTATTATTTTTTAAGCAGAAGACTAGCAATGGTGTCTCTGGAGAATCAGAAGGAAAAGGATGATAGTGATCAGGTACCAAACTCTAATAGATATATAAACAAGCTTACTTTCCACTTCTCTAAAAGCTGAGTCTGATTCTTAGGCTGAGTAACATTTTAATAGGTATAATGAATACCCAAGTTGAAGTATTTTAGAGAAAACATAAATATGACTCACGCCTTTATGAAGGAAAAAATAATCAACAGATAGAGGGAAAGATGAGGTAACATTACTGATGATTTGGTTTCAGACTGACAATGCTGCTTTAGACCTACTTGACACTCCAAGATATAATTTCATGTGTGACAGGTGCCCATTTTTATTAATTGTCCCTGCTGGGCAATTGATGGGTGCAAAATGTCAGTTGGTTACAGTGGCATTAATGATCACTGCAAACTTGCAAGGAAGTATTTCATAAACTTCCTTAGCAAAGTTCATATGAAACGGTAGGTGTCAGGAATCTGGCCACCTGAAGGGCACCTTGCATTCAGGTATTAAATTCTGCCGAACATTTAGATGGGAATAATTGCAGTCTCCTGGTGCTCAAACCACTATGAAATTGTTATTTACATTGAAAACAGGTTGACATGAGTTCTGTCTCTAATGTAGGAGAGGAAGCAGTGCCTAGTCAAGAGGCACTACTAGGGCCATCAGGTGGTGTGGTTGTTAAGGTGGTGGACTCCCATGTGATTGACTGTGATTCCGGTCCTGGACATCATGGTTTTGAAAATCACATGTGTGCGTGAGTGCCCAAAATCGCAAGAAGAGAATGGAGGAGAAGGGATCTCAGTGTGGCTATCCCCCTAGGGGGTAATTTCTCACTTTCCTTTCTGTTCCTTTCTGTGTCTCTGAAGAGTGTACACACCCTATGGCAAAAACCTAAAAAAGAAAAAAAAAAAGGTACTAGCAAGGTGATAAGTTGCTGTTATACACTCCTGGTTGGTTTAACCAAAAAAGGACTTTTGTCAACCCACATTACCCCCTTTTTCTGTTCATAGGAAACTGGTTTCTCCATACAAGATTTTTTAAAAGAAGTTTTTGCTTTATGGTGCATGTGCTTGTAGGAGAGAAAGAGAGACAGACAGCAAGAGGGAAAGTGAGAAATCACCCCCCAGTGGGGATGGCCACACCACAGTCCCTTTTCCATTCTCCTGGGATCTTGAGCACACATGCACAGGTACCCAGCATGAGTTTCAAGCCACCAAGTCTAGGACTTGAACTGCAATGGACTATGTGGGAGACCAGCAATGTAACTGTTATGCCATCTGCTGGCACCCTCTCCATCCAAGATTTTGCCTTAAGTTCTGGGAAGAGAGACAGATAGTATGGCCTACTGGAAGGGGTGGGTGTTGCAATGAGCAGTGGATTGAGCTGACATTTTTCAAATTCTGTTCACTGGAACATCATCCTGTAAATTTATAATGGAAAGACTCTGTGAAGTCGTGCAGAGAAGAAACGTTTCTAACTTTGCCTTAGCATTTCCCAAATTCATTTGATCATAGATCCTATTTTCATGCTTATTAACATGTCATTGAACTGTGGCTTTTTTGGGACCCATTTTAAGAAATCCATTTTCTGCTAGAATCAAATAATAGGTGTAGGCTAGATAGCATTATTTTTCTTCTCTATTGGCAGCAACTGTTGGTTAAGCAGAAACCTTTTCTTCCCCCCCTCCTTTATTATCATGACTTAGTTTTAGGACTAAGAATCCTGTAAAATCTTTAGGTAATTGCTATAAATACCAGTGATGAGTTGCACTCATGAGAAGTAGGAGTGGAGATGGACAACGTGTAGGAGGACACTGAGTCCACGGGCAGTTCAGCACAACTCCTAACTTTACAAATTACCTGGCATTCTTATTTTCTTCCACTTGTCTATTTCACCTAACATTGATTTGTCAGAAAATAAAAGCCATTTTGGAGGCTTGAATGTCCCAAAGAAATAGGTCTTGGGTCCAGGCAGTGACACAATAGTAACACAACTGGTCCCCCATGAGTGAAGTCCTAGGTCTCCCAGGACCTCCCTGAGCACACTGGGTGCACGCAGGCATGCCAATGATCCAAGTCAGTTGAGATTGGAGATGGACTGAAGCCTGAAAACCCTACTGAGGGTTAAGAAAAAAACCCCCAAAACCTATTGGAGGTTCATTTCTGTCTTTCTCCTCTCTCATAACAGAAACAAATAAGCTAAAAAATAAAACAGTACATCCTGACAGTATGAAGAAAAGGCACAAAGAGTTCCATGTGTCTGGAAGTAATGGAGTCATGGACAAAAAGTCATGAGTACTCTCTTCTTGTCTGATCAGTGCTTGGTGCTGCTTGGCCCACCAGAAAACTTATGTTAATCTAGCAAGTGAGCAGACTTAAGTCCTTCCTTCAGCCTGTCCTCTCCTAATTTAATACTGTGAAAGGGAGTACATTTGATATTTTTGCATCCTTCCTTGATCTTTGGGCTTGATTCAGAACAGTTTGGTTAGCTTTGGTAGCCACTTACTTAGAGGAATAACCTTCGGTTATTCATTCCCATGACAAGTACTATGTTTTTAAGTGAAGAATTATCTACCCAATCCCCATTAATTCTATTAAAAATATGAAATGCTATCAACATATTTCAGGACTAACTGTTCAGACAAGTTCCTAGGAGTGCATGTGTGTGTTTGTGTCTTTCCTCTCTCACCGAACTCCTCCTATAGACCCCTGTAGTGAGAGAAGGACCACCTTACCCCTCAGGTCCTTTAGGTAGATCTATAGTAAGCTTTGCCTGCATTGTCAAGAGTCAGTGATAAAGCTGTGGACTGAAAACAGGGCAAAAAAGCAAAAGGCAGGAAAAAAGTCAAAAGAGGAAAGAAGGAGTCTTACGTGGAGAAGGCATTGTTCTGTTTCTCACATCGGATCCCCTTGCAGTTGTTAGGCTCATCAATAGCTATTGTCTCATAATAAAAGTAAAGCTGGTTCAATCCATTGGCAAAAGCCAGCAGTACCAGACAGTAGATAAAGAGAAATTTGAGGATATCAAGTAGCATGCGCCCCAAAGAGATCTGTAGAGGCCCTAAGTGGGAGTTGGCTGTGAACAGGGATATGAGTCGCAAAGAACTTAAAATGTTGGATATTGCGAAGAGTGCTTCTGCAATCAGAGTCGGGTGCCACATTTCCCATTCCTCCCTTGGACGAGAACCATTATACTGAAAGAAACAACAAGTGCACAAGGTAAGAGGTACAGTGAGCATTTATAAAACTTTCCCCTCTTTCTTCCCTTCCACACCCAAATAAATCCACTAAAATATGCTTCAAGCATCTATTTATACAGCAGGCCCTGTGCATGGCCTACTTGTCTTTTTTTGCCCCACTTGATCAACACATGTTAATAACTCTCTTCCTTCTTCTCCCATTCAAATATATACCCAGCATACACACACAGAAGAATGAATTTTGGAGCAATTATCTGGAGCAACCACCTATGGTTTATCAACAAACATTTTCTACCTGTGGATTTACCAGATTGTTAGGGAGTGTCACTGAAATACAACCACTGGTATGCTCAAGATAGTGGGACAAATCACCTGGCTTCCTAATGAGATTTCAAATTAGATATATTTCCTAAATCTTGCACTGTGTTTGTGTCTGAGTGCCATGGACAGCTTGTAGTTACTGAAGATACAGGAATGGATTCAGCCTCCTTGATATGTGGTGTTCATCCTCATGCCCATGCTGATTGCAGTTTGAAGCTGATAGAACATCTTTAGGGAGCCACTCATTGGAGTTTTCTGCTAAATTTTTAGCAGTCGATAATGTATTCTACACTATTGCAAATGGCATGTCAACCTTGCAGGTAGTGAATTTAGTAGTGCCCCACACAGTGACATATGGATGTATTTTACCGTTCCCTTGACAACTCTAAAGTAGAATATCCCTCAAGCACAAATGAAAAGCCAGGGGGTTAAAGGAGAGGAAGAGTCAGTATTTATAGGGCTGGTTGTCCATTTTTCATCCTTATCTGAAGCTTCCATCCTGGATCATTGTGGGTAGCCTTCTGGAAGGATGATTTCCTTGTGAGAGCCAACCTCTAATTTGGGTATTGTCACTTAAAACTGCCTGTATCTTTCAATTTCACCATAAAATAAGGATAATGCCTTACTCCTACCCACTGCACATGTTTGTGATTCAGTATCCATATGCGAAAATCTGTGTACTCCATAAGGGAAGATGCTAAGGAAATAAAAGCAATGCCTATTACCTCCTCAGGACAGAAGTAGATTTTGCCGGGGATTCAATCTTGAGCTCACATCTAAATATCACAATTTCCCAGGATGAGATGTAAACAACTTTCCTGAGAAAATGTTGCATTGCAGGCCAAATTATATTATTAGAACTTCTAAAATGTGTTTTAGTTCCAACAGTTGAAGAAGCTGATGTTGTTAAAGTCACTTGTTTGTATCCAATTCTTCACGGTCAGAGGAGTTTGGACAAACTGTGCCATACTGTGTTTCTGTTTCAGATAGACTTTTAGGTGGCCAGTTCTATGTAATCTTGGCTGAGTCTTGTATTTCTACTCTCTTCCCTCCAAAAACACATCCACTGCTTTGCTAGGAGAGGTGTATGTTGTTATGCCTGTTTTAAAAATGGAGGAACTGAAATCCAGAGAGGCAGGATAACTTGCTAAAAATCACAAAGGAAGTTGGTGGCAGAGCCAGGACTAAACCCACTCAGTCTAGCACTAGTTCTATTAAATATTGCTTATTTGATAGTTGATATGAAAGCATGGATATTAAATAGTCATTTAAAGGCTTTGAGTTATGTGTGAGAGATGAAGACTCTTTACTGATAACAAAACAGACTTAAGTTTTTAAACTAGGAATTATCAACTGGAACATGTACACCTCATAATTTGTGGTTTTCTCTTGCCACATTCAGAACTGTAACCACAGGGAGTCTGTTGAATGTGGGATCATGAAGCTGGATTTGTGGAACACAAATAACCATAAAAGATGATTTTCCTGACAAACCAATACTTTCTATGTATGTTTTTGGAGAAAAATATCATAGCACAGGAGTGCAGACACTAGAGTTGGAGCTCATCTAATGTAGAGGTTATCAAACTTTTTCTGTCAAGGGCCAGATAGTACATATTTTTGACTTTGTGGGTCATATGTTGTCTCCTGCAAATATTCAACACTTCCCTTGTAGTGTTTAAACAATCACAGACAATATATAACAACTCAACATGGCAGCAGGTAAAATGTAGCCCACTGGCCAGTTTGCCGGCCCCTGATATAAGACCATAGTTTTTAAATTGTGTTCCTTAGAGACTGAGGGTTCAATGGAGGCATCTAGTGGCCACTGTGAGAGCCAAAGAAGACTCAGCCCTCAAGAAAACTTGGTCCTCTTTCCTATTTTACATACTGGAATTGTGTATATATTTTTTCTTCAAGATGTGATGCCATGGGGAAAAATTAAAAATATTGAAAACTACTGATCTAGTCCAATTTCTATATTTAGCAGAGGCAGAATCTAAGGTTCAGAGAGGTAGAGGGATTGTCTATGGTAATCCAGATCAAAAGCATTAAGAGTGGGTATTAAATTCAGATCTCCTGACTCCTGGGTTAGTGACACTGGGAGGCAAATGAATTATTTTTACGTATTTTAAATGGAATGCAGCTTGAAAATTGACTCTCTTGCCTTACAAAAGTGGTGTGAGTTGCATTCTATCAACCAAAAGCAAATATTAAGAGGACAGGCTAATAGACTCAGTAGTAGTAGTAAGAATTGAGAAGAGGGAGGAATTGTGTCTTTAGTCAAGTATAGCTGAAGAAAAGACCACAAATAAGTGGTTAGCAAAGTCCATATTTAGTTTGTGCATATGCAAGGTGATGTTGTGCTGGATAAATATAGGTGGTAATATTCTAGAACACAAATGGGTAATTATTCCATTACTGTAGGGTTAGCTGGGAACACTGGCATATTTGTTCTCTTTTGAGTATTTCAGTGTGCATCTTTTGTTTTCTGTTGTTAGCAACATGAGGTTGAGTATATATCACTGACTGATTTTTCTTTGTTATAAAGGATCTTCTTTACGGCCTGTTCATCCCTTGGTGCTTCTGTACTACTTTACTATAATGGTGATCTGAAAGGTTTCAAAAGATCCAATTCTTGTGGCTTTTCTTCAAAAGTTGGCTTAACCTGCTGGGGGAAGATCATCTCAGACTAGTGTGCCTCTGTGGGTAAGTGTACCAGCCTCTTTCCATTTACAAGTTCTCATTGCAAATCTAAATTCTGCATGTGGCAGTCTTGCTTTGTAAGTTCTCCTTTCTTTTTATTTCTCTCTCTCTTTTTGAGGTTTCCAACTTCTTGGCAATGGTCTCTTTTGAGTTAAATTCCGGTTGAGGATTTTATGCAGCTCAGTCAATTGTATTTATTCCTATGCTTTATGGTGGTTTTTAGATTTTTGGGGTCCTCATCAGTAAAGCTGAACAGGTTATATTATTAGTAAATGTTGAGCATCTATATCTATATCTTTGTATCTCCAAATATTAATCCTTTTCTTCATCATTTATTCTGAACTTTCTTGTTTAGACAAAACCGATCGATTTCTACATTGATAATTTATGGTCCCTCCAACATATAAACACCACTTTCAAAGGAAGAATGTATTTTTTTAGGTAAACAGTGTTACTTAGCAGAGTGCCAGAATGACATGGATTTCACCTAGACACATTAACCAGAGAGTCAAACATTTTCCTCACCAGGTTTTTCTTTTAAGGAGGTTGTAAATATGTGTTAAATGATCACATGTATAAGGCATACTCTGGGGCTTCTTTCAAAAATGTTTCATGACTGGATTCAATATTCATGCTCTACATAAGTCCCAGAGTCTTAAAATTTATGCAATATGCATATTAGGAATATAAAAATAAACTAAGTTGTTGGAGTTTTGGAGGACAGCCACAGTCCCATTCTAAAACTCTTTCATGTGGAATTTAGTGCCAAAAAGCATGACTGACTAGACAATCTTGGAAACTAAATTGTCAACTTTTCTGCATGGTGGAAAAGTTCAACGCAGGGTAGAAGGAACACGACCATCCCATTTTTTTAAATGAGTCCCAAATCTGTACTCAGAGTCTATGATAACTTAAAGTATCAGACATGAAGCTATTTTCAGGATAATTTAAGCTACACATTGTGTGGGAAAAGTATCAAGGTTGTGTATCTGCATTGTTTGAATTGATAACAGAGTCACTGATTGGGTGATACTCAAAAAACTAGATTCATAACTGCTTGAATGATTATACTGGTGGTGGAAGTGATGAGGGAGACAGAGATTACTGTGTTTCCTACAGTGAAGTTTGCCAAGTTCTGCTACTTGTCATATGAAGTACAGTTGAGGGAAGTGGGAATACTTAGCTTGGAGAAGAGATGATTCAGTGGGTTAGGGAGAAATGATCATAGCAGGAGCAGTGTTATGAAGAAGGAACTGTATGGCCCCACAAAAAAGAATGGTTACCAAAGGATGTTGCACAGGGGAAGTAATATTAAATAAAAAGTGGTTCTTTTTAATGAAATGATAAGGGTTAAGAGAGACTTTTATAGATAGTAAATTCAGTGAACTTCTTTTCCTGCCCTATGCAAGCATTAACTGGCCATTCTCTTGGTAAGGGCAATGTAGAGAGGATTTAAACACTGATGGTTGAAGACCTTTTCATTCTGAGAGTCAAAGAAACTAATTTATTTGCAAATTGTTCTATTTTGAACTTTCTCTGCTTAGATAAACAACACTTACAAACCATTGAAAGAATGTCTGTTTATATGGCATTTTCCACATGGATTGGACTGTCATCATTATGTTCTCCCTAAATTCTTCATGCCATCAGTGGAAAAGCTTAATGTGCCTAAAATCATTGCTTAAGAAAAATGACAGACATTCCAGTTTACCTTAACATAGGCCACAATCTTCAAGGAAATAGTTGCCAGGTAGAGAGAGTTCATTGCAAAATCCATCAGGTTCCACCAGTCATGGATGTATTCAGTAAATCCACCATCCCACATTTCCTTAATCTCCCCCCAAATGAACCCTGAAGAATAAAGGAAAAAAGTTTATTTTTTTTAGGGTCAGTCCTGATTATTGCAATAGGTTCCTCCAAAGCCAATGAAGATGAGATCAATGGATGAATTAGGGTCAGTGGGATGAAGCCCGAGAGAGAGAAATTACTTACCTCTCTTTCTTAGCCCACCTCCCAGTCTTGAATGTATCACACTTGGTAGCTTTTCCTGAAGATGCCCATATGTTATACTTTTCTGAGTAATACTTGCTTTTAGCATTCTTCCTATAGTTACTTGGAAGGCTATTCCAATTTGGTGTAACCAATTCTGCCCTCTTTCCATTCTGGAGTGGGAGTAATTCTATCAATAAATTAATTTGATCAATATTATCCCATAATCCTTAGTTTCTACTAGATGCTGAAGAGAAAATTTCTCAATAAGTTTTGAAGTAAGCAAGCTGACCAGGGAATGAATCACCAGATGCTGGGATTGAGCCTAGGCAGTAGGGCCCAAAGTAATTTAGGAACCTTTTTTCTCTTCTCTCCTTCCATTGTGTGAAGGTTTAGTGGAATTTTGCTTGGTAACATAGATGTTTCTTTAGCCTTGGAATATGGAAAACAGTAGAAGGTATGACTGTGGTCTAAGTTAACACTACTCAGACTTTAAAATGCATATAAATCACCTGGGCATCAGGTTAAAATGCAGATCTCGGGTGGAATCCGAGATTCTGTAAGTCTAACAAACTCCTCATTGTTACTGATATTGCTGATTTGGGAACCATAGTTTGAGTAGCTAGGACTTAGAGGATGGCCATATTTTGGAGAGCCCAGTGAAATTTAATTATGCTCAGAGACTACTGGTAGTCTTTTTACTGTGTGTGTTCATAGTGTTTTTTAGTGTATCTTTCTCTCTATCTTTTTAAGTTTGGTATACGGTGTAAGCACTTGCCAGAGACAGATAGAGACAAGGGTGGTGGGGGGTTCATTGAGAAAGAACCCCCTCCCCCTCCAGGAAGTATGGTCACACCCCAGTCCCTTCTCTTTCATTCTCCTCTCAGGATTTTGGGCATGCACACACACATACACCTGTTTTTTTCTTTTTCTTTCTCTTTTCTTATTTCTTTTTCTTTCTCTTTTTCTTTTTCCTCCTTTTTACCTTTATCTTTATATTTTTTCTTTCTTTTATTTTTCCTATGGGGAGAATATGCTTGCCAGAGAGAGACAGAGAGAGAGAAAGTGAGAGATCACACCCCAGGAAAATCCACCATCCCACATTTCCTTAATCTCCCCCCAAATGAACCCTGAAGAATAAAGGAAAAAAGTTTATTTTTTTTAGGGTCAGTCCTGATTATTGCAATAGGTTCCTCCAAAGCCAATGAAGATGAGATCAATGGATGAATTAGGGTCAGTGGGATGAAGCCCGAGAGAGAGAAATTACTTACCTCTCTTTCTTAGCCCACCTCCCAGTCTTGAATGTATCACACTTGGTAGCTTTTCCTGAAGATGCCCATATGTTATACTTTTCTGAGTAATACTTGCTTTTAGCATTCTTCCTATAGTTACTTGGAAGGCTATTCCAATTTGGTGTAACCAATTCTGCCCTCTTTCCATTCTGGAGTGGGAGTAATTCTATCAATAAATTAATTTGATCAATATTGTCCCATAATCCTTAGTTTCTACTAGATGCTGAAGAGAAAATTTCTCAATAAGTTTTGAAGTAAGCAAGCTGACCAGGGAATGAATCACCAGATGCTGGGATTGAGCCTAGGCAGTAGGGCCCAAAGTAATTTAGGAACCTTTTTTCTCTTCTCTCCTTCCATTGTGTGAAGGTTTAGTGGAATTTTGCTTGGTAACATAGATGTTTCTTTAGCCTTGGAATATGGAAAACAGTAGAAGGTATGACTGTGGTCTAAGTTAACACTACTCAGACTTTAAAATGCATATAAATCACCTGGGCATCAGGTTAAAATGCAGATCTCGGGTGGAATCCGAGATTCTGTAAGTCTAACAAACTCCTCATTGTTACTGATATTGCTGATTTGGGAACCATAGTTTGAGTAGCTAGGACTTAGAGGATGGCCATATTTTGGAGAGCCCAGTGAAATTTAATTATGCTCAGAGACTACTGGTAGTCTTTTTACTGTGTGTGTTCATAGTGTTTTTTAGTGTATCTTTCTCTCTATCTTTTTAAGTTTGGTATACGGTGTAAGCACTTGCCAGAGACAGATAGAGACAAGGGTGGTGGGGGGTTCATTGAGAAAGAACCCCCTCCCCCTCCAGGAAGTATGGTCACACCCCAGTCCCTTCTCTTTCATTCTCCTCTCAGGATTTTGGGCATGCACACACACATACACCTGTTTTTTTCTTTTTCTTTCTCTTTTCTTATTTCTTTTTCTTTCTCTTTTTCTTTTTCCTCCTTTTTACCTTTATCTTTATATTTTTTCTTTCTTTTATTTTTCCTATGGGGAGAATATGCTTGCCAGAGAGAGACAGAGAGAGAGAAAGTGAGAGATCACACCCCAGGAAGGATGGCCACATCACAATCCCTTCTCCTCCATTGTCTTCTCAGAATTTTGGGCACACATGCACATGTGCCCAGTGTGATTTTCAAGATGCCAGATTTGAGACTCAAACTGCATTCAACCATGTGGGAGTCCAGCACCTTAACCACCACACCACCTGCTGGCCCTTCCCAGATGTTTTTCAACCACAATGTCCAGGACTCAGACTGTGCAGTTGGCCATGTGGGATCCACGTGCCTTAACCTACACGCCACCTGCTGGCTTTTTTTCTCTCTCTCTCTCTCTTTTTTTTAGTTTTTTTTTTTTCTGCCATAGGGTGCATGTACTCCCTGGAAAGAGATGATAGAGATAGAGATGAGAGAGAGAGAGAGAGAGAGAGAGAGAGAGAGAGAGAGAGAGAATGAAACTGAGAAATCACCCCCCGGTAGGGATGGCCATGTCACAATCTATTCTCCATTCTCCTCTTGGGATTTTGTGTACACACGCACATGTGTCTGGTGTGTTTTTCAGGCCACTAGGTCTAGGACTCAAGCCACAGAGTCAGCCATGAGGATCCAGTACCTCAACCACTATGCCACATGCTGGCCGCTGCTTTTTCTCTTGATTATGGAATCAGTACAGACATAAGATGTGGACCCCACACAAGTACAATGGCATGGAATAGTCATGCAAAAACAACACATCCATGTGCCTCTTGGTTATGGGAAAGAGCACTCTGAGTACACTGATCAGCATTTTCCTTGCCTAGCTTACCTGAGGCCCGTCCTGACTGAGAATTGGTTTTCCCTCTAAACCAACTGATAGTTTCTCTGTCTTTGATCGCGTTAAATTATCAGAAGCAAGCTGTGGGAGCACTGCCAGTCTCACTGTAGACCATGCAGTACTGAGCGACAGGGGCCTGGGACAGAAGGAGCCACTTTTCTCAACCCCCAACAAAGGACTATCCTGTTGCACAGTGGGGAGTTCAGAGCCAGTCTGACTGCCTGTTTCAGTAGTTTCTTAGGATAGTACCAACAGGCATTCTAACCATAACTTCTGTTCCCTTTGACTCACCTAGAACCCAAGGCAATATCATCCATTCCACAACAGTTGGAGGAGGCCCCTGTACATGGAGGTCTGTTCTGACAATGTGCTGAGAAGCCAGGAGAAGCATGAAGAGGAAGGTCAAATAAGATGCTGTGTGGCAGATAAACTTGATAAAAGGTTTCTTGATGAACAGCCCAAGGTTGCTCCTGGGTGAGATCAGATAGGCTATAGACAGCATTGGAAACAGGAATCCAATGGTCATGCAGGTCAGAAGCTTGACTACCCAGTGTTTCCGCCGCCATCCAGGAAAACCATCATACCATAGGGTGGCAAGCAACTGTTGGCAGTTGGGCTGAGCAACAAACTGAGAAAGAAAAGAACAAGTTAGGCATCATAATATCTCATCTAGTTACAGTAAACTCTAGGAAGGAGCCATATGGCCAATCCCCAGAAGAAGTCTGTTTTCCAGGTTCTCATGAATGGGCTTAACCCCAGATAGCTCTATATGTTAAGCTAGGAGACTAGATTGTCCTTAGGGTTATTATTATTATTATTATTTTCAATGAGAGAAAGAGAGAGAGTGAGAACTGTTTATTTATTCATTTAAGTAATTTTTTTTTGCCATGGGGTGCATGCACTCACCAGACACACATACACACACACACACACACACACACACACACACACACAGAGAGAGAGAGAAGGGGGGATGGCAGGGAGGATAGCCACCCTGCAATCCCTTCTCCTCCATTCTCCTCCTGGGATTTTAGGTATGCACACACACGCACCTGGTATAATTTTCAAACCTACAGATCCAGGACTTGAATTGCAGTTGGCCAGGTGGGAGTCCAACACCTTAGCCACTATGCCAGGCCCCAAGAAATACTTTTGACTCAGTCTCACCATGTTGCAATCCTCTGCTCCATCCTTCCAGTCAGTTAAAACCACAGGTGCATGCCACCAAATCTGGCCTGTTTATGTTGACCTTGGAACCAAACTTAGGCCTTCAATGTGGCCTCAGCCTTATATTAGTGGCACTTTTGCATTTGTTCTACCATGGCTGGGCCAGGTTTTTTTTTTTTTTTGTCATGCATTTAAACATAATAATTCTGTTTGGTTTATGATTTGGCAAGCCTTCCTATTTCTCTCTCTCCCACAGCATGTTAGAGCAGTAGTTTCCTAAACCTGCCTCTGCTTCAGATCCATCCAGAGAATAAAAGAAAAAAAATCCAGATTCTCAGGTCCTACCACAGACTGACTAAATGGGGCTCTCTGTGGTGGGGGTGAAGGGTAGAGCCTGGGTAGCTATTTTACAAATTCTCCTAGGAATTTACATATCTCTTAGCAAAGATTCGTGTGGGGGTATTTCATTTCAAATTATTTCACTTCTTCTCACTCTCTCCCGTAGTCGACATAAGGTCATCAGCCAATGTGTATTCTATCTGGGCAAACACAAACTGGCAGGGAATAAGCCCATGCCTGTGGCTATGGTTTGAAATGGAAATGAGTTCCTTTTCTGATTTTGTCTTTTTCTCTATTTTGTTTTGAGCACCTCTTGGTTGGCTTGCAATGAATCAGTTTTCTACTTTGTCATCTATTTAACACCCTCTCTAGTCTAGACATGCAAAAAGGGAAAAAATATTTTGGGGCTAACATTACAATATTGTATATTAACCCAGCTGGGATTTTACTTAAAGACAGTCTACAAAGTGTCAGTGATTAATAATTAAGGAATCATCAACACTGCAAGTCACCCTTCAGCTTCTATTTCCTGGTAAGTGACTCAATAGGGAGCTCAGCTGTCAACCATGATTTTAAATACTGCCAACATTTGAGTACCCGAGATTCCCATGGGATAGGTTACATGGAGCTGTACCATATAGTTTACTAATAAAAAGGAAATATACATCTTCCATCATTTACCCAACACCCAAGGTAAATTAGTGCAAGTTTACAGTTATTATTTCTGTGAAAGTCACTAGTTTCCCATCAAAATATTTTTTTCTCTTCCTTGAGCAAACAGTTGGACTACATTCCCCTGTCTCCCTTGCAGTCACATGGTATGGCCATGTGACTAAGGTCTCACTGATGGAATGTGAAAAGAAAAGATGTGTGACACGTCCAAGCCCAACTGATAGAAGTCTCTCATGTGTACTCCTCTGTGTTCTTTCCTCTTTTTGACTGACGGGGATGTGGTTGCCCAGGGTAACCTAGGGGATTCTTTTAGCCTGTGTCCTTCAAAAACCATGTGAAGAACTCTCCTGGTGACCAAGAATACCTGCCTTAGATTGTCACATGACTGAGAAAGTTCTGTTGTGTTTGAGCTAGTATATATTTTGAGGTCTAGCCTACCCTAAAGCAGTTTATTATTGTAAAACTACCAAATTAAGCACTAAAATGTTTTTATCCTGTGATCTCATTTCCTCCAAAGATGCTCATAGTCCCTATTATGTCCTCACATCTCTTTTCCATACATTTACATGCAAAAAGACAAAATCCTATAGTCTTTTTCTACTCTTCTTGACATACAAACTTGTGTTAAAGGTTGAGATGAAAAAGTCCTAGAAAATGCTGAAATGGCAAAGGGTAAAGCAAGACCTTTGGATGCAATGGAAAAACTATTGGAAGATTACAATATAGTGAGTTAGGCAGACATATAAAAAGGTAGTTAAAGGGGGCCAGCTAGGTGGTGTAGTGGTTATGGTGGCAGGATCCCACATGGCCAACTGTGTGGTTGAGTACCAGACCTGGCAGCTTGAAAAACATGCTGGGCATGTGTGTGTGAGCACACACTTAAAATCCTGAGAGGAAAATAGAGAAGGGATTGTGGCAGGTCATGTGGTCATCCTCCCTGGGACGTGCTTTCTCACTTTCCCTCTTTCTCTCTGGCAAGCACATTAACTCTATAGCAAATTTAAAAAAGAAGAGATAAAGAATTGCATGCTGACCAGGTCCTGTGAAGCTCTTGCTTGCTCTCTCTCTCTCTCTCTCTGTCTCTCAAATGCACACATGCCCTGTGGCATAAAAAAGATCGTTATATAATGTATAGTAAGGACACTGAAAGAGATATATGAACAACACATAGTGGGAACACAAAAGAGGGGCACATCTAGAATGTTCAGTGAAGACTTCTGGAAGAGGCAATACCTGAATGGAGCATTAGAGGATGTGTAGATATTGACTAGATCCAGGGGAGGCAAGTGAAAGTGACTAAACAGCCAAAGTAGAGGGGATAACTCGACTAAAGGCATGAAAGTGAAAAAGAGCATAATGAATTGAAACTAGGATAGTCTGGGTGGCTGTAGCTTGAACTGGAAGACTTGAATTGAGCCACAAGAGACCAGGCTAGAGAGGTAGGAAGAGGTTAGAGCAGATCACATAACAGTCTTTGACCATTATAAATAATATGGAGTCATTTTAAAAGCAATTAAGAGGGCCCAGCAAGTGACGTGGTGGTTAAGGTGCTGGATTCCCACGTGGCCATCTGTGGTTCGAGTCCTAGTCTTGGTGGCTTGCTTTCTCACTTTCCTCTCTCTCTCTGTCTCTCTCTGGTGAGCACACATGTCTTGTAGCAAATTTGGGGAGAATTCACTTTACAAGCTAAGTGATGTATGGTGATTTAAAGTATAAAGAAACAAAACGTAAGGTAGAAATGACATGTTTGGTACTAGAAATTTTGTTAAATATGTATATAACAGTGACTATGGTTGCCACAAAGTGCCTGATTTACCTTTAAGTACTGTTAACATGTCATGCATGCAGGTGAGAGGGCTGGAACTGTGCACTAAAGTGAGGGTTTTAACTGTAATGTTTGGCAGAGTTGCCATTTACTTCCCATGTTAAAAGTTCAACTTGCTTTCATATAGAATATGTAATATATACTAAAAGATTTTAGTCTGTTAAACAGCCTTATTCTAATTCAGCATCTTCAGCTACTCTTGAGTTGCAAAGCAGCAGTTCTGTGTGTAGATATTATGCACTGAGGATACACACACACACAAAAAAAAAAAGGAAAAAAAAACACAGTATGATGTAGGTGGGGATGAATAATGCCTTGTACCAATCAGAGGTCCATTTATTAACAATCCATTTTCTATTAGTAGTGTAAAACTCCATTGAAAACTTGCCATAAATAAATAATTAAAATAAAATGAAAAGAATTAAAATAATGATAAATAAAAATAAATAAATAATAATTAAAAAAGAAAAGCAATGAGGAGCTATAAGCAATATGTGTGTGTATGTGTGTAGAGCAGAATACTGGAATGGTTAGGACTGTGGACTCTGTGGCTTAGGTTACATTGGTTCAACTCCTGGGTCTGTCACTTACTAGATCTGTTACTTTGAGCAAGTTACCTAACTTTCTGTCTTTCAATATCTTCATCTAAAGAGTGGAGATAATAACATATACTATACAGTTGGCATGGGGATAAGGGTCATTTAATACATATGAAGCACTTAGAACTATGCCTGGCACGTAGTAAGAGCTCATCAACTCTTGTTTCATGTATTACAATGCATGTAACAAAAATTATATTTAGGCATTAGAAAGATATTTCTGGTTACTGAATGGAAGATAGACTGGGGGTAAAGGATAGGTAAAACTAAAGGCTGGGAGATCAGTTGGAAAGCTGTTGTTGATCTTGAACAAGATGATAATAACTTGGATTAAGGACATGGTGGTGGAAATAGACAGATTCAAAATATAGTAAGGAGGTAGAATTGGCAGGATGTGGTGATAGAGGGTGAGTGAGTGGAGTAATACAAAGTTTGAGGGTAGAAGAGAAACTTCTCATTCAGACAAACTGGTGATGGTACTGTCATTAACTGAGAGGGGGAACACTAAAGATGGAACATGTTTATAGAGATGCATGCATTTTCAGACCCGTTGGATTAGATTTGTCTGTGGAACATCTACATGAAGAGACCCTGATTGATGTACTGATGTTAAACAGCAGGTGTCAGCAATTTTTTTCTGAAAAGGGCCAGATAATAAATATTTTAGGCTTTTGGAACCATACTGTCACTGTTGCAACTACTGAACTCAGCCATTTCAGTGCAAAGTTAGACAAAGACAATACATACATGAATGAGCATGGCTGTTTGCCAATAAAGCTTTACATACATAAACTGGCAGCAAATTCTAATTTGCCAGTCCCTGTATTATAGTATTTCTCCCTGCTGTTGCCAAAACTAAACAAATATATTTTTTTTTTGGAGAGTTTTTTTTTTTTGCTATAGGGCGTGTGCGCTCGCCAGACAGACAGAGAGAGACAGAGAGACAGAAAGTGAGAAATCACCCGCCAGGGGGGATGGCCACACCGCAATCCCCTCTCCTCCATTCTCCTCTCAGGATCTTGGGCATGCATGCAGATGTGCCCGGCGTGAGTTTAAGCCATCGGGTCCGGGACTTGAACTGCGGTCAACTATGTGGGAGTCCAGTGACATAGCCATTACGCTAAATGTAGCAGGGGTCTCCTAGCACTTCTTGCATATCTTCAAGAACTCCAACCCTAGAAATTACCTTCCTCTATGAAAAAATTGCAGAGGTGAAGCTTCTTTTAATAGTGAATGTTACCATCCACCTTTTATCTTCAATGCATCTGCTCGGATTTGGCTAAGATGGGCAATTTAAAGTTAGATAGGTTTTGGGACAGCCAGTGGTATGGTGATTAAGGCAGCTGGATCCCACTTGACTGACTATGGGTTTGAATACCAGACCCAGCAACTTGAAAAACACACTTTGTGCATGTGCATGTGTGCCCAAAATTCTGAAAGGAGAAGTGGAAAAGAGACTGTAGTGTGACTATCCCCCTATGTTGGGTACTTTCTCATTTTCCCTCTCTTTCTCTGGCAAATGCACATGCCCTCTGGCAATTTTTTTTTTTTAAATTTTTGCTATAAGGTTCATGTGCCTGCTTGATAGACAGAGAGAGGAAAGTAAGAATCAACCCCCAGGGGGATGACCACACTGCAATCCCTTCTCTTTCATTCTCTCAGGATTTTGGACACACACGTGTGTGCACACACACCCGACCTGAGTTTCAAGTCCTGGACTTGAACTGCAATCGACTACGTGAAAGTCCAGTAATGTAACCATTATGCCATCTGCTGGTCACTGGCAATTTTTTTTAAACATAAAAGTTAGACTGGTTTTTATCTTTTATGTTTATATCTGATAGGAGTAATGTAAGATTCTGTGGATTCTGGCAAAATGAACTGCAATTAGAATATGATGGAGATTATTATTAAGCCACCATGCAATATCTAATCTAAAAACATCTGTGAACTTTGAAAGCACAATTCTGATTCCTACTTGCATACTGAAATTCAAATTTGACAGGTTATCGAATCACCCTCTTGTTGTCACTAAGAATGCAGCAGAAAGAGAAATCACAGGGAAAATCAGAGTGTATACATGCTAGATGCCTGATTACACTAAAAGCCAAACAATACAGCACCTAGAGCAGTAGTTTTTAATTTTCATGAAGTCCAATTTACGTTTTCTTTTGTTTCTTGAGCTAAGAAACCATGGCCAATTCAAGAATATGATGATTTACACCTATGTTTTCTTCTCAGAGTTTGATAGCTTTAGCTTGTATATTTAGGTCTTGGATCCATTTTGTTCTTTTCATTTTATTTCTTCATAGTGCCTGCACACACATTTGCATGTGGGGGCAGGGAGAGAGAGAGAGAGCAAGAGAGAAAGAGAATGAGAGAGAGAAGACCCTCAAAAGGATCTGGTCACACGATGATCCCCCTTCCTCCAGCCCTCTAGGTTGTCAGGATCTTGGGCATGTGAGTGTGCCTGGCATGTTTCAGGTCAAACAAGTCAGGGATCTGAACCTGTGTTCAGTTGTGTGGCCTTCAGTACCAGCAGTTCAGTACACTATTGACTTTACCACAGAGGCTGGGCCTTTGAGGCATTTTTAATTAAAATGTTTGTATATTGTGTGGGGTAGGAGTCCAATTGCATTCCATTTCATGTGGATATCTGCTTGTCCTTGCAACACTTTTTCAAAAAACTACTACTTACCCATTCAATTATTTTGGCATCCTTGTTGAAAATCAGTTAATCATAAATGTAAGAGTTTATTTCTGGACTCTTAATTCTATTCCATTTAATAGTAAGACTGTCTTCATGCTAGTACCACACTGTCTTTTTTTTTTTTTTGGAGAGGTTTTCGCTGTAGGGTGCGTGCGCTCGCCAGACAGACAGAGAGAGACATAGAGAGACAGAAAGCGAGAAATCACCCCCCAGGGGGGATGGCCACGCCACAATCCCTTCTCCTCCATTCTCCTCTCGGGATCTTGGGCACACACGCACATGCACCCGGCATGAGTTTTAAGCCACCGGGACGCGAACTGCGGTCAACTATGTGGGAGTCCAGCGACATAGCCATTACGCCAACTGCTGGTCCCCAGTGTACAAATCTTAAGCTACTTTTTAAAAATTTATTCTTTCACTTTAAAAATAATTTTCACTGATATTGTAAATGGAATTTTTTCTTAATTTTATTTTTGGATTATTCACTAATGGTGTATAGAGACTGTTAAAAGAAAAAATACAACAAATTTCAGTTCTTGATTGTATTGGCTTTTATTTCACAATTTATGAATTGGTGCAGTCTCCATTTTGAAAAAAGAATGAGAGTTCCTACTGGGAAATAGCAGAATAATGGGTTTTGTAAAGGTGAAAACAAGGAAACAGAATAGAAAAAAGAGCTGCTTGGTTAGCATCAGATTATTTCAGGTTACTTTTTAAAATGTTTTTATTCTTTATTATTACTATTATTATTTAACTTTATCATTACCATAATCATTATTTAAAAATTTTCTACAGAGCATGTGCACTCACCAGAAAGTGAGAGAAACAGAGAGACAGAGAGAGAGAGAGAGAGGAAAAGTGAGAAAGCAAGCCGCAAGGTCCAGGGCACAAACAGCTGTCAGCCATGTGAGACTACAGCACCTTAACCATCATGCTACCTGTCCCCTCTCCCTCCTTTTTTAAAAAAATGATAAACCTTGAGATTCTAATTTATTTTTTGTTGGCTTGTTTGTTTATTTATCCTAGTTTGCTATAGGGTACTTATGCTTGCTGGAGAAAGACAGAGAAAGAGTGGATGACCATGCTGAGATAGGAGATAGGATCCTAAGAAATAGATAGTCAGGACATAAGGCCCAAAGATGGAGGTACAATAGAAGCTTGGACTAGGAATTGCTTGCTCGTAAGAATTGGCTTATAGCAGTGACTCAATGATTAAGTTAGGATGACTTTTTTCATGTCCGCACTACATTCTGGAATCTAGGTAATGGATTTTAGAGCCCAAAGCTCTTAAACAAGCACTCGAGCAAACATTGACCACTAGATCATGGTCTCTGGGTTGAAAACTGTCAGAGAAAGACTTAGTAATCGTTTACCAGAAGTTCTCTAAATGTACAGTTACCTACGTGTATAGCATGGCATACCTAACATGTGACTGCCACGGGGACGAAGCATGAACAAGTCCTTTCTGGCTAGGATAAAAACTCTTGGTAAAATCCCCAAGTTGGCTATCCAATTTTCAGGGACCCTTCTCTGCTACGTAGCAGCTGTTTTCTACTTTAATAAACTCTACTTTGCTAACCCCTTTGTTTGCCTGCCTTCTAATTCTTTGTGAGCATGAGATAAAGAATCAGGTTTGCTGATATTCCTGCATTGGGTATTGATCCCATGAACCCTGATATCCCACATCAACACTGCAATAGTTTCTCCTCCACTCTTCTCTTGGGATTTTGGGCATACATGCACATGTGTGCTTTTCAAGCTGCCAGTTTGGGACTTAAAATGTGAGTCAGCCACCCAGGACCTAGGGCCTTAACCACTATGCAACCTGCTGGCCCACTTCAGGTTACTTTTTATTTTTATTTTTTGTAAGAGTTAAGGGACCAGCAGATGACGTAATTGTCTAGACTCCCATGTAGTTGACTGCAGCTTGAATCCAGGATCTGGCAGCTTAAAACATACTGGGTGCATGTACATTCCCAAAATCCCGAGAAGAGAATGGAGGAGAAGGGATTGCAGTATGGTCATCCCTGCTGGGGGATGATTTCCTAATTTCTGTCTCTCTTGTCTCTCCAGCGACTGCTTGGGCCCTGTAGCATCTCTCTCTCTTCCAAATTATGCTGACTAAGATAGACTGAAATCTCCTATTTCAGAAAAAAAAAAAAATGGTCTGTTTAGAATTTATCTGCTTCCTAAAACTTTCAGCTTGGCATTTAGCATGAGTAACTCCATTTTGATTTGGTCTGGTCTTTTGGGGCCTTGTGCAAGAGTTCAGTCCAAAACAATGGCCTTCTATAAAATTTAACAAAACACAAAAGTTTTTGTATAGCACTAGATTTTGTTGATTCTTTAGGATTTTCTCTATACCAAATTATGAATCAATGAATATAGTTTTTAAATTCTTCTTTTTCAAGCCTTTGCTTATTACAGTAGTCCTCCCTTATCTGCAGTTTCACTTTCTGAGAATTCAGTTATCCATTGTCAACTGTGGTCTGGAAATGTTAAATGAAAAATTCTTGAAATAATCTATAAGTTTCAAATTGCTTGACATTCTGAGTAGCATGATGAAATCTCCTGTTGTCCTGCTCCATCTTTTCTCAGGCATGAATCATCCCTTTGTGCAGAGTATCCATGCTGAATATGCTACCCAACTGTTAGTAGCTTAATAGCTGTTTAGATGATCAAAATACAAAAATATATATCTGGTCGGATATTAATGAGGCAGGAAATAGCCAGCCATGCTACCTGCAAAATAAGCAACAGAGCTCAGCAACTGAAGGTCAGCTAATGAGGGGAGGATACTCAACAGTAGAAGCCAAGCTGAGGAGGGGAGGTCATCACGCTCTAAGGATAAGGAAAGCTAAATGTTCAATTCCTTATAGTCTGTAACTATTATAGCCTTTCCCCCTGTGCCATCCATCACCTATGCCTATGTGCAAATCATGATGACCTTCCCTGTTAAAAATCAATATAACCCCTTTTCCCTTCCCCAAATCAGGGCCCAGAGCTTAGAGTCTGAACTCCTCTAACAGCGTAATAAACCTGAGTTCTTCTACTCTCGAAGTGGTGTTTGGCTTCTTGGCAGTCTGTTTCTGCAACACTTTCGGTGGTTTTAGGTATTCCTCCTGTCTAGGATCTCCAGTACAATGATGAATACATATGATGAGAATCACCATCCTTGTTCCTGATTTTAGGGAAGAGTTTTCATTAGTAGTTCTCTGTGTGATGTTAGCTGTGGGTTTTCAATAGATGACTTTTATTGAGTTGAAGAACTTCTCTTCCATTCCTAGTTTTCTTAATGTTATTATCATGAAAGGTTGTTGAATTTTGTCAGATGCTTTTTCTGTGTCAACTGAAATGATTACATGTGCTTTTATCTTCCTACCATTAATATAATGTATTACATTATTTGATATTGTTATGTTGAACTGCCCTCACATTCCTGGGTCATGGTGTATAATATTTTTCATATGTTGCTGGATTCAGATTGCCTTTCATTTGGTATATTGTTTTCCCTATTAACTGCAGCTTTCGGCAGCCTTGCTATTAACAATTGCCACTGCTTTTTGTTTCAACAAATGGAGAGGGCTGTGGGTTCTAAATCAAAGACAAGCCTAGAGAATGGGGCTTTTCTAGGGAGTTGCCTTACAGGTCATACAATGATAAGTAACTGGAGATGGATCTATTTAAGGTACTCTAAGCCCAGTCTGCTCCTCTTCAGTGAGCGCCAGGTTGCTACTTTTCACAGCTACTGTGATTCCAAGGCTGTTGGTTTTCAGTGCTTCTGTGGAGCTGGGTAAAGACAGATGGGAATAATTAAATGTACCATAATACCATAAAATTCTGTTTTTACCAAAATTGATCTATTTTATTGGAATAAATGTTCCCCTGATTGTTATAAGTTTTTTGATTAATTTCCAGAGATGTAAAAAAAAAGTTGATTTTGAAAATTTTCCCAATGTGTTGTTGCTTTTTTTTGGAAGAGTGTATTTTCAGAAATCCTTACTCCATCATTCTAGAAGTGCTTTCTTTTGTGATGTTTTAACTTTGCATGGGAAGCAATGTGGTATCGTGTGTGAATTAATGCAAATGATAGAATCTTTACCCAGATCCTCTCCTCAGGGGCTTTGAAAACATTTTTTTCCCACATAATGCTGAAGAATGACTACTAGAGGCAGGGAAGTATAACAGGGAGGAGGAGAACAGAATGATAATGATTAATGGAAACAAAATCATGGGTATATGAGGAATAATTTCTAGCATTATAAAATACAGTAGGGTGAAGTAGTAAACAATAATTTAATGTATATCAGAATAACTAAAATGGACAATTTTGAATGTTTCCAACACAAGGTAATGACAAATGATTGAGAGGATAGATATACTAATTACCCTGATGATTTAATCAGTATACATCACATTCTTTTTTTTTTTTTTTTTTGAGAGAGATTTTTGCTATAGAGTGTGTGCACTGTTGGAGAGACAGAGAGACAGAAAGTGAGAAATCGCCCCCTGGGGGAGTACATGCCACAATCCCTTCTCATCCATTCTCCTCTCAGGATTTGGGACATGCAAGCACACACTGCCAGTGTGAGTTTCAAGCTGCCGGGTTGACCACCGTCGACCATGTGAGAGTCTAGCATCTTAACCACTATGCCACTTAGCGACCCCACATGTCGTATTCTTGTAGTGAAAAATCATGATTTTACCTTACAAATATGAAGATATTTCAAAAAGTTTGTGGAAAATTGAATTTCAGTACATGTTTATTTTAGTGCAAAAATATTGACATTCATATATGGTTTTTTTCATAATATATATTTTCCATTAACTTTTTAAAGGCCCATCACATGTATCTTTATTATATGTTAATAAAAAAGAAATAAAAGTGAGAACTATAGGAGCTTCTGCAAGGCATGAATACTGGGTGTTTCTCAAGGCCTGGGAGAATGTCTTATTCTCCATTACAGATAGCCCATGCTCATATCATACTCTAACCCCTCCCTAATAGTGCCCTTTCTTTCTTTTAGACAACAGGATATATGCCAGTAGTTAAGATAAGACTTCCACAAAAGAACCTAGCCTGAATCAATTGGAACCATTATGGCATCTTGAATAACTATGGCCTAACCTTCAAGCTCATTATGCCCTCATTATGCTCCATGGCACACCCACCCACACCAAGATAGTAAGATAAGAGTCAGACTTCACTTACAGGTAGATAGGGTAAAGGCCCCAAAAGGAAGTTACTAGTTTTTCTTTTTAGTGAAATCTCTGTGTTTTTCCTATGTGATCTGGTTAATGTAAAATATACACCTCTTTTACATGTCTCTACAAATTTATGACTTCTTGCTAATAAGGCTGAGAGACAGGGATATCGAACACACAGATGGGATAAGGCCAAGGTGAAGTCACAGTGGCTAAGTTTTCACATCCGAAACCTGGCTACTATTGAATTCAAAGCAATTGTAGCTAAGGGCAACAGTTTCTATTCATTGGGCTGTTGGAAAAGCCATGATATTTTTCTATTTTTTTTTTTCCTATAGGGTGCATGTGCTTGCCAGAAAGACAGAGAGAGACAGAGAGACAGGAAGCAAGAAATCACCCCCCAGGGGGGATGACCACGCCACAATCCCTTCTCCTCCATTTTCCTCCCGGGATCTTGGGCACGCACGCACACACGCCTGGCGTGAGTTTAAGCCACCGGGTCTGGGACACGAACTGCGGTCGACTATGTGGGAGTCCAGTGACATAGCCATTACGCCAACTGCTGGACCCAAGTTATGATATTTTTCTATGCAAAAATGCATCATGACTTTTTCAACAACCCAATAGTAACTTTATTCTACAGAATGCTATGGTCTGCTGATCCCACAAAGAATAGGGCAATATATCACTCAGACTACCATGTAACTATTTTCTAAAGCCCACTTCCTTGTCATAGAACCAGCCCTTTGCACCCATTTCCTTGTCAGAGAGGCAGCCCATTGCTTGGTTTTCTGAATAAAAACTCCTCACTTACACTCCCTCCTTGGCAACCCATTTGGGCCCCCTTCCATTGCATTGGAAGCTTTTTCTCCTTCCCTAATAAACGTTGCTTTACTTTCTTCTCTGTGTCAGAGTGTCTAGTTCTTTATGCATATAGGACAAAAAGCAGAACGAATGTTGTGTCTGATCACAGAGCACTCCTGCATCAATAGTTGACAATCTCCATGGTTATGACCAGAAATGACCTTATAGGGAGAAAAAGGGGGCTGGTTTTGGAATTATGAGAAGTACCCATCTTTTGTAGGAAAAAGCTCTGAATATTTGTCCCATCTATTACCCTATCCTGTCTCCTCAATTCCCCATTTGCTATATCTTAAACCTCCCAGCTTAAGATGTGGGAGACGGTCATTTGTAGCTGAGCTCTCACTTTTCCATTCCTTAGTCATTGAATAAAGCTTGTGTCATGACACATGGTTGTGGTCTCCAAAGTTGACACCATTACACTACATGACAAAAGATGTCATCTTTGGGAATAAATTGAAATTTGTAACAATTATATAACCAATATTTTATACAATGACTGGCACAAGGTAGATAATGAATAAATATTTGTTAAATGAGTGGTTCAATGAATAGGTCTGTGCTGGATGAACCTTACAGGCCACTCTCTTTCCAGCATTTTCTTTCCTTTGTGCATGAAGGAGGTGAAGTCTGGTAGCTAAATTAAGTCTCCTGGGAGTTGCATCTAGGAACTTTTCTTTATATAGGCAGATTAACTAGCATATACTGAGTTCTTATAATATGCCAGAAACTGTACAGGATGTTCATATACTTCATCTCACAGCAACTTGAAAGGCAGCTATTAGTATTACATCCATTTTACAGATGATAGAAGCCCATGTCACATTTCTTAGTAAGTGATGGAGGAAGGACTGGAACTATAGTCTGGCTGACTTCATGGGTCAAGGTCTTTTTTTTCTTCATGTTTTAACCATACAGCATGTACACTTGCCAGAGACAGACAGAGAGGGACAGTGAGATGGAAAGTGAGAAATCACTCCTCTGTGGGGACAGCCATGCTGCAATCCTTTCTTCTCCATTCTCTTCCCGGGATTTTGGGTATGCATATACATGCACCCAGCTTGAGTTTCTAGTCACCAGGTCCAGGACTGGAACCATGGTCAGCCATGTGGGAGTCCAATGCCTTAACCACTATGCCACCTGCTGCTCCCATAGACCAAACTCTGAAATACTATACTCTCTGTTAATTCATGGATGGTATTATCTGATGCATGTAGAAAACTGAATTTCCAAATGTCTTTCCCATTGTCCTTGCTACAGTGATTGAAATGTCCCTATCACTTACTGCTTTGGGTTAAGGCACTAAAGTCATGTTCTTGTTTGTAGGAAGTGGTATTACATGAAACTGTTAACTATCCTCAACAGTTGAGAGTGGGTATGTTGTATTAGCAAGTTAAGAGAGCAGCAAAGCTGGGAAGCAATAGGACCTGCTCTAGGCCTGAGACCTTTAGTGGTAGCTAGGAAAGTTGAAAGAAACAAAGATAAGGGGGAGACACTGAAGATTTTAGCATCCTTTTTTAGTCTGAAGTCAGCTTTGTATGGAACTTAGGTTTTCAATCTCTCTAAATCTTTTCTTCACAAACGGGCTACTGCCTTCACTGCAGTTGAGTTTTTTCCCTGTGCAATACTTCATTCCTCACAATACTCCCAGGTAAGAGTTGAAAATTATTATTAACTCTTCAACAACAGGGATTAGAACTGTGCAGATCACTTGTAAGTGGATTTTATAAATAAATATATTGTAAAATACAATATAGTACAATACTACAAATGAATTTGGTCTTTATGATTTGTAACTTTTAAAGTTTACTTATTTTTTAGTTTTTGCTATAGGGCACATGCACTTGCCAGATAGAGACAGATGAGAGAGAGAGAGAGAGAGAGAGAGAGAGAGAGAGAGAGAGAGATATGAGAAAGGAGGGGAAAGTGAGAAAGCACTCCCCAGCGGGTATGACCACACCACAATTCCTTCTCCTCTATTCTCCTCTCAGGATTTTGGGTGTACACACACACACACACACACACACACACACACACACACCTGGTGTATTTTTCAAGCCTCCAGGTCCAGGACTTGTATCACATACTAGGCCATGTGGAATCCAGCTGCCCTAACCACCATGCAACCTGGCTGGTCCAGTTTCTATTTATTTTCATTATTTAAAAATTCTGCCAGAAGGTGCATTTGCTCACCAGAGAAAGACAGAGATACAGAGAGAAGGAGAGGGAGAAAGCACCTTCCCAATGGGGCATGGTGCTGCTGCAATCCATTTGCCTCCATTTCTCCATGTTGGGATTTGGGGCACATATGCACATGTGCCTGAGGTGTTTTTCAAGCCACCAGGGCTGAGATTGAACCACATGGTCAGCCATGTAGGATATGACTCCCCTAACCACTAAGCTGTGTAATCAGCCCATGATATTTTCAACATTTTCTTTTCTCTAGCTTCCTTTATTGTAAGTATACAATATGTACTATGTATACAAAGTATGTGTTAACTGTTTATGTTACCAGTAAGGCTTTCTTTTTTTATTCCTCTTTAAATATTTATTGTAATTTATGATTTACATATAGTCATTAAACATCTTTATAGGATACAGAATGGTTTTTAAAAGCATATATATGGCGTGCAATAGAAAAATCAAGGATATAAAGATATTCACCACCTTCAACATTAACTTGCTTTAATGATTACTCTGCAAGTATGTATTGAATTGTCTACAACATTCTTTACTGTGAGGGACAGTTCTAAAGAAAAACGTATTGACTGAAAATCAGGCAACACACAGGGAACTCAAGTGGCTTGCCCGAAAAAAATGATCAACCCAATTAAAAGATGAGAAAATGATCTGAACAACTCTCTAAGGAAGACATATGAACAGATAAAAAGCATATGAAAAATGCTCAATATCCCTCATCCTAAGGGAGATGCAAATCAAAACCATAATGAAATACCACCTGACCCTGGTCAAAATGGCTAATACCAAAAAAAAAAAAAAAAAAAAAAAAAAAAGATAAGTGCTGACTAGGCTGTGGTAAAAAGGGAATCTCCTACACTGTTGGTGGGAATGTAAATTAGTGAAGCCAATGTGGAGAAAAATATGGAGGTTCCTCAAAGATCAACAAATAGAACTACCATGTGATTCATCAATTCCACTCCTAGGTATCTACCCAAAGGATAGGAAAATGTCCAATTGGAAAAGTGCTTGCACATCTATGTTTTTTACAGCATTATTTGCAATTGCTAAGGCAAGGAACCAACCCAAATGTCCAGGAACAGATGAATGGACTGAAAAAGTGTGGCACATATACTCTATGGAATACTACTCAGCCATAAAAAACAACTAGACCCTGGCATTTGATAGAAAGTGGATGAATGTTGAAGATTTACTGCTGAGTGAACCAAGTCAGGCTATGAAAGAGAGACATTGTATGTCTCCACTTAATATATACCAACTGTCCACACTCTATGACAGAAATTGAAAGATTAGAGGATACAGAAGTATGGAACATGGAGATAATGGAGATGGTATGGGAAGAGGGTGGGATTAAGGGGACAGTGAGAGGGAGGGAATCAAGGAGAAAAACAGAGAGGCAAGACATTTATGGGACACAGAAATGGATGATTATCTGTTGATGATAATGTGTATGGTACCTATAACTGAACTGGTGTAAAGTTTATTCATGTTGGGTAAATTTACTTTACAAATTATAGTCATGTATAGTGATAGAATGTATAAAACAAATTTAAAAAATAAATTGCAAGTCAGTAGAAAATTCTAAATTTAGTTCATTACAATGTAATTATTATAACTTGAAACTTGATTTAGTTTTTGGACTGAGTTCTGATAATATTAAACTTTTATTTAAAAATAAAAATAATCAGGCAACAAACAATCTCATAAAATAACAAAGATAATCTTAACATAGCTGATGAAAGACAAATTTGTAATTTCCATGTAGAGGACTATGGGAGATAAGAGTTTATAATAAGAGAAAATATGTGGTTATTAATTATTGGCTTTCGTTCCACAGTAGGCTAAGTTAAATTTTTAGAGAGTCAAATGATATATGCAGATTTTCAACTTTTTTGGTGTATTTGTATATATTTTTTGTATTTTTTTCTTACTGTACAGAACTTCTGGCAAAGCTTTGGCTTTTTTCTTTGACATAAAGCTGTTTTACATGGAGGGGTCCAATGGCTCTTTGCCTCTTCTAAGAAAAATTCTTGATATGAATCATGTCAACAAGATCTACTAGAAAGAGCCACCTCTCCCAGGAAACCAGGAAATGAGCTTTGATTTCACCTCAGCAGAGATATGACTTCATTCATTTACTGAGAATTATCTCCTTCTCCCCTAACAAGTCTATCTACGTAACTTTTGTTCCTCTATCTGCCTAAATAATCAGTCTGCTTTAATGCCCAATTCACAATTGAACCCAAGGCAAAACAGAATTTGACTTGCTCATTGCAAGATCTAGGTGATTAATTTAGGTCTTTCAACAAGTGTTTTGTAATACCTGCTCTCCATGTGATGTTTAAGAGAGGGAGAGATGGGTAGTGATTCTGGCCTGCAGCAGCCTCTTGAAAGGAGACCATCGTAGCTCATGTGAAACGTAATAAGACGTTTGCACTCAGCTGCCCACATACATAGTAGAGAGTAAACAGGTCAAGTTCCCAGATAGTTGGCTCTTACCAATCTTGCTTAAAGTCACTCCCTTTCAAATTAGAAGGTTATTTTGCCAAGTAAGGAAATGAAAAAGCCCACACCCTTTTGATCTCCTGTTGCCATCATTTTATAAAAGAAGATATGGAATAAAGGACAGTCACCCAACGTAGATCCATTTAGCATTAGGAAAAGCTTTGTCATGATGCACTGTACTTTGGGAACTTAGAACATTCAGAGCAGGAAAAATCAGCAGACATTAGAGAAAGTCTGAGGAGAATCATGAAAGCAGAGAATGCCACTTCTGAAAGCTTTCCCTGATTGCTCCAAATAGCAGTGACTTCTCCGTCCTTGAGTCCAGACCACTTTGCCTGTTCCTAGTGGTATCTCTTAGAGCATGCCTTGTGTTGTACGTATTTCTATGCAGGACCTGTAAATTAGCCTTCTTATTAGATGGTAAGCTTCTGAAAAGTAGAGGCATTTTTGTATAATTTTATACTTTAAACAGCTTTGCAGGCATTTGCTATATTTGCTCAACTGAGAAAATTCTCTTCTTTCTTCCACTGTTAAAATTCAGACCTTAACGCTCAACTGCCCAGTGGCCATTTCCCTTTGGCTGTTCAATTGCATTTCAAAGACCTGAACAACTCTCTCCCCTAAAAGTCCCCTAAAACACACACACACAGACACATAACACAGAAACATACACAGACATATTCACATACATATTTTTCTTTTCACCTCCTCCCCATTCTGTGCATCCTTCAGGCATTTTTGTAGTAGTAATCTTAATAGTCATGATAAAATATACACAGAACTTCCTATGTTTTGGGTCTTTTTTTTTTTTTTTGCTATAGGGCATATGTGCTCACCAGAGAGAGGTAAGAGAGATAGAGAGAGAAAGTGAGAAATCATCCTTCAGGGCAGATGGCCACACAACAATTCTTTCTCTAGTCTGCTCTTGGATTTTGAGCATGAATACATACATGCCCAGCATGATTTTCAAGCTGCTATGTCTGGGACTTGGACCATGAAGGTAGCCATGTGGGATCCAGTACCTTAACCTCCCTGCCACCAGCTAGCCCACTTTGGATACTTTTTAAAGCACTTTATATGTATGTACGAACACATCTAGGAGGGTGCTACTATTATACTCATTTTAAAAATGATAAAACTGAGGCTCAAAGAGGTTAAATAGTAATAATAAGAGCAATTAAGATTTCAGTGTCAGGTCAGCAGGTGGTGTGGTGGTTAAGGCACTGGACTCCCAAATGGCCAAATCCGATTCATATTATGGACCCGTTGGCTTGAGAATCACACTACTCATGCACATGCATGCCCAAAATCTTGAGGGAAGAATGGAGAAGGGATTGCATCTTGGCCATCCCCCATGGGGATGGGGGGGAGGGGTGTAATTCCTCACCTTCCTTTTATTCTATCTTTTTCCAGTGAGTGCATGTATTCTAAGATAAGCATCTTAAAAAAAAAAGACTTGAGGGCCTACTGTGTGTCAAGCACTGTAGGAAGTTCTCAATGAAGAACAGTGAGCTATGGATAGACTTCCCTAGTTATTGATTAAGTTCTTACTCCTTGAGGAGGCAATGGAAAATTGAGGGAAAGTTCTCTTGTAGGAGCAGAGGGTTTGTACATAGGTGTAGGCCCCCCCTTTTTTTTTTTAAAAAAAATTTTGTTTAACTTTATTTATTTACTTATTTTAATTTGACCAGGGAGGGACGGGGGAGAGAAAGAAAGCAAGCTGCCAGGTCTGGAACTTGAACCATGGTTGGCCATGTGGGAGTCCAGCACCCTTATTCACCACACTACTGGCCCCAGGTGTAGACTCTTGAGAAGTAAGCTAGGCTGTTTGGCAGAGACAAAAGCCAGCAGTAGTGACCTTCCAGTGGCTCAATTAAGAATGAGCAATGGTCAGAGGAGAAAATTATTTAATCTCCAAAGTCCACCCTGGTCTCTGCCATGGAGGCTTAGTCAGAACAATTAGATCAGAATAAAACAAGTCAGTCTCATGTTGAGTCACCTAACTGCTTATTTTCAGACGATGTTCCATTGTTTGGTACATACAAAAGTGCAATAGGTGAGACTAGAAGAAAGGTCACCTTGACACATTCACTTTGAGAAGTTTGCTCTCTGAAATAATTGGGAGTTATCTTTGTACTTTTTTTTTTCTTTTGAGAATTTTTTTGTACGTTTCTTAAAAGAAACCAGCTGACGTCAAGCTGGGTGATTTACAGCTGTAAACACTTCTGCCTTTAGTTTGGAGAAAAAGAAAATTAGAAAGGTGAGAATGCATTGTTTTCCATCCCAGTGGTGAAGGTGAGGATCAGGAAGAAACTGCAGTTACTGGCTGTGGCAATATCCCAGGTAAGGATACCTTCCTTCTGTTTCTTAGTAGTTTGAAAAACTCGACTAGTCTTTTATAGAACTACCTCTTATTCCCTCAGCAAATGGCTGCACATGGAAATGGGACCAACTTTCAGTCATCAGATGTCAGTCCTTCAGAAAATAGTGTGGCTGTGTACAAGGTTGTATTTACAAAGTCAGCTCAAAGTCAGGCAAGGTGGCATGTACATGTGGTCCCATCTACTCAGGAAGATGAGACAAGAAAATCAGGACAAAGTGAAACCCTGTTTAAAGAAAAACAAAGAGCCAACTCAGCAGAAATGACTGGAGACAGAACAAATTTTGTTTGTTTTATAGTTGCCAACCAAGCTGGGCTCTTAAGAGGAGAAAAATACTCAAAATGGAAATCAGTGCATCAGTAGCAATGCAAAATTTCCCGAAGAGGGAGAAATGTTCAAACACCTTTCTTTCCTCATCATTGGAGTGAGCTTTCTGAGCCATACTGTCCTGAAGCAGTGTAACTTTTTTTCCTTTTTCCCCCACTGGAGCTAGTATTTGAGACCAAGAAACGAGTTTTGTCAAGGAGTTTAAGCCCAGATTATTGTTGTAAGAAACTCTACATTTTACATGTAGTCTCTAACATAATTTAATATTTACCCACTCAAATCACTAATCCATGATGAATTTTATGAATAAAAGGAAATGTGTTTTTGTTCAGGGATTACTGAAACATTTTGTACTAAGCTGGATCTGTTGTTGCAATTAGCTCGCAGACTTGGTTCCTTAACTGGGTTGCCAATATCATGGCAACACAGGTGCAGACTCAGAAAATAAATCAACTGGAAACCATAACTCTAATTTCAAACTAGAGCTAAGCCTCAATAATTTGAACTAAATGGAGGCAAGTGAAGCTGGATGCTGAAAACTGTTTTAGAATACATTTTTTAAAAATTAAAATTTTTCATTTGCAAGCATATAGAGCAGTCACAACTCATTGGGGTTTCCTGGCAGATGTTATAATTCTCCTGTGCTGGCGGTGATGGACTCTGAAACTAGCACAACTGAATTAAATTCATTGCAATGGCTTATTCTAGCCGTGAGATGGCAGCAGAGGGTGGTGAGATCTCACTTCTTACTCCCAAGAGGGGCATTTAGAAAAAAAGGGGAGCTGGGACCAGCAGTTAGCATAATGGCTATGTCCCTGGACTCCCATGTAGTCGACCGCAGTAAGAGGGCAAGTGACATAGTATGTCCAAGCGATTGAAGAGGAGAGCCTGGAAACTCACTAGAACCAAATGAGTACCCATATAGGAAGTGGTCAAGTCAGTTGAGAGTTGCAGTCATTTTTTTAAAGAACTTTTTTACTTTATTTATTCGTTTATTTATTTTGATTTGACCAGAGAGGGACAATTAGAGAGAAAGAGAGAAAGTGAGAAAGCAAGCTGCTAGGTCCGAGACTTGAATTATATTCTGCTGTGTGGGAGTCTAGCGCCCTTAACCACCATGCCACTTGCCGGCCTGCAGTCATTCTGATTTAAATCAAGATTGTGGAAGGGAAAATCCCTTAGGAAATAAAAATTATCAAAAGCAGAAAGCAGTAAACCATTGATCAAGGTAATGGCAAATAGAGCAGAGCATGAAGAAAAACGAATGAGAACTAAGGCAACCAATTTTAATAGTATAAGTCTTTGAGATCTGGATTCCTATGTAGTATCAAGCCCAGAGCTAGGAGGATGCTACAGGCCTAGAGGTCTACAATCCCTATTTCAAAACCCTTTAGTCTAGATGTGTTTTGGAATAATACAAATGTCAGACTTAAAAGCAGCAATATACTATTTATTGTTAAAATGTGTGAAATACTAAGCAGGCCTCATAAATAATTTTGTCCAAATTAAAATTGGACAGTAAATTTGGCCCAAGTACTTGCTGTAGATACTGAACTGCAATGTGGCTTGATATGCAGCAAGTTGTAACCTAATTTACTAGTATATTCTGGTAACCAAGTAACTGAGACTTAGCCAATCAAAGCAGCTGAGCTTCAACCAATTACAGGCTATCAACTGATCACATCTTGTGCTTATTAAGTAACTGCCAACTGCAACCGATCAGGTTGGTTTTGCATATTATTTCCTTCATTTGCATGTTACTTCCTTTTCTCTGTTTATAAATCTAAGTTGTCTGAACCAGTTTAGGTTAGGAATGGCTGCCTGGTTCTAGGACCTACACCTTGCTCCATTAACTGTTAAATTTAATTGATCTCAAGGTTTGTTTTTGTTTTTGTTTTCTTTTTTTTAAGAGAATTTTGCTATAAGACAAGCGCACTTGCTGGAGAAACAGAGAGACAAAAAGCGAGAAATCACTCCTCACAGGGGGAATGGCCTTGCTGCAATCCCTTCCCCTCCATTCTCCTCTCAGAATTT
>NW_006204851.1:2353585-2359600 GCF_000334495.1 Tupaia belangeri chinensis
AGGTACCACCCAGCACCGGTGCCAAGGGGCAAAAAAAAAAAAAAAAACAAAAAAAAAAAAAAAAAAAAAGATAAGTGCTGACTAGGCTGTGGTAAAAAGGGAATCTCCTACACTGTTGGTGGGAATGTAAATTAGTGAAGCCAATGTGGAGAAAAATATGGAGGTTCCTCAAAGATCAACAAATAGAACTACCATGTGATTCATCAATTCCACTCCTAGGTATCTACCCAAAGGATAGGAAAATGTCCAATTGGAAAAGTGCTTGCACATCTATGTTTTTTACAGCATTATTTGCAATTGCTAAGGCAAGGAACCAACCCAAATGTCCAGGAACAGATGAATGGACTGAAAAAGTGTGGCACATATACTCTATGGAATACTACTCAGCCATAAAAAACAACTAGACCCTGGCATTTGATAGAAAGTGGATGAATGTTGAAGATTTACTGCTGAGTGAACCAAGTCAGGCTATGAAAGAGAGACATTGTATGTCTCCACTTAATATATACCAACTGTCCACACTCTATGACAGAAATTGAAAGATTAGAGGATACAGAAGTATGGAACATGGAGATAATGGAGATGGTATGGGAAGAGGGTGGGATTAAGGGGACAGTGAGAGGGAGGGAATCAAGGAGAAAAACAGAGAGGCAAGACATTTATGGGACACAGAAATGGATGATTATCTGTTGATGATAATGTGTATGGTACCTATAACTGAACTGGTGTAAAGTTTATTCATGTTGGGTAAATTTACTTTACAAATTATAGTCATGTATAGTGATAGAATGTATAAAACAAATTTAAAAAATAAATTGCAAGTCAGTAGTAAATTCTAAATTTAGTTCATTACAATGTAATTATTATAACTTGAAACTTGATTTAGTTTTTGGACTGAGTTCTGATAATATTAAACTTTTATTTAAAAATAAAAATAATCAGGCAACAAACAATCTCATAAAATAACAAAGATAATCTTAACATAGCTGATGAAAGACAAATTTGTAATTTCCATGTAGAGGACTATGGGAGATAAGAGTTTATAATAAGAGAAAATATGTGGTTATTAATTATTGGCTTTCGTTCCACAGTAGGCTAAGTTAAATTTTTAGAGAGTCAAATGATATATGCAGATTTTCAACTTTTTTGGTGTATTTGTATATATTTTTTGTATTTTTTTCTTACTGTACAGAACTTCTGGCAAAGCTTTGGCTTTTTTCTTTGACATAAAGCTGTTTTACATGGAGGGGTCCAATGGCTCTTTGCCTCTTCTAAGAAAAATTCTTGATATGAATCATGTCAACAAGATCTACTAGAAAGAGCCACCTCTCCCAGGAAACCAGGAAATGAGCTTTGATTTCACCTCAGCAGAGATATGACTTCATTCATTTACTGAGAATTATCTCCTTCTCCCCTAACAAGTCTATCTACGTAACTTTTGTTCCTCTATCTGCCTAAATAATCAGTCTGCTTTAATGCCCAATTCACAATTGAACCCAAGGCAAAACAGAATTTGACTTGCTCATTGCAAGATCTAGGTGATTAATTTAGGTCTTTCAACAAGTGTTTTGTAATACCTGCTCTCCATGTGATGTTTAAGAGAGGGAGAGATGGGTAGTGATTCTGGCCTGCAGCAGCCTCTTGAAAGGAGACCATCGTAGCTCATGTGAAACGTAATAAGACGTTTGCACTCAGCTGCCCACATACATAGTAGAGAGTAAACAGGTCAAGTTCCCAGATAGTTGGCTCTTACCAATCTTGCTTAAAGTCACTCCCTTTCAAATTAGAAGGTTATTTTGCCAAGTAAGGAAATGAAAAAGCCCACACCCTTTTGATCTCCTGTTGCCATCATTTTATAAAAGAAGATATGGAATAAAGGACAGTCACCCAACGTAGATCCATTTAGCATTAGGAAAAGCTTTGTCATGATGCACTGTACTTTGGGAACTTAGAACATTCAGAGCAGGAAAAATCAGCAGACATTAGAGAAAGTCTGAGGAGAATCATGAAAGCAGAGAATGCCACTTCTGAAAGCTTTCCCTGATTGCTCCAAATAGCAGTGACTTCTCCGTCCTTGAGTCCAGACCACTTTGCCTGTTCCTAGTGGTATCTCTTAGAGCATGCCTTGTGTTGTACGTATTTCTATGCAGGACCTGTAAATTAGCCTTCTTATTAGATGGTAAGCTTCTGAAAAGTAGAGGCATTTTTGTATAATTTTATACTTTAAACAGCTTTGCAGGCATTTGCTATATTTGCTCAACTGAGAAAATTCTCTTCTTTCTTCCACTGTTAAAATTCAGACCTTAACGCTCAACTGCCCAGTGGCCATTTCCCTTTGGCTGTTCAATTGCATTTCAAAGACCTGAACAACTCTCTCCCCTAAAAGTCCCCTAAAACACACACACACAGACACATAACACAGAAACATACACAGACATATTCACATACATATTTTTCTTTTCACCTCCTCCCCATTCTGTGCATCCTTCAGGCATTTTTGTAGTAGTAATCTTAATAGTCATGATAAAATATACACAGAACTTCCTATGTTTTGGGTCTTTTTTTTTTTTTTTGCTATAGGGCATATGTGGTCACCAGAGAGAGGTAAGAGAGATAGAGAGAGAAAGTGAGAAATCATCCTTCAGGGCAGATGGCCACACAACAATTCTTTCTCTAGTCTGCTCTTGGATTTTGAGCATGAATACATACATGCCCAGCATGATTTTCAAGCTGCTATGTCTGGGACTTGGACCATGAAGGTAGCCATGTGGGATCCAGTACCTTAACCTCCCTGCCACCAGCTAGCCCACTTTGGATACTTTTTAAAGCACTTTATATGTATGTACGAACACATCTAGGAGGGTGCTACTATTATACTCATTTTAAAAATGATAAAACTGAGGCTCAAAGAGGTTAAATAGTAATAATAAGAGCAATTAAGATTTCAGTGTCAGGTCAGCAGGTGGTGTGGTGGTTAAGGCACTGGACTCCCAAATGGCCAAATCCGATTCATATTATGGACCCGTTGGCTTGAGAATCACACTACTCATGCACATGCATGCCCAAAATCTTGAGGGAAGAATGGAGAAGGGATTGCATCTTGGCCATCCCCCATGGGGATGGGGGGGAGGGGTGTAATTCCTCACCTTCCTTTTATTCTATCTTTTTCCAGTGAGTGCATGTATTCTAAGATAAGCATCTTAAAAAAAAAAGACTTGAGGGCCTACTGTGTGTCAAGCACTGTAGGAAGTTCTCAATGAAGAACAGTGAGCTATGGATAGACTTCCCTAGTTATTGATTAAGTTCTTACTCCGTGAGGAGGCAATGGAAAATTCAGGGAAAGTTCTCTTGTAGGAGCAGAGGGTTTGTACATAGGTGTAGGCCCCCCCTTTTTTTTTTTAAAAAAAATTTTGTTTAACTTTATTTATTTACTTATTTTAATTTGACCAGGGAGGGACGGGGGAGAGAAAGAAAGCAAGCTGCCAGGTCTGGAACTTGAACCATGGTTGGCCATGTGGGAGTCCAGCACCCTTATTCACCACACTACTGGCCCCAGGTGTAGACTCTTGAGAAGTAAGCTAGGCTGTTTGGCAGAGACAAAAGCCAGCAGTAGTGACCTTCCAGTGGCTCAATTAAGAATGAGCAATGGTCAGAGGAGAAAATTATTTAATCTCCAAAGTCCACCCTGGTCTCTGCCATGGAGGCTTAGTCAGAACAATTAGATCAGAATAAAACAAGTCAGTCTCATGTTGAGTCACCTAACTGCTTATTTTCAGACGATGTTCCATTGTTTGGTACATACAAAAGTGCAATAGGTGAGACTAGAAGAAAGGTCACCTTGACACATTCACTTTGAGAAGTTTGCTCTCTGAAATAATTGGGAGTTATCTTTGTACTTTTTTTTTTCTTTTGAGAATTTTTTTGTACGTTTCTTAAAAGAAACCAGCTGACGTCAAGCTGGGTGATTTACAGCTGTAAACACTTCTGCCTTTAGTTTGGAGAAAAAGAAAATTAGAAAGGTGAGAATGCATTGTTTTCCATCCCAGTGGTGAAGGTGAGGATCAGGAAGAAACTGCAGTTACTGGCTGTGGCAATATCCCAGGTAAGGATACCTTCCTTCTGTTTCTTAGTAGTTTGAAAAACTCGACTAGTCTTTTATAGAACTACCTCTTATTCCCTCAGCAAATGGCTGCACATGGAAATGGGACCAACTTTCAGTCATCAGATGTCAGTCCTTCAGAAAATAGTGTGGCTGTGTACAAGGTTGTATTTACAAAGTCAGCTCAAAGTCAGGCAAGGTGGCATGTACATGTGGTCCCATCTACTCAGGAAGATGAGACAAGAAAATCAGGACAAAGTGAAACCCTGTTTAAAGAAAAACAAAGAGCCAACTCAGCAGAAATGACTGGAGACAGAACAAATTTTGTTTGTTTTATAGTTGCCAACCAAGCTGGGCTCTTAAGAGGAGAAAAATACTCAAAATGGAAATCAGTGCATCAGTAGCAATGCAAAATTTCCCGAAGAGGGAGAAATGTTCAAACACCTTTCTTTCCTCATCATTGGAGTGAGCTTTCTGAGCCATACTGTCCTGAAGCAGTGTAACTTTTTTTCCTTTTTCCCCCACTGGAGCTAGTATTTGAGACCAAGAAACGAGTTTTGTCAAGGAGTTTAAGCCCAGATTATTGTTGTAAGAAACTCTACATTTTACATGTAGTCTCTAACATAATTTAATATTTACCCACTCAAATCACTAATCCATGATGAATTTTATGAATAAAAGGAAATGTGTTTTTGTTCAGGGATTACTGAAACATTTTGTACTAAGCTGGATCTGTTGTTGCAATTAGCTCGCAGACTTGGTTCCTTAACTGGGTTGCCAATTTTATGGCAACACAGGTGCAGACTCAGAAAATAAATCAACTGGAAACCATAACTCTAATTTCAAACTAGAGCTAAGCCTCAATAATTTGAACTAAATGGAGGCAAGTGAAGCTGGATGCTGAAAACTGTTTTAGAATACATTTTTTAAAAATTAAAATTTTTCATTTGCAAGCATATAGAGCAGTCACAACTCATTGGGGTTTCCTGGCAGATGTTATAATTCTCCTGTGCTGGCGGTGATGGACTCTGAAACTAGCACAACTGAATTAAATTCATTGCAATGGCTTATTCTAGCCGTGAGATGGCAGCAGAGGGTGGTGAGATCTCACTTCTTACTCCCAAGAGGGGCATTTAGAAAAAAAGGGGAGCTGGGACCAGCAGTTAGCATAATGGCTATGTCCCTGGACTCCCATGTAGTCGACCGCAGTAAGAGGGCAAGTGACATAGTATGTCCAAGCGATTGAAGAGGAGAGCCTGGAAACTCACTAGAACCAAATGAGTACCCATATAGGAAGTGGTCAAGTCAGTTGAGAGTTGCAGTCATTTTTTTAAAGAACTTTTTTACTTTATTTATTCGTTTATTTATTTTGATTTGACCAGAGAGGGACAATTAGAGAGAAAGAGAGAAAGTGAGAAAGCAAGCTGCTAGGTCCGAGACTTGAATTATATTCTGCTGTGTGGGAGTCTAGCGCCCTTAACCACCATGCCACTTGCCGGCCTGCAGTCATTCTGATTTAAATCAAGATTGTGGAAGGGAAAATCCCTTAGGAAATAAAAATTATCAAAAGCAGAAAGCAGTAAACCATTGATCAAGGTAATGGCAAATAGAGCAGAGCATGAAGAAAAACGAATGAGAACTAAGGCAACCAATTTTAATAGTATAAGTCTTTGAGATCTGGATTCCTATGTAGTATCAAGCCCAGAGCTAGGAGGATGCTACAGGCCTAGAGGTCTACAATCCCTATTTCAAAACCCTTTAGTCTAGATGTGTTTTGGAATAATACAAATGTCAGACTTAAAAGCAGCAATATACTATTTATTGTTAAAATATGTGAAATACTAAGCAGGCCTCATAAATAATTTTGTCCAAATTAAAATTGAACAGTAAATTTGGCCCAAGTACTTGCTGTAGAT
>NW_006204851.1:2359624-2371475 GCF_000334495.1 Tupaia belangeri chinensis
TAGATACTGAACTGCAATGTGGCTTGATATGCAGCAAGTGGTAACCTAATTTACTAGTATATTCTGGTAACCAAGTAACTGAGACTTAGCCAATCAAAGCAGCTGAGCTTCAACCAATTACAGGCTATCAACTGATCACATCTTGTGCTTATTAAGTAACTGCCAACTGCAACCGATCAGGTTGGTTTTGCATATTATTTCCTTCATTTGCATGTTACTTCCTTTTCTCTGTTTATAAATCTAAGTTGTCTGAACCAGTTTAGGTTAGGAATGGCTGCCTGGTTCTAGGACCTACACCTTGCTCCATTAACTGTTAAATTTAATTGATCTCAAGGTTTGTTTTTGTTTTTGTTTTCTTTTTTTTAAGAGAATTTTGCTATAAGACAAGCGCACTTGCTGGAGAAACAGAGAGACAAAAAGCGAGAAATCACTCCTCACAGGGGGAATGGCCTTGCTGCAATCCCTTCCCCTCCATTCTCCTCTCAGAATTTTGGGCATGCATGTGCACACATCCGGCATGAGTCTGAAACCACCAGGTCTGGGACTTGAACTGTGATTAACCATGTGGGAGTCCAGTGGTGTAACCATTACACCATATGCTGGTCCCCAAGTTTTTCTTTTAATTGATGGTGTAGTTACCAGGATCCGAAGGAGAGTTTCCAGGGGTCCTCCAGGATCATCAAGTGAGGTATCTCTTTTCCTTTTCTCTCTTTCCTTCTTCCTTCCTTTTCCTGCCCCCTACCCCCACTCCCACTTCAGTACAAGTTGGATTCAGTTAAGAGGGCTTGGGTGTCTGAACTGGGTTCAGAGTGAAAGTAGATTTGACAGATTACTGGATTAGATTCGGTGTGGGTTAACCTAACTAGAAACAGCTTAGAAAAATAATGGTCATGGTGCAAAGCTTAATTTGGATACAATTATTTTTGAGGCAAACTAGAAATACAAGTGGTCAAAAACCCCACGAAGACAATGGAATGCATTTTTTAATCAGAAATTATCTCCCTAAAAGATTATTTGCAAAAATCAAATGAAAAACTTAAGCGACAGAAAGAGAATTACACAGACTGAATTAATTCTGTTTTTCTCTATGCCTTTACCTCAATTCTCTGAGTCTGTTAACTTTTTGGTCAAATTCATTCATTCTTTCTTTCTTTCTTTTTTCTTTTCTTTCTTTCTTTCTTTTTTTTTTTTTTTTTTTTTTTTTGCTAAAAATGATAGACAAATTGCTTAGAACTTTTTCCATCTCAATTCCTAATTCCTAAGGTTTTTCCGCAGAAAAATTTGATTGGTCTGTTACACAATCTTGTAGATAAAAGAAAAAATGAGTCAGTTTAGATCACAAGGCTTATTTGGAAACATTGTGAAACATTTTGAGTCCAAAATGAAACAAAGTTTTAATTAGGGTATGCTGTTAAAACTCAAAATGTATAGCAAGCCTTACCTTTGTTTAATGTGTTGTTTCTCTTTTGTCCATTTTGATTTATATTTCAAAAGTGTGTTAGTGAGAAGAATGACTTAGGATAATAGATAGCTGATCAATGTTTTACCTTTATGAGCAAACCAGTAATAATTATTAAACACAAGTGAATTAAATAGATGTAAGTAAAATAAAGTTTTAATTTAAGAGATGTTTTTCCTGTACTAAGCAGGCTTTAACATTCTCACCAAGAATTAGATGTTGAGGCTGAGGGAAATCTGTACAAACAACTTAATTCTTGTGCCCAGTAAAGAAAAACCTAAAAGGATAGAGATACAGTTTTGCCTTTGCAACAGTTTCTTATTGCAGAGAGATTAAAGATTAAAAAAAAATGTCTACTAGTTTTATTAGTCAACCTTCACCCTCTTCAAAACATAGATCCAAATGATACTTTCTGGCTTTCAGTCCCTTCTACACTACTGGTGGGGATGTAAATTACTATAGTTACTGTGGAAAACAATATGGAGGAGGTTCCTCAAAAACCTACAAATGGAACTACCATATGACCAATAATTCCACTCCTGGGTATCCACCCAAAGGGTAATCAAACACTCATTTGGAAAAAAATTTGCATATCCATGTTTATTACAGCATAGACATATGCTCTATAGACAGTAACTAAGACATGGAATCAACCCAAATGTCCAAGAACAGATAAATGGATTGATAAAAATGTGGCACATTTATACTATAGAATACTACTCACTCATAAAGAAAAGTAAAACCCTGAGATTAAAGAGGTTTGGGATCACTAATAAATATATTCTGATGGATAAATTCTATGGGAAAGCCACATGCTTCTAGAGTCTACAGATTGCTGATGTGACTATTCATAAATGCTTCCTTACCAGCGTCAGCGTTCACTTAAAATTAAGGTCACTTATGGGTTAAAAATTCTAATATGTCTGGTTGAAATTATTACAAATAAAAGAAAGTATGTATACAAGAGAAGGAAATATATTTTGGGAAAGAAAGAATTATAAAAACATTATTAAATGTTATAAAATTATAAATGATAAAATTTATAATATATCTTAATAAAATAATTATAAAATTATAGGATTATAAAAACATAAAAATATAAAATATATTTTTGTAAATTAAGTAATTTTATCTAATTCAGAGGTTATTTGAGGGTTATTTCATATATGGCTATCAGAAGGAAACAGAAACAAGGCAACCAGAAACCAGTAAGTAAAAGCTCTCTTGAAGAAAGATATGATGATGTATTTCTGATAAAGTTGAAAAGAAGAGCATAATTAGAATGACTGTATTTGTCCCATAATGGAAAAAGGGAGAGGTATAGAACAAAAAATTGACAGATAACAAAGTTGTAGTTTTGTGATAAAAGGGACTTTATATGTAAAGAAGCCACCCATGTTAAGGGACGTAGCTATACATTTTTCTGAAAGATTGAACATTAATGTCAAAGGTACCCTGATGCAAAATTAAAGTTATATTTTCTCTGCTAAAGCAGCAAGGTTTTCTTAAAGTATTGTTCTGCTCTCTTTTTTTTGGAGAGGTTTTCGCTATAGGGCGCGTGCACTTGCCAGACAGACAGAGAGAGACAGAGACAGAAAGCGAGAAATCACCCCCCCAGGGGGGATGATCACGCCGCAATCCCTTCTCCTCCATTCTCCTCTCGGGATCCTGGGCACGCACGCACACGCGCCCGGCGTGAGTTTTAAGCCACCGGGTCTGGGACGCGAACCGCGGTCGACTATGTGGGAGTCCAGCGACATAGCCATTATGCTAACTGCTGGTTCCCTTGTTCTGCTCTTTATAGGAAATTGTGAAAGGTCGTCTTTACCTTTTAGGTAACTAGTCTAGGAAACAGTAGCTCCCTGTGTCTCATGTTTTATTAGGTCCTTGATTACTTAATGAAAACTAAGCCTTGAAAGAAATTTTTTCTACAGCTATGTAGCTTTTCTGTATTTACCTTTCACAAATCTTTTGTCACTTGGTTTTGTTTCATAATATGTGATTCTACTTAAGTGTTTTAAGCTTTTTTGTATTTTCTACAAACCTCAAATCAAGGTCTAAATTGAGCTTTCTCTTTACCTTGAGTTGTCCTTGGAACATCTTGAATGGATATTTCTCTTTATAAAAAGAGATGAACTAATTTGATATGCTGAATTGTATGGGATGCATTGTGAAATGATAAGGTGGTTCTAACCCTTTTTTGAGTTATAGTTGTATGGATATGCATTTCAGAGTTTGTATTGAAATTGCCAGAAATCTTACCATACCATTGGACTAGGTAAGAATTCCCATTGTTCCAGTAAAGAAACTGATTGGTTCAGTAAAACTGTTATGAAAGAAATGATATAACAATTTTTCATGCTAAGTTAGCCACTATTGAAATTGTTAAGATATGTAACTTGGGGGCCAGTAGGTGCTGTGGAGATTAAGGTGATTGGATCCTACACGGCCAACTTTGTGGCTTGAGTCCTGGACTTGGTGGCTTGAAAAGTATGGTGGGTACATGTGCATGCATCCCCAAAATCTCATGAAGAGAATAGAGGAGAAAGAATTGAGGCATGACCATACCCCCCTTGGAGGAGTGTGATTTCTCTTTTTTTTTTTTTCTCCCTCTTTCTCTGGTGAGCACACATACCCTATAGCAAACTAAAAAAATAAAAAACAAACTTTAAGGGGCCAGCAAATGGCATGGTGGTTAAAGCACTGGATTCCCAAATGGCCAACCATGGTTTGAGTACTGGACCTGGCAGCTTGCTTTCTCATTTTCCCTCCCTCTGTCTGTCTCTGATGAATTGAAAACAATAATAGTAATGAATAAAATTAAATAAATAATTCTAAAAAAATGTTAAAAGATACATAATTTGAATGAATCCCATAAGATTGATCCAAGTCAAATTACATGAGATAACTTACTTAATAAACAGTACTATGTACCTAAACTGGAGAAATAAAATGAACATTTAAGAGAATGTAAATTCCATGTAAGTATGGACTTATAAAGAGACCTGGATGGCTGCCTGATCTTCCCTAAATCCTTGAAGCTTTCATTGTTAAAAGCTTCATACTTTACAACTCATCCTGGAATAGGCAAGAAAATCCTATTATAAAAAAGAATATTGGTAGGGTAAGTGTTCTACAATTGCTAAAACGGTTTACAATCAATGCTTGTTTGGGTTGCCAAACCCATGATCCCACAGCAGCTGAGCTTCAGCCAATGATACATAAAACGAATGCGAACTGCAGACAAACAGGTTAGTTTCACATGTCACTTCATTGTTTTATGTCATTTTCTTTTATCTGATTCATAAATCTAACATGCACATGCATTTGGGTGGAACATTTTGAACGAACTTGGGTCAGGAATGGTGCCTGGTTCTGGGTCTAGAATCTATATCTCTCTCTTTTTTCTTTTCAGAATTCCTTCAACTTTAATTATAGGACTAAAATCAGGCAGCCTCTGAGGATAAAATACAGTCCCTGGGAACAATCACAATGCTGCTGTTTTTTTTTTTTTTTTTTTTTTTAGTTTACAGGGGTATTTTATTTTTTGTTAAGTTGACAGAGTTATTTTTTTTATTAGCACAAGTGGTCAAAAGTTACTATAATTGTCCTCATTCCTTGATTCTCTCTCTCCCTCTCTCTCTTTTAACCAGTCTCTTGCTCTTCAAACAGAGGATACCCAGCCTCCACATTATCCCATGAAATGCTGCCACTGGCCAGATCACAGATTACACTGGGCAGTTCAGAGATCTCTGCCCTTATCTGCCACATGGAGTCTCGATCCCTCAGAGTAGCAATATATGAAGTCTTGTTCACCATATTGAAGTCAATAGTGATGGTGAAGGCCACACCAATATCATCAGTCTTTGCATAGTGTCTCCAAATGGGACCAGAGCAATCGTCTACTTTGTGAGACGTATTGTTCCTGGTCAGGCTTCAGATAATTCCTTGACAAATGACATGAACTCCTGCTTCTGGTTCAGTGGTGGGATGGAACATTTAAATGGAGCAACTAAAGCAGGGAAACTGAAGAATGTTTTCTGTTCCTCTCTCTCTCACATATGGAATGTGTGTTCAAATATGTATACATGATCTTTCCCAGGTCAAAGGAGGGTTCAATTACATTCAGAACAATTTCTTCTACATGTAGTGTTTTCTGGAATCTTTTTACATTGACCACATCTTTTGTTAACTGAAATGTTTTCTCTTCAGTTTCAATAGGGAATTACCCTTTCTCACTCAGTAGTAGTGTCTCCATTTCTTTTTTGTAACACTCATCACAAATGGTGAGGTACTCTTGGGACCAGCAGGTGGCATAATGGTTATGTCACTGAACTGCCACGTAGTCAACTGCAGTTTGAATCTCGGACCTGGCAACTTAAAACTCATGCCAGGCACATGTGCGTGTGTGCCCAAGATCCTGAGAGGAGAATGGAGGAGAAGAGATTGCAGCGTGGCCATCCCCCTGAGGGGTGACTTCTCACTTTCTCTCTAGGTCAGTCAGACGAGTGCATGTACCCTATAGCAAAAATCTCTTAAAAACCACAACAACAGAAAAATGGTGAGGTACTTCATCACTAGCTTTGCAGCCTTCTTATACACCTTAACAATTGCTCCCTTATAGGGTTCAAACTGAACAATACTGTTTTGGGCTCTTTCAGAGACTTTTCAGCTACAAATTGGATTTTGGTGGCTTGTGCATGACAGGAGAAGTCATAACCAGAACAATCTGCGCATCCAACAATCTCAATCCAGCCACAGAATTTTTTGGACTGAACATCCCAACAGTCACAGGCATAATGGGCCATCTCATTCTCCATGTGCTGTTGGAAGCAGAACTTATCTGCAGATACCCCAACCTTCACAAGGCAGAGGTAGATGTGACCAATGAAATAGCCTAATACTGAGTTGTTAAATCACTCCCTTTTGAACAGCATCTCCTACATGCGTTTTCTGAGCAGACTGTCTGTTGACCTGGAATTTTGCAGAATACAAATTAAGGTGGAAGTCTGCCACATTCTGGAACTTGAGATGGTCCTTCTCACTAGTAAGTGCTCAATTTCTGCCACTGTGAAGTCTCTGGTTCTGATCAATCCAGATTGAAGTGTGATCTCATTCCTAAAAGAATTCCCTATCTGGGCAATGGCAAAAGGCAACTTTTCTTGGTTGAATTCCAAAAGTTGTTTCAAAGTTTCTGGTCTCAAGAACCCATGCATGTTTCCTCCAGGCCTGATGAAGGTCTTAAACAATAAGTTAAAAGGTACTAGAGAGGGAGGATCATTTCTTGTAATGGGAGAGATTTCACTGTAATTTATAAAAAGATCCCCAAGTCTTTGTTGTCCATAGTTATCAAGCTAGGCCAAGACACTTTCCATCTCTGATTTCTTCTCAGGAGAACACTTCTTATAAGACATTAATGTCTGTAAATGAGCTTTCAATAGATGGTCGACATGAAAACATTCTCCATTTTTCGGTCTTTTACCATGAAATCAGCAAATTTGTCTACATGGCCAGAGGGTTTTTGTTTTGTTTTAATTAATTAATTTATTTTTAGAGTTTTTTCCTATAGAGCGTGTGCCCTTGCTGGAGCAACAGAGACAGAAAGTGAGAAATCACCCCCTAGGGGGTGACCATGCTGCAATCTCTTCTCCTCCATTCTCCTCTTGGAATTTTGGACATGTACACACATGTCCCCAGTGTGAATTTTAAGTGGTCAGGTCTGGGACTCCAACCCCAGTAGACTATGTGGGAATTCAGTGATACATCTATTACCATATGCTGGTCCCCAGAGGTCCTTAAAACTGGCTCAGGGGTCAGCATGGTGCAATCAATCTCCAGGATTTGTTCCACTTGGAAAATGCTGTCTCCAGGTCTGAATTATGTTGTTCAAAGCACAATCATATAGACCACTACCATCTCCCTAAATAGCAAATCTTGATCATAGAAAAACGTCCTCTTTAAGGTGTCTTCCATTTTTGCTCTGTCTACAGTGTCATTTTTGGGCTGTAATGCCAGTTCCTTTACTTCCAGAACTTTCTTGCAGGCTTTGAGCTCAGGTACTGCTTTGTCTGCATCTATTGTATTGGCATACTTTATCATCTTTCAGTTTCTACACAAGATCTCCCTAGATGGAAAGGTGCCAGCACCTCCTAAGTCCTTGCACTGCTGCTCCTGGAGGCAACAGCAGACAATGAGATTGGGCGCAGTCTGGCATGCTGAGGGGCCAGCGGGGAGCAGCAAGGGCAGGGCCAGGAGCTGGGCTGGCAGCAATAACAGCAATGGAGCAGCATGGGTGGCTCTAAGGAGTGCCTGATGCCGAGAGGGCATAAGTGCCTAGTGCAGTCCTAAGCGGGTGGTGGCAGAAGTGGCGCACCTGCCCCAGCCAGGACCATGATGAAATCCTACAACTTATCTCTTGCTCAACTAAACTGTGTTATATTTAACTCTTCTCAGGTTTTCCTTTTAACATTATATATTAGGTAACACTGCTAGTGGGATTTGAAGCAGCACCTATAATTAGGGTTGACAAATTTAGCAAATAAAAACATAGGAGACCCAGTTACAATTGAATTTTAGCTAAACATTTTATTGTAAGTATACCCCTTACAATTCTGGTATATACTTATACTAAAACATTATTCATTATTCATCTGAAATTTAAATTTAGCCAAGTGTCCTGCATTTTATTTCATTTAAAATTTTTATTCCCAGAGTATGCATGCACTTACCAGAGAGAGGGAGAGGGAGAAAGCACCCACCTCAATGGGAGTGCTCACATGCAATTCCTTCCTCTCCATTTTTCCATCTGGTCAGGATTTTGTGCACACACACACATGTCTGGTGTATTTTTCAAGACTCTGGGCCTGGACTTGAACCACATGGTTGGCCACATGGGATCTAGAAATATTAGCTACCAGGCCACAGGGCTGGCCCTAGTCTCTTGTACTTTACATGACAATCCTACCATAATCAAACATGAAGTTTTCAGCAGTGAAACCTGTGAATGCTTAGATGCAGTAGGATAAATAGGGACCAAAATTTTCTTCCCAACAATTCATCTCAGATTTTGCCACCACATGAGTTTTGATAGAAAATTTATTAAAAAACAATCTTTTGATTTTTAGAACTTGGTGGATTTTGGAATTACGGACCTATAATTGTTTAGTAAATCTTCTTAACATCAACGATACATGGTGAGATGTGTTCATACCTTCAGTGTACCTAGTTTTTAAGGACCACAGCCTCTACTTTTATATATTTTTTTCTAGACACAGGATGAGTGCAGGTATTAAAGACCCTTTCGTGCTGGGGTGCATGGATAGCACTAAGGTATAACCAAGTAATTTTCACATATATAAGAAAGCTTAAATGGTGGGTTCATGACTTGTGGGCTGCCCATTTCCTTTCATATATTCAGTGTGAAATCAACATTAAGGAGGTGGAGGAAACTGAACCCCCACCTATATTAACTTACACTTTTTGAAAACATATATTGAACTCTAACTTGGGGCTGGCTTTTTTTTTTGGAGAGATTTTCCACTATAGGGTGCGTGCGCTCGCCAGACAGACAGAGAGAAAGAGAGACAGAAAGCGAGAAATCACCCCGCAGGGGGGATGGTCACGCCGCAATCCCTTCTCCTCCATTCTCCTCTCAGGATCTTGGGCACGCACGCACACGCACCTGTCATGAGTTTTAAGTCACTGGGTCCGGGAGGCGAACCGCAATCGACTACGTGGGAGTCCAGTGACATAGCCATTACACTAACTGCTGGTTCCCAGGGGCTAGCTTTTGATTTCTGGTGGGACTTGCCAAGTCTTTGTGCTTGGGTCTTTATTTGTGTAATGGTGACAATCCCTTTCACAGGGCTGATGTGATGATCAAATGGCACATGTGTGGGAAAGTGCTTTGAAGAATTTCCAACACCAAACTGACAGCATTCCTCATACATCTTTGCTAGTATAACAGCATAATGTCCAAAGATGTTTCTAATAAGTAGTGTGGGAACATGATCTTTGTAGTCAGACAGGTCTGGAGCTCAAATTAAAGTCTATCACTTGGAAAAGTAAATTAATCTCGCCCCACCTGAAAAATGAGGGTTATAATAGTAACCCATGTCATAGGGTCATTAAGAGGATTAAGAGAGTTAATTCAATGCCTGGGAACTAGGAAACAAAAATTATTTTAAATTATAATTAATTTATTATGACTATTTTAGAGATTTTTGCTATAGAGCACGTGTGCTAACCAGAGAAACAGAGAGAGACAGAGAGATAACACAAAATCACTCCCCCCCCCATGGGGTTGGCCATGCCACACTCTTCTCTCCTCCATTCTTCCCTTGGGATTTTGGGCACACATGCACAAATGCCTGGCATGAGTTTTAAGCCTCTGGGTCTGGGACTCCAATTGTGGTTGACTATATGGGAGTCCAGCAATGTAACATTTATGACATCTGCTGGCCCCAATTTATTATTATTTTTAAATTTGCTATAGGGCATGTGTGCTCACCAGAGAATGAAGAGTGAGAGGGAGAGAGAGAGGGAAAGTGAGCCAGGTCCAGGACTTAAACCACAGTCAGCCATGTGGGAGTCCAGTTCCTTAACCACCATGCCACCTGCTGGTCCTCAAAAGTTATTTTTTAATCACGAATTATTACAAGGATTAAATGAGGAATATTAGCTCAATAAATGTTAGCCATTTCTATCATTATGACTATTATTATTATGAGATAGGGACTCACTGCTTCCTGGATATGTAGTTTTGAAGGGACCACATATATCATTTGACACAGTCCAATCCATGCCTAGTATGCATGTCCCAGCACTACTTCCATTATCAATTGCTCTGAATGTTATGAGAGTATGTTCTTACATGTCAGTTACTATCTTGTAATTCTAGAAAGGAGACCAATGACGGTGATAGTAGAGGTAGGGATGATGCGGTAGGGAAGGAAGAGTGTTGGAGAAGTACATTCAATTGGAGTCAGTACAGTACTCATTGTATAGTCATATTTTACAAATAACTCTATTTTAGTTCAAGAATGAAAAACTGGTATTTGGGACATAGGCATGGCTCCCTACAGCTAAAATCTCATTCCCAGGGGAAACGTCTAACAAATAGCGACAAAATCAGATTCCTGCCCTCACATGATGGAGCTTCCAGGGCCTGACAGGAGCCACAGTGAAGCCAGGATACTTTCTCACTAATGATAGAAATAGGAAAGTCAATTCTCAAGAGAACAGAGTTCGTGTAGCTGAAGGGAAATCAAACTAGCTGGAATCCCTAAGGAGTAATTATTTCTGCTGAGCATCAAGACTACTTGGGCCTTCCTTAGTGGCTTGATTTTAGAGGCGTGTATATATCTTCAGCTGTGTCCTTTCTTCTTCCTTTTAAAGACCAGCATTAAGGTGGGCTTTTAATTATAATGATTTGTTAAGTACTTTACTATGTGCCCAGAACTTCACATTTATTCATTCCTTTAATCCTTAATTCTCACAATGACTCTACAGATGAAGAAACTGAGACAACAGAGAGAGATTAAAGAACTTGTCTAGTAAGTGGTAAAAGCCAGATCTTAAGCCTAGTTCTGTCTGAGTATACCATTGTGGTCTAACCCAAAGACATTAAACCATAGCCTGTGGGCCAAATACAATCTGTTACCAGCTTTTATAAATGGAGTTTTACAGAAATACAGCTATATTCACTTATTGTATTTTTGTATTACCTATGGCTGCTTCGTACTATAATGGCAGACTTGAGTAATTACAAGAGACCATATTGTCTACAACCTCTAAAATATTTGCTCTGTGTTCCTGTACAGAAGAAAAAATTTTGCTGGGCCCTACCTTTAACCACCATACTACACAGTCTCTGGGGTAGAGGCTTTGGAGTTAGACAGATCCGAGGTCTGACTCTGGCTTTGCCACTTAATAACAATATGTCCTTGGACAAGGCCTTTTATTTCTCTGTGCCCCCATTTCCTGATCTGTAAAATGGGAGTAATACTGCCTATTTACTAGGGTTGCTATGAGGATTAAATGAGATACTATGTATGAAGAATTCTTAGCACAGAGCTTGGTTGTCTGGCAAATAATAAGCTCTTAAAAACAGTAAATTATTTGGAGCAGTATTGATAACAGGTGAACTGTAGTTCTATGCCTGGCACATAGTGAATGTCAAATATCAATAGCTGATTTGTCATTTTCTTATTCTTGCTGACTTGAATTGACAGAGATTTAAGGCTAGAAGTAAACGAGTGAAGATTCACAAGATAGGACAGTGAACAGTGTGGTTTCGGCCTGGAGGGGGATTGATTGCTGGGGATTCACTCTGGAACAAGTTGTTTAATGCTCTAAGTCTGTACCATATCATACGACCAAAGTGCATATGTC
>NW_006204851.1:2371887-2395750 GCF_000334495.1 Tupaia belangeri chinensis
AGATGAGACGCTAGTTCTGTGAGTGTTTCATTTTTATTTATTTATTTTGGGAGGAGTTATCTTAAAAATATCTCTATGTTGCACTGCAATGGACTCTGATTCTGTTCTTTGAAAAATGTGACTTTTTTAAAGATTCCAGCTCATACTGACCTTCCCATTCTCCAAGTTCTTTCAGCAACTACATAAACAAAATGACTGTGGTGTATACTTCTATCGTTATTTATTTTAATTTTTTTTGAGAGATTTTTGCTATAGGGCATGTGGGCTCACCAGAGAGACAGACAAGAGAAAGAAAATGAAAAATTACTCCCCAAGAGGGATGGCTATGCCACAGTCCCTTCTCCTCTTGGGATTTTGGTCACACATGCATATGTGCCTGGCATGAGTTTCAAGTGGGACTAGGACTCAAAATGCAGTCGGCCATATGGGAGTTCAACAATAACCATTATTCCATCTGCTGGTCCCTTAATTTATTATTATTATTATTATTATTATTATTATTATTATTATTTTAAGTTTATTATAGGGCATGTGTGCTCACAAGAGAGAAAGAGAAAGAAAGTGAGAAAGAAAGCCACCAGGTCTGGGACTCGAACCGTGGTTGGCCATGTGGAAATCTAGTGCCTCAACCACTATGCCACCTGGTGGATCAATGTCTTCGTTTTTAGTTGTGTTTGGTTGCCCTCCCTGATTAGACTCTAAACTCCTTTAGAACAGAGACCATGGCTTATATCTCCCAGATTTGGGAAGAAGGAACATATGGCAGCTATTACACAAAGAAGGTGCACATGTGTGCATGTGTATTTCTGATTGAGGAGACACCTAAAATGAAGGCAAAATGAATTTTGGAAGCATGGTCTTTGGAATATAAATGAAATATTTCAGTGTCTCATTAAGTGACAGAGAAAAAAATGGAAAAAAGAAAACATGGCAAAAAAAAAAAAAGGACCCTAGCTGAGGGAGCCTTCTGATGGGGGGAGGGCTACATCTGTTAAACACTTAAAATGGAAGAGGAAGTTACCTTCCATCGCATCGTGAGGAAACTTTTAGTGTTACAGCTCCATTCTTCCTGGTGGTCATTTTTTTCTAATGTCTCTGAACGTCAGCCATTTATTCCCAAGGTGAGTTACTTCATAAACAATTCACCACTTGCAAGTGTCTGAGATAGGCCATAGGATAGGTATATTTTGCTGAGGAAGGGGAGCGCTCTTTTTCTCCTCTAGTGAATGCATTTGCCTTCTCTTTTCATCTGGCACTTCTCATAATCTGTATTCAGAGTCCTAATGGGATACATATTTCCTATCACTGATATAAACATCACTGAAGGAAATTCTTTTGTCTTGTGATTCTGAGATGGAAAGCCTATAGTTCTTGCAATAGGAGTAATTTTGGAGTGAGACTACACTTAAGTTAAGACCTGTCAGCCTAAGGGAGCAAGTGAATTCCCTCTGAAGCTCTCTTGGTTTCGGCACAAGGTAACTTCCAGTTCATTCTGTTTCACATGAATTTTATCAAGGCTGTAACTCATCTGTACCTCCCAGAGGTCTCTGAGAATTCTTACTTGTTTTAACTGTGGCTGTCATATGCTTTTCTGAAGAAATGAAAAGATACAAAGCCATAACTGACAGACTCAGCATTCCTGGCTTCTCAAGGGTATGGTGGTAGTTTTGTTTCGTTTTGCTATTTCCTTTCATTTATAGGTCATATTATTACTCGGCATATTTTAGTCATTCATATCAACATTTATTAAATATTACACTGTGTTGTCATGTTCAGGTACCCAGGAGCCTTGATTTAATACTGTATTTGGGGTTCAGTTTCTGTACTGATGAGGTAACTACTAGTGCATGATCAGATTTGTATTTCAGAAGAATTGATCTTTGCAGAATGGAAGATGAATTGGTAAAGGGAATGGTAGACGGGTAAAGGAAGTGACTGGAGGCAAGGATCTGATTAAGAGTCTACTGTAACTCAAAAAAAAAAAACAACCCAAAAAAGTCTACGGTAACTGTCCATGTAAGAGGTGATAAAGACCTGAATTACAGAAGAAGAAATTGAAAGGAGATAATATAAAGAAGATATTTTGGGACAAAATTGACAATATTTGACAATCAATTGCATGAGGAGGTGGAGGGTAAAGATGAGTTGAGGTTTACTCAAAAGGAGGATATATCTGATATTTAATGCTGAGCAATCAGGAGGAGGACTGAGTTTGATGAGGTCACTTTAGTTTTGGTGATTTACTATCCTGGTTTGTCTGCTATTGAGAGAATTTCCAGGACATGAACTTCTGGTTGCACTAAGTTTAGGATATGTCACATTCAAGGTATCTGTAGACAGTGTTCAGAAGGTGGTTGGGCAGGTAGATGTGGTGTATAGGAAGGATATCACAGTCAGAGGTGTAGTTTGGGGATTGGCCTTCTTGAAATGATGGCTGAAACCAAAGGAGTGGGTATGATAATTAAGAGAGAATGAATAGCATGAGATCTCAACTACTTCATATCCCCGAGGAATGGGAAGGGATGTAAATGAATGAATAAAATCAATAAAAGGAAGAGGTGAGTGAGAAAAAGGCAACAGGCTTGAGTTTGAGCCAAACCTATCTATATAGAGTAGCTCAAGAAAGGAACCTGAGGCTGAGCCACAATAGGTCAAAAGGACTCAGAACAGAACGAAGATGTCATAAAAGTCAGGAAGGAGAATTTCAAAAAGGTAAGGTCTTGGAAAATTAATATTGAGGGTAGATGATTGGCTTTGGTGATTAAGAAAAATAATTTTCTATGGAATCTTGAAGTTGAGTTTACAAGATGTTGATCTTAGAGAAAAGGAATTGCATCTCACTTATAATACAATTCCCATGCAATGCAAATTAGTACAGCCACTGTAGAGAATAATATGGAAGTTCCTCAAAAACCTACAAATAGTATGACCATATGATCAAGCAATTCCATTCCTGGGTATCTACCCAAAGGAAAGAAATATACTCATTGGCGGTGTGATAGATAAAGGTGCTGGATTCCCACATGGCCAAACATAGTTTAAATCCCGGACCTGGTGGCAAACTAAAGTCTCTTCAGATATTGCCAAATGTCCCCTGGGGTGAACATGGGTTCTGATTTAGAACCACTGCTTTAGGTGATCTGGGCCTGTCTATTTATTCCCTTGCCCTTTAGCAGGGGCAATCCAAAGCCATTCTCAAATGAGAAACATTGGTATCCCGTTCACAGCTTCTAGAAAGAGATGTGTAACCTTCCTGAGTTACCTATTTTCAATTCTGAGGCCCTTCAATTCATTGCTTTTTCTACTTCCTAGAGGGAGTGAATGACTCAGTACTTACACTTAAACATTAAGTACTGAAATGATGTCAACATATTTCCTTTGTGATTTTGGACATCAAAGCAAGGCTGACAAGATATCTAATTATAGTGGTAGTTTGTAATGTTTCTGCAACTGTAAGGGAAATATTTGTGAATTTGTTCAATGTGCAACTGATAGTAATATTACTTTTCCTTTTCAAAGCATCTTTCACATATTGTATTGTAACTCTGCAGTAGTTTTCTCAGAGACCAGCCAGAGATTAAGGAAAGCAGAGAAAAAGATATTGTGTAAAGAAAAAAAATGTACAGTCTCGTCCCCAAGTGTAGCAGAGAACCCGGTTGCAGGGTTGTCATTTTTTTTTTTTGAGAGATTTTCACTATAGGGTGCGTGCGCTCGCCAGACAGACAGAGACATAGAGACAGAAAGCGAGAAATCACCCCCCAGAGGGGATGGTCACGCCGCAATCCCTTCTCCTCCATTCTCCTCTCGGGATCTTGGGCACGCACGCATACACGCCCGGCGTGAGATTTAAGCCACCGGGTCCAGGACGCAAACCGCGGTCGACTACGTGGGAGTCCAGCGACATAGCCTTTACGCTAACTGCTGGTTCCCCGGGATTGTCATTCTTCAAGTTAAACTTGTCTCCCTGAGACTTTTTATTTATTTTTTAGAGAGATATTTTTCCTGTAGGATGTGTGTGATCACCAGAGAGACAAAGAAAGACAGAAAGCAAGAAATCAGCCACAGGGGGTGATTTTACCATCGCAATCCCTTCTCCTCCATTCTCCTCTTGGGATCTTGGGCACACATGTGCCCAATGTGAATTTTAAGCTGCTGTGTCCAGGCCTCGAACCTCAGTCAACTATGTGGGAGTCCAGCAAAGTAACCATTATGCCATCTGCTTGTCCTCTCCCTGAGACTTTTATGTGCCATCTTAATGGGACTTGCCCCAGGAAGATGTTTCTTTGTTATGGTCACAGGGAACAAATGGATATGGGTCGATCTGGAATAGGGTGAGCATAAAGAAAACCCCCAATTTCTTTCCCTGTTCAATCACATTTTCCAGGTTTCTGAAATTCCTCGGTACCACCCTGTCAATGTTTCTACTGCCTCGAACCCGTCAGCACATTGTTATCAAGTACCTGCTAAATACATTAAAGACACCAAAGAATAATATGAATAAAAAGGAGTGAGGTGGGACCAGGTGGTGGTACAGTGCTAACACTACTGGGTCCACTTGGGAAAGGTACTGGGTTTATGTTCTGGGATCTATCTAAGTATGCTAGGTGAGCATGTGTGTGCTCATGATGTATGCCACCTGAGACTGGGGGTGGGTTAGAGTGTGAAGACCCTCTTGAGGGTGTATATCTCTCTGTCTCTTTCTTTGTCTCTGTCTCTCTCAGGGAAGAAATAAATATTTTTTAAAAGGAATTAGGTTGAGCAAGGCATAGCTTAGTCTTCTTGTTTTTTGTTTCTATTTTTTTATTTTTATTTTATTTCAAGATCTTTTATACATTCTATCATGTTATTTAGCTTGCAAAGTGAATGAATATTCCAACATGTGTACATTTCTCCCCAGTTCAGTTGAGAATACTATAAAATTATCTTCAACAGATAATACAAACTAATACTGGTGTGGAGCCAGCAGATGATGTGGAGGGTAAGGTGTCTGGGTCTCACATGGCCATCTACATGGTTCAAGTTCTGGACCCACCAGCTTGAAAAATACACTTGTCATATGTGAGTGTGTGCCCAAAATCCCAAGAGGAGAATGGAGAAGAGATTGTGGCATGGCCATCCCTTAGGGGATGATTTCTCACTTTCCCCCTCTCTCTCTCCAGTGAGTGCAAGCACCCTATAGCAAAACTTAAATAAATAAATACATATTAGTATATGCATGGGAGAGGGAGAGGGAGAGAGAGAGACAGACAGACAGACAGACAGGCAGAAAGACCCTTCACAGGGTCAGACTTCCAGCCTGTCAGATCTTGGACACTCACTCATGCATATGCATAACATGCCTCAGATTGACCAGCTGTGGCCTCAAATCACAGCTGTCATGTGGGATCTGGTTTCTCTTGAGCAGTTCCCCACTGCTGCACCACAGAGCTACCCTTCTTCCTGTTTTTTTTACCCCCAAGAATTATTTATTATTGTTATTATTACTTTTATTTTTACCAGAGAGAGAAGAGAACCTGAGAAAACAAGCCACCAGGCTCAGGACTTGAACCATGGTTGGCTACGTGAGAGTCCAGTGCCTTGACCACCATGCCATGTGCTGGCCCCTCCCTGGTTTTAATAGAGTATGTTAATTTATTGAAGTAAACATTTTTCATGTTTTCTCAGACTTTGGCCTCACAACAGCCTCATGAGATAGTTATAATTAATATCATTCCTCTTTTTTACAAAGAAATAATTAAGAGGCTCAGTGAGATTAAATCACACGCCAAGGACATATAACTAAAATGTAGCAAAAGCTGAGATTCGAATCCCAGTCTGTACAACTTCAAAGCCTGACACTCTTATCCTCTATGCCTGTATGATTCATTTATCTATTGTAGTATCTATTTTTTTATGCTGACAGTGCATGTGCATACCAGAGAGAGAGAGAGAGAGAGAGAGAGAGAGAAACAGCACCCACAATAGGGCCTGATCATGCCATAATTCTCTCTCCTCTAATTTTCTATTCCATTAGGATCCTGGGCATGTGCATGCACACTCAGAATTCTTTAAAGGCCAGTGGGGTCAGAACTCAAACTCAGGTTAACCATGTAGGATCCAGCTTCCTCTGCAGAGTGCTTAATCACCGCACTATGGGGCCAGTCCTAGTTTCTCTCTACTTTTTTTTTTTCAGATGGGGAAGCTATTCCATTTCATAAAAGAAAGAACTGAAGGCTTGAAAATGTAAATAACTTGCCCAGGATGATGTGCCATTGGTGGTGGTGATGCTGGGAGATATGTTTCCTTACATATTTTTAAAGTTACTTAGTTCTTTTGAGAGAGAGAGAACACTGACAGTAGGGTCTTCAGACTGAAATCCTTGCTCAGCCTTTGCCAGCTCTGACTATGGACACACACATTTGCACCTGTTGTGCTGAGAGGCCCAGAATGCTAACCAGGAAGCTTACCATGTGGGTCTAGCATTACATGGCATGGGCCTATGGGCCCTGTTTCCATATTTTAAAAATAAAGATAACACTCATTTGTTCCTTCTCTTTGTTTGATTATCTTCCTGATTATATAGTTATTTGCCTAGCTTTTTCCTCCCAATTCCTGTAGCTATTCTGTCATTTTGGACTTTGCCATTACATCTGACCCTTCACTGTGTATCAATAGCATATGGTTTTAAGCTAAGCTTCAACTCATTTTGTTTGTAGAATGAAAAGCCCATGAGGTCAAGGGTTATGGCTTCATGTGATTATCATTATAGTCCCAGTACTTAGGATGGTATTAGGGGACTTCAGAGTTATGGAAAATGGAAATAAAGTACAAGTTTACTTTGGTGCTCAAAGTTTTTGAAACCCATGCATATATTTTTCATAATATGTATTTTCAATCAAATTTTTGAAGACCTCATGTATCTATCACATAGTGGGTGATCAATAAATATTTGTGGAATGAATGAATGAATGTATAAACTTTCTGATCCTGGGGCCCAGATTAGACCTTTTGCCCTACTGCTGCATGCAGCCTAAATATAAGGAGCAGTTGCATCCTATAGGAACAGGCCCTATTCCGTTATACTGACAATCTTCACTGGCTGAAATGAAAACATACCTCCAAGTGAAGTGTTACCTAAAATAACATCCCCTTGTTTCTCCAGGGTATACTTACTCAGTAGTTGCCTCCTATATTACACTGTAAATATGTTGGCTACTGTAAGGCAATAGTCTGTTTCCTGTTGTGTAAGGTAAGGTAGGGCTCATGCCCTTTGTTAAGACTCAGATGGCAGCCTCAAACTGCAGAATACTGAGGTTTTTACTTATATTTTTTTGCAGTTACATATAATTTTATTCTAAATAAATCATAAATGTATACACCTAACAAGAAAATCCTTCTTCCAACTTGTTCAATACTCTTAAACATTGTGAGTTCGACAAAACTTAGAATCCATTGCATGGTATATTTTTATAGCTATCTATAAGTTTGTAAAAAAGTAACTAAATAAGTTGAATAATTTACTGAAATGACAGAATGATATTTGAAGTTAGTATAAGAATAAATATTCTTGTGGTCAGCAGGTAGCTTGGTGATTAAGGCACTAGAATCCCACATTGGTTGACCATGGTTCAAGTTGCAGATCTGGTTATTTTAAAATCATGCCAGGTGCATGTGTGCACATGTCCAAAATCCCAGAAAAAGAGTAGAGCAGAAGAAACTGGCCATCTTCCCTGGGGGATGATTTCTCACTTTCTCCATCTCTGTCTCTGTCTCTCTCTGGTGAGAATATGTGCCCTATGTCAAAAATAAATAAATAAATAAATAAATATTCAAATATAAAATAATCTCCCATGTTATAAATATAATAATCTTTGCCCCAATAAATACTTTTTTCAACTAATATCACATGATAAACCATGAAAAATTTTCACACTTTTTCAAATGGTACAAAATTAGCAGAGTACACATGAAAGAATATGCATTTGAAAGTATAATTGCAAGTAATAAATTTTAATCACCATAAATAATAATGCATACTATTTTGAGTGATTTTTTTAAATGTATCTGAAAATAATTGGTAGAGACTAGGTAAGCATTATATAAACACAAAAAAGACTATGGCAAGGAACTGATAGCAAAATTCTGCTCTGTTTAGATCTGTGAAATAAATTGCCAGAAAAAAATTAAAGTGTTTATTGATTCCTTGGTTGCCAAGTGACAACTCTTGAATGCAATGTTTTTGTTATTTGGAACTACCTGAGCAAGGCAGTTATAAACTAGGAGAGGGGAGGGTTAGAAATAGAAAATTGAGATTACTCTTTGTAAAGAGTAATTGAAACTTAGTCAAAGTCATGCCAATATTTCACTAACTAGGGCCAAGGCTGTCTTGAGGTTGTGTCAGCCCAGTTAAGATCAAGGCAGAACTAGTTAGCTCACTTAAACCCTATCTAGCTCAGTTAAGGCCTAGACTGTGGAGCGCCCATCGCCCTCAGCGCCTATTTCAAAATGGCGCTCAACTGAAGCCCGCTGAGCGCTCAAAGCAGTAAACAACTTTAAGGAAGTAGGGCAGTGGGGAGCGTGGAGAGCACGGGAACACTGCATGCAACCAATCCTCTTTCGAGGACTGGCTTCCGTGCACATGGACAATGATCTGATTGGCTAGGGGCCCTTTATAAGGCCCCGGGGAAAGGGAAAGGTAGAAGAACTTCTGTAACATAACCTGGGGAAATAAAGTGCTGAAGAGAAGACCGTCTCCGGAGTCGTCAGTTGCGCGACACTAGACAGAGCCTAGATAAGGTCTAGTCAGCCCAGTTAAGACCTACTCAGCCCAATTAAGGCTTATCCAGTTCTCAACCCAGTTAGAGCCTAGCCAGGGCCAAACCTAGTTAAGACTTAGTCTGTCCAGTTAAGGTTTGGTCTGATCTAGTCAATCCAATTAAGCTCTACACAGCTCAGATGGGGCCTAGACAGAACCTAGTTAAGGCCTAGCCACCTCAGTTAAGGCCTAATCAAATCTAGTCAACCCAAATTAAGGTCTATTCAGCTCAGTTAAGGACCAAAAAAAAAGACTAGATAAGGCCTAGTCAGTCCAATTAAGGCCTAGCTAAGTCAAAGTCCAGTTACAGCCTAATTAGCCTAGTTAAGACCTTGTCAGAGCTAAGATTACTTAAGGCCTAATTAGCTAAGTTTAAGTCTAACTAGTCCAGTTGAGGTCTAAACATAATTAGGATCTAGTTAGAGCATAGTTAGGCCTAGCCAGAGCCTCAGAATGGTTAAAGCCTGTAAGAGTCTTTTTAAGGTATAGTGAAAGCCTAAGTCTAGTTAAAAACTAGCTAGTTAGCTTGCTTAAAACCTCTTTAAAATACTGTTAAAACATAGCCAGTACCTATCTATGTGTAGTTTGGTCTAGTCAGAGCCTTAAGTCCTAGTCATAGTCAAATGCTTTGTACTGCAGTGAGGTTTACATCCATGTATTATCTGAAGTCTATCAAGCGTTTGATAGCTTGTACTTGTATCCAGACTTCTGTTTTCAGTGTGAGGTTTGCTTAATGAACTAATCTTTGCTGTTTCATTAAAGGGATATGTGTTGAGTCTGGCAGCAGTACTGACTTGGCAGTAGAGTCAAACCTCAACCACTTAATTTGGAGTAATCTGGGAAAAGATGGTTCTGACAAACCTGGTCTCTTATCATTCTTGGGAGGGTTACTGGATCCAACCAAGGAATAGTGACATTCTGGGGGTCAAGGAAAGAGGTAAAGGCCTCCCTCTTTAGTAGCATGGATTCAACTGCCAGAAGCACTGAGGACTTGGCTTATTTATTCCTGTTTGTGCCATTTCTTTTGCCTCTTGTGAGCTTACGGGGTGACAGGCATCTCTGTATGTAAATATAGCTGTATCTTCCACTATGTTATCCTGAGGACAAAATAACTGCCACCCCTGCAGAATACAGCATCTTCTGGACTAGATGCCAAAGGTAGCAGTATGCCAAGCATGAAGTATCCTGTTCTCTGCCTGCCAAGTAAACACCAGCTTCCTCTTTATTGGTACATTTAAAGGAACAGTTTCCACTTTTCTTTGTGGCAGTGGCAGTAGGGGAGAACTTTCAACTTGGGCACTTAGTGGCTTAGATGGTGGCACAGTGGAAAAGGCCACTAGGATGTACATTTAGATCACATATACCTTCTTGGACTGTAATTTCACATTGTGCTGCTTATATTGCTCTGGGGCACTGTTTGGTTTCATGTGTAATTCAAGAGGAAGGTAGTGCTGGTTAGGAAGAAACAATTTATTCCACTGAGTAGCTGGGATATTCAAATGTTGCTTTCATTCTTGAAGAGTGCCATTTGAGAGTCATTTTCTCTGATATTCACAGGTGATTCACCATATAAACTCAGGTCTTCAGATGACTTCATGTGCTTGTGCTCCCTTGTGCTGGTGAGACACGTTAAGCTTCCAGGCACTGGGTTAATGGGCAAGTAGGGGATGTCTCTGTCCTAACAAAGAATCTGGAGAGTCTTTCCTCAGGGACGGGGCTCTACAGCATAATGTTGGAGGCTGTAAGAAGAAAGCACAGAACTAGGTTCCCAGTTCTACCACATTCCAGATATGTGACTTTGGGTAGATCATTTTATCTGTCTGGATTTTAATTTTCCTAAATGGAAGATGGAGTAAATAAACTCTGTGTTGCCCTAAATACCTCACATGGTTATTTTGTACATGCTCGGTGCATGTGTCCATGAGCCTGGCTGGCTGGGAAGGCTTGTTGGGCATTGAGAGAAGGAGGGATTTCAGATAGAGACCCTGTTGAGGGTGCTTGTCTTTCTGTCTTTCTCTCTGTCTCTCACCTTATTTTATACATTCAATCAGAATACATCACTGATCTTATAAAGTTATTTCTCCCAACATGAGTATACTTCTCACCAGTCCAGTTCAGGATACTATCACCCCTCTTTCATGAAAGAAATAAAACTTAAAAAAAAAAAAAGTCAGCAAAAGACCAGGTAATCAAATATTCTTCTCTTATTCTTTTATTTTCATGGACTAGTAGGTGGTCTTAAGGGGATTTTAATATTCTTCTAGGTTTCTAGTATCTTTCCCTTTTACTGCAGGTTTTTTTTTTCCCCCCATAGGGTATGTGTGTTCACCAGAGAGAAAGAGAAAGGCAAAGTGAAAGATTGTCCCTCAGATGAGATTGGTCACATTGTAATCTCTTCTGCATTCTCGTCTTCAGATGTTGGGCATGCATGCATACATACCTGGCATGATTTTCAAGCTACCAGGCCTGGGACTAGAACCATGGTTGACCATACGGAAGTCCAACACCTTAACCACCATGCCTCCTGCTAGCCCCTCCTCCCTGGAACATTCTGACTCTATTTTTACTCTAGGAACAATATTATGCAGGAATGAGGACAACAAAATGGGTGTCTTAAGGAAGGATTTTGGCCTTTGATCTTGTTTAGGAAGCCAACCATTGTGTTCTTGTTGGTAACTTACCACTGGTTCTTTTATTATTAATTATTATTGTTATTGCCAGAGGGTGATTATGCCCACCAGAGAGAGAGACAGAGAGAGAGAGGAAAGCACATCCTAGTGTGGCATGGTCATGCCACAATCCCTTCTTCATTCTCCTTCCTGTCAGGGTTTGGGGCACACGTATGCTCAGAATGTTTTTAAAACCACCTGGGGACAGGATTCAAACCAGTTCAGGTTCCTTAACCACTAGGCCATGGGGCTGGCCCCAATGCTGGTTCTTACTCTGCTTCTGATTTGGAGGTCTTCAAAGTGTCATTAGGTAGACCATAGTGTAAAGGGGAGAAAGAGGGAAAGAAAGAAAAGATAAGTATCCTCAACAAGATTTCATCTTTCCCCAAATCCTCCTAGCTGGCCAGGATCACAGGCACATGTGCCTGGCACATATAGGTCAACCAGGAAATCAAGCCCCTGATTTTTCATATGGTTCCAGGATCACAGAGTGGTGTGCTACCACTGTACCACTGTAGTTAAGCCTAAGTTTCTCACTCTTGCTTTGCTACTAACCAGGTGTATAATCTCAGCAGGTTGCTTACCCCTCTTTGGGGTTTCACTTTCACAGTTATGAGATAGGGATAGTCCTTTCTGGCCAGAATTGTTGTAAGTTAATGTATATGAAGATATAATTCGGGAACCAGCAGTTAGCATAATGGCTATGTTGCTGGATGCCCACGTAGTCGACTGCGGTTTGCGTCCCGGACCTGGTGGCTTAAAACTCATGATGGGTGCATGTGCGTGCATGCCCAAGATCCTGAGAGGAGAATAGAGGAGAAGGGATTGAAGCGTGACCATCCCCCCTGGGGGGTGATTTCTTGCTTTCTGTCTCTATGTCTCTCTCTGTCTGTCTGGTGAGCACACATGCTCTATAGCGAAAACCTCTCAAAAAAAAAAAGAGATATAATTCCTGGAAGAAGCAAAATTATACAACATTGAAATAACTGAGGGAGATTATAGAATCTTCTTAGGAAATCATTAAAAACAGAAGTATTCAGGACCAGCAGATGGTGTACTAGTTGAGTCACTGGACTCCCACGTAGTAGAGCACAGTTCAAGTCCCAGACCCTGAGCCTTAAAACTCACACTGAGTACTTATGCATGGATGCCCCAAATCCTGAGACCAGACAGAGGAGAAGGGATTGTGGCATGGTCATCCCCCCTAGGGGGTGATTTCTTGCTTTCTGTCTCTCTGTCTCTGATGAGCACATGCTCCCTATAGCAAAAACCTCTCAAATAAACAAACAAACGACAACAACAAAAAGCAAAACAGAAGTATCCTTTCTTTGATGGATAGGCATTAAGCAAATTTGCAGGCATAGGGAAAAACTGCATGACCACTGATATTCTTTCCAGGTGGTAAAATAAACTGATCTGCCCTCTCTAGACAAGCTGGCATTTGCCATAGAAATGTAAAGGAGACCATGACTGGTGCTTAGTCTTGTTCTTGTCAAATTTCTGAGGTGGCCAGCCACAGTAGCACAGCAGTAACATAATCTCTGCAATGCTGCAACCATAGGGGAATGTCCCAGATTCATGTCCCAAAGTCACCAGGCTCATTTGTGTGCCTGTGATCCTGGCTGGCTGAGGCTGGAGGTAGGATGGTGGTTTGAAGACCCTTTTGAAGGTGCCTCTCTCTCACTCTCTGTATCCCTCTCTCATGGAAAGAATAAATAAACTTAAAATTTTCTGAGAGTATTCTTGAACTTCAGGACTAGCTCTAGGATAGCATGGTGAGTGGTAAAAGGTACATGAAGATACTTTCATGATACTCTCCTTACCTGAGTGATTCACATAAGAAAACTTGAAATCTAGGCTGGTTCAGGTGGAATCCTGCTAGACATAGGGTAATGGGCCTTCATTATTTTGTCTCAATGTCTTACTTTCCAAGTCAGTATTTCCAGGAATAAGTGATTAATGCTTTGAAAAAATACCATAATTGTAATACCAAATAGAGGGCCTTTTCGATTTAACTGGCAATGTATTAGAGGCATGGTCAATGAATAGCCTACAATTGTAGTCAGTTTTGTCAGGCCAAAAGTAGTGCATGTGTAGCTTCTGCCCTGCCAGAGCTCAGAACCAGAGTGAGGAGGTACTTCAAAGGTGAGAGGGAGTTAGACTAGGAGGATTTGCTAATCCCTAAGAAGTGTCTAAAATCTTTGTTCTCAGGTCTCCTGTAAGGTGACCTGACCTAGAGCCACAAGACAGTCCTATTCTCTCCCATCTTTACCTTAGTTCAAAGTCATAATTTAATGTCGGCTCTAACTATGAGATGAATTGTATCTTTGCTACTTCCTTCCAGTTTTTTTACGAGGTGCAGCCATCTACTCTCCTGTGTTCCATGGTTCACTAATCAGGATGTACCACTGTTTTCTGGATCCTGGAATTTCTTCAGCACAATTCTATCAGCTGGCATTTATTAGGCACTTAGTTTATAATTCCAAATTATTGCATTTATTAACTCATGGAATCCTTTTATTCTCTGTTAAATACTTTTCTTTTATAGTTTGAGGTTTTATGTTTAGATCTTTGATCCATTTGGGGGTGAATTTCCCCTTTTATTTTTTTTAAATTTTTATGATCATAATCTTGTTTATATTACATTGAATCACATAATTATACTGTATTAATTTCTTTTTCTAGAAGGAATACCATTCATATCAGTCAATACAAAGACATTGAAATCCCCATCATCATCATCCAATAGCTTTTAATTTTTTTCCAGATTATTATTATTCCCATTATTTTTTTAAACAATCAATCACTATTTATCATTTTGCTTGTAAAAAGACTTTACCCAACCTGAAATACTTCTCAGTCCTGTCTAGTTGAGAATACTATACAAGTCATCATCAACAGGTAATAAACCCTATGTGAATTCCACTAATGTCATGCCTCTCTATTTGTTCTCTTGCTATCCTTCTCCATACTCTTCTCTTCTTCCGCCCCGTTCCATACTGTGTTATCCTCACTAACTATTTTCACTGCTTTTATGCCCTCCAATATTTCGATCTCTACCATAAAGCAGATAGTCGATATATATTAAGTGGATACATACAATATCTCTCTTTAATATCCTGGTTTACTTCACTCAGCAATAGATCCTCCATATCCGACCACTTTCTATCAAATTCCAGGGTCTTGTTGTTTTTTATGGCTGAGTCATTTGGGGTTGATTTTTGTTAAAGGTGAGAGATAGGGGTCTAGTTTTATTTTTCTGCAGGTGGATATCTAGTTTTTCTAGAACCATTTGCTAAAGAGGTTTTATTTTCCCCACTGTATTGTCTTATGCTCTTTGTCAAGAATCAGTTGGCTGTATGTTTTGAGGTTTAATTCTGGATTCTCTATTTTCTTCCATTGGTCTACATGCCTGTTTTTGTGCCAGTACCATGCTGTTTTGCTTATCACAGGTTTGTAATATTTTTAGGGGTCAGGACGTTAGATATCTCCTACTTTATTCTTTTTGTGCATTATTGCTTCGGCATTATGTGGACTTTTATGATTCCAGAAAAATTTTATGACTGTGTTTTTTTCCTATTTCTTTCTTTTTTTTCTTTAAAATAATTATTTTATTGAACTTTATTTTATTTTATTTATTTGTTTATTTCATTTGATCAGAGAGAGACAGAGAAAGAAGGTGAAGGAGGGAGAGAGAGAGAGAAAGTAAGCCGACAGGACTCAAGCCATGGTTGGCCATGTGGGAGTCCAGAGCCCTTAACTACCATGCCACCTGCCAGCCCCTGTTTTTTCTATTTCTGTGAACAATATCTCTGGTAATTTGATCAAGATTGGATTAAATTTATAAGTTAATTATAAATGTAATTTATAATTTAAATGTCAATTCTACATTTTGACATTTTGAATATATTAATTGATAATTTGATTATATTAATTCTTTCAATCCAGGAACATAAGATGTTTTTCCACTTTTTTGTGTAATTTTCAATTTATTTTTAAATAAATAGTGAAAGTCATTTTCATAGTTTTCCTTGTAGTGATCTTTGACTTCTTTGTTTAGGTTTATTCCCAGGTATTTGATATTTTCGTGACTATTGTAAGTGGCATTTCTTTCTTCAATTCTACCTGTCTGTTCATTGTTAGTGTATAGAAGTGCCATAGAATTTTCTATGTTGGTTTTGTATTCTGCCACTTTACTGTATTCATTTTTCACTTTTAAGGGTTTTTTTTTTTTTGTGGATTCTTTTGTGTTTTCTATGTATATAATCATGCCATCTGGAAACAGAGATCATTTCACTTCTTCTTTCCCTGTTTTTATGCCTTTTATTTTCTTCTCTTGTCTGATTGCATTGGTGAGGATTTCCAGTAATTTGTTAAAAAGGAGTGAAGAAAGTAGGCTGCCTAATCTTGTTCCAGTTTTTAGTGGAAAGGCTTTTAGCTTTACCCCGTTCAGTATGATGTTAGCTAAGGGTTTTTCACAGATTATCTTTACTGTGTTGAGAAATGTCCCTTATGCTGATTTTACTGTGAGTCTTTATTTTTTTGAGATTATCTAGGTGGCTCCAATTGAATCATTTGAGGGTTTTTGTTTGTTTGTTTGTTCGTTTCTTTCTTTCTTTCTTTTTTTTTTTTTTTTTGAGAGGTTTTTGCTATAGGGCATGTATGCTTGCCAGAAAGACAGAGAGAAACAGAGAGACAGAAAGCAAGAAATCACTCCCCAGGGGGGATGGCCACACCGCAGTCTCTTCTCCTCCATTCTTCTCGTGGGATCTTGGACATGCATGCACACATGCCAGCGTGAGTTTAAGCCACCAGGGATGGATTTGAACGACAGTCGACTACATGGGAGTCCAGCGGCATAGCCATTAGGCCAACTGCTGGTCCCAGTTATTTGAGTTCTTAAAAACAGAGGAGCTTTATCAGCTGCAGATCAGAGAGATGGTAGCATAAGGTGATTTGTAAGCAATGCCTGGCTTGCTGAAAGTCTTAATAATGAAGGGATGTTGTATTTTATCAAATGCTTTGTCTGCATTGATCAATAAGATCATTATTTTTCCTTCTGTTAATATGATTTATTACATTTATTGTTTTGCATATGTTGAACCACACTTGCCTCCCTGCAATAAAGCCTGCCTGGTCATACCATATAATCTTTTTGATGTGACATAGGATACAATTTGCTAGTATCTTGTTCAGAATTTTTGCATCTGTATTCTTCAGGGATATTGGTCTATTGGTCTGTAGTTTTCTTTTTTTGTGTGATATCCTTGTCTGTTTTTAGAATGAGAGTGATAGAGGCTTCATAGAATCAATTTAGGAGGGTTCCTTCCTTTGGGATTTGTAGAAATAGTTTGAGTAGAATGGGGGATAGATCTTTAAAATTTTGTAGAATTCAGAAGTGAAGCCATCAGGACCTGGGCTTTTTTGGTTGGAAAATTGTTTAGTACTGATTTAATCTTATTGCTTATTATTGATCTTTTCAGACTTTCTATGTCTTCCTAATTCAATCTTGGTAGATTATATATGTCCTGAAATTTGTATATTTTACCCAGGTTTTCTTGTTTGTTCACATACAGTTACTCATAATATTTTCTCTTGATCTTTTGTATTTCTGTTATGTCTGTTGTCATATTGCCCATTTCATTGCTGATTTGACTTATCTGGTTTCATTCTCTGTTCTTATGATTAGTCTATCTAGTAGTATATCAATTTTGTTTATCTTCTTGAAGAACCAGCTTTGTTTTCATTTATTTTTTATTTATTTTTTTAGAGGCTTTTGCTATAGGGTGCATGTGCTCGCCAGAAAGACAGAGAGAGACAGAGAGACAGAAAGCGAGAAATCACCCCCCCAGGGGGGATGGCCACACCACAATCCCTCCTCTTCCATTCTCTTCTCTGGATCTTGGGCATGCGTGCACACGCACCCAGCGTGAATTTAAGCCACTGGGTCCGGGATTCAAACCACGGTTGACTACATGGGAGTCCAGTGACATAGCCATTACACTAACTGGTGGTTCATTTTCATTTATTTTCTGTATAGCTTGTTTATTCTCTGTTTCATTTATTTCTGCTCTAATCTTTATTATTTCTTTTCTCCTGGTATTTATTTATTTATTTTTTTAGAGTTTTTGTCCTTCCAGTTCCCTGAGGTGTATTTTTTATTTTTAATTTTATCTTTTTTATATTACATTGAATCACATATATCTTTACAGTGTATTACATTTCTTTTTCCAGCATGATTACCATGCATATCAGTCAAGACAAGAACATTACAATCCACATCATCATCATCATCAAATAGCTTTTCATAATTTTTTTCAGATTATTATTATTATTTATTCTCTTTTTTTAAACATTCAGTCTATATATATCATTTGGCTTGTATAAAGGATTTATCCAATATGAAATACTTCTAAGACCAGTCCAGTGGAGAATACTATACATGTTATCATCAATAGGTAATAAAGCATTTCTGTGTCACACTAATGTCATGCCTCTCTATTTGTTCTCTTGCTATCCTTCTCTAAACTCTCCCCTTCCCTTCCCACCCACCCCCGACCTGAGGTGTGTTGTCAATTTGCCATCTTTCCTTCTTCTCTTATGCAAACTAAGTGCTATGAACTTTCCTCTTATAGACTGCTTTTGCTGTGTCCCATAGGTCATGGAAACTCGTGTACTCATTATCATTGGTTTTAATGAACATTTTGATTTCAGTCTTAATTTCTCCAGTGGTTCTAAAGTCATTCAAGAGTAGGTTGTTTAGTTTCCATGTTTTTTTTTTTTATTTTTGAGTTTTTTTCCTGCAGTTAATTTCAAGGTTAATTCCATTGTACTCAGAGAAGATGCTGGATATGGTTTCTGTACCTTTGAATTTGTAAAGGCTTGTTTTGTGCCTAGTCATGTGTTCAATTTTTGAAAATGTTCCATACAGTAGTAAGAAAAATGAATAGTTTGTAATTGTTGGATGGAAAGTACTATAGCTGTCTGTCAAATACATTCAGTTTATGGTATCATTTAGATCCAGTATCTCTTTACTTATTTTTTGTTTAGATGATCTGTTCAAAGGATACAGTGTGATATTGAAATACCCAATGATTAGTGTGTTGCAGTCTATCTCCCCCTTTAGATCTACCAGTCTTTCTTTCACGTATTTGGGTGTTCCCATGTTGAGTGTGTAGATATTTGTAAGTGTTATATCTTCTTGGTGAATTAGCTCTTTTAATACTAAATAGTGTTCTTATATGTTTCTTATACTTTTTGTCTTAAAGTCTATTTATATGATATCAAGTATTGCAACTCTAGCCCTTCCCCCCCCTCCATTTGCTCGGAATATCTTTTTCCAGCCTTTATTCTATATTTGTCTTTATCTGGGTGGTGCATTTCTTGTAGGCAGGATGTAGAGGGTTTCCTTTTTTAAAATCCATTCAATCAGTGTGTGTCTTTTTATTAAAAATACGGAACACTTCACGATTTTTTGTGTCATTCTTGACACAGGGGTCAGGCTAATCTTCTCTGTATCCTTTCAATTTTACTATATGTGCTGCTGAAGCAAGCACAGTGTATGTCTTTTAATGGGAGGATTTAATCTATTAACATTCAGTGTTATTGTCAATATTTGCAGACTTATCCCTGCCACCTGCCACTTTGTTAGCCATTTTCTTGGTTGTTTTTGGTTTTCTTATTTATGTTTGTCTTTGTTTAGTTTTCTTGATATAGAGCTTGCTTCAGTACTTCTTGAAGAGCTGGTTTAGTATTGGTGAATTCTTTCAGTTTTTGTTTATCTGAGAATATTATTTGTTCTTTCCATATGAAGGGAAGTGTTGCTGGGTATTCTTGATTGAAATTGCTTTTTTTTTTATCATTTTAAATACATTTCCCCTCTTTTCTTGTTTGCATTATTTCATTTGAGAGGTCTGATGTGAGCCTAATGGGATAACATTTTGCAAGTAATTTGATGTTTCTCTCTTGCCAATTTTAAAATATTGTCTTTGCCTTGGGTTTTGACCAATCTGGCTGTGATGTGCCATGGAGCAGAATTTTTTTTTAAAGAGAGATTTTTGCTATAGTGTGTGTGTGCTCACCAGAGACAGAAAGCAAGAAATCACCCCCTAGGGGAGAGGGCCAAGCCACAATCCCTTCTCCTCCAATCTCCTCTTGGGATTCTGGGCACACACACACACATATGTGCCCAGCATGAACTTCAGGCCACTTGGTCTGGGCCTTGACTAGTGGTTAGCCATGTGGGAGTCCAGTGATGTAACCATTACACCATCTGCTAGTCCTGGAGAAGACCTTTTTAGGTTGATTCTATTTGGGGTCTGAATAGTTCTCTAGGTTTGGAAAGTTTTCTGCAAATATTTCATGGAATACATTTTCTGTGCCTTTATTAGATTCTCCTCCTTCTGGAATACCAATTATTCAGACATTTGGGTGTATAATAGTATCCAGTATTTTCCGTGTGTTGGCCTCACAGAAATTCTTTTCAGTAGTTTTATCTAAGTCAGAGATTTTGACTTCTTGATCAGATATTGGTCTTCTGCCTGGTCTAATCTGCTATTAATACTTTCGAGGGAGGTTTTGATGTCCTGTATCATAGTTTTCATCTCTAGAATTCTGTTTGATTCTTTTTTTATGGTGTCTATGTCCTCCTCCATGTTGTGGAAGGACTTCCTCATCTCCTGGAGTTGGTTGTCTATTTTCTCTTGCATCTCATTTAGTTTTGTCACTCTGAATATTCTGAATTCTTTTTCTTTTTTTTTTGGAAAGGTTTTCGCTACAGGGCGTGTGCGCTCGCCAGACAGACAGAGAGAGACATAGAGACAGAAAGCGAGAAATCACCCTCCAGAGGGGATGGTCACGCCGCAATCCCTTCTCCTCCATTCTCCTCTTGGGATCTTGGGCATGCACGCACACGTGCCTGGCGTGAGTTTTAAGCCACCGGGTCCGGGACGCAAACCGGGGATGACTACGTGGGAATCCAGCGACATAGCCATTACGCTAACTGCTGGTTCCCGTGAATTCTTTTTCTGACATTTCTGAAAGTTCTATTCTGCTGTCTGTGGATGATGATGAGTTGTTCTGTTCCCTTGAGGGCGAGAGATATTTTCTTGTTTTCTCATAATCCTTGTGCCTCTGCACTGGTGTTTTGGCCATCTGATGAGTTAGTTATACATATATTCCTAATTTTTTGGAGTTCTCTCTGTAGTGTCAGGGAGGAGGAAGAGCTCTACTTCTCAGGTATATTCTTGGGAGAGGGCCTTATCTTCCAATCAGAGAAGGGTATGGCCAGATTTAAGTGTTGGTTCCTTTCTCAATCTTCTCAAGTCTAGATATACCTGAGGCTGAACTGGAGAGATTCAACTAAAGGAGGAAATAGAAGGCCCTATGTGAAGTTCATCAAACTGAAATCTCAAAGGGCAGGAGGCGGTAGCAAGAAGTCTGATATGCCCATGGTCCTGTGCTCATTATTTCCCGCGCTGCCACTGACTGCTGTACCATAAGGGCTTATGACAGAGGGGTACAGGGGAAGGGACAGTCTAAAGCAAAATACAATTTTGTTTTCTCTCTCTCAGAAAGCTGAAGGAAGATTTTGGAATAGAATCCCTTTTCCTGTTACCTCCAAGTTCTGTTTTTATTTCTCTTATTTTAGAACCTGTTCTCTGATTTTAGAACCTGTTCTCTGTACTGGCAATATTTAAAAATCAGAAATCTTTCTAGAAGTATTACATCTCTTTTCAGACTCTCTGGGAGAGTGGGAATCTGTCACAGTAGCCAAACTTCAGGGACAAATTTGTGCATGACTGCTCCCCCCCAAGTCAAGATGGCATAGCTGTCTTCATATTTTAACATTGTTTTAAGGAAACTACATATTTGTCTAGGAAAATAAGAGTTATATTTTCAACGAAGGAAAGGAATTGGGTAGAGTTACTTTAAATTGACCATAATGACATTTCCTACTTTCCTGTTTTTTAAATTTTTTTCCAGTTTCTGTTTTGAAAATTTCATATATTTTCTAAAAGGGGCCATGTTTAGCTCCTCAGCTGTATAATTCTTTCATTTCTTTCTTGATAAATTAAACATGGTACACGGGGATTTTAAATGTCAGAGCCTATAACAGGAATTGCCTTATTGCACAATTTTTTTTTTTTTATAAAGTAAAGGTTGGTAGGTTTTTAAAGGAGTTTAAAGGGTAAATCCTGTTGTTTTGTTCATTGTATTCCCCCCTTCCTGAGATGCTCCTATTATTAGAAGATAATAAAATTTATGATTTGGAAACAAAGTCCTCTTCATTGTTCCTTAGGGGTGGAGAGAACAATGAAAAACTTATCTATATTGGGAGGTGTTTTATTTATAAAAAATCTGTATTGAATACATGTATCCAAATGGTACTGCAACACTAGAGAAGGGAGTGCCATGAGAAAAGTTCCTGTTTGTAAATATAAAAGTGGCACATATATTCACCACAGGCATATCTTAATCTCCTCCACATAACTGCTTCTATTCCCTTTGGATATAAGCTAATTTATACATTGCCTGCTGCAGAGAAGCTTATCAACTATAAACATAGACCAGGAGGATTTGAATTCCTTTGCACCGTCCTTTCTACTGTTAGATATTTGTTGCAAGTTTTCCAGTTAGGAACATCACAAAATGGCAGGGTAGGGCTTTCAGTTAAAAGTAAAATGGTTTCTTTTGATTAACTGCACTGACAAAAATGTCATAAAAGAGAGAGATTATTAAAAATGGAATAATGTTAAAGATCCTAGTTGTTGACCCAGTCCTGTGACTAGTGGTTAAGGGATCTGGATCCCACATGGCCAACTGCAGTTCAAATCCCAGCAGCAGCACCTTGAGAAACATGCTAGGTGTGTGTGCATGTGTGCCACAAATCCTGACAAGATGGAGAAACCAAAAAAGGGTTGTGGTATGACCATGCCCCATCAGAGGGTACTTTCTCCCTTTCCTTTTCTCTCCATTTCTCTCTGGTAATTTCACATACCCTCTGGCAATGAAAAAAAAAATAAGATTCTACTTGTCAGATTGATAGCATGGCTTTGGTTCCAGCTGTCTTTCTGAGCTACTTCTAAGATGTGATTTATTTATTCTTGTATCAATTACATACTGGTCCAGCTGTGGTAGCACACACTGAATGTTGCTGCTTGGTAAGGTGAAGGCCTGGGTTTAATTCCCATCCCAGCTCATCTGGAAAAGCTAGGCACAGTGGTATACATCTGTAGTCCCAGCTAATCAGCAGAAGGACTGTAACATAGCTAGACCCAATCTAAAGCAATAACAACAAGATAACACCTGCCCCTGCAGTTAGAGTCTCTTGCCTAAGCCATGAAATAGAGAGCCATGAGAAGACCCCTTCATGACTACTGAGAACAGTGATTTCAGGAGACTAGGAGAAATGAAGATTTTTCCACTGATAATTCAGCCTCCAGCCCCCAAACTCACATTGTAGGAAGAAGACTTTGCAGCCTCTTGTCTTTCTCTACCTCTGTCTCTGTCTCTGTCTTCTTATATTTTTGTAATTTTTCCTGTTTAAATTTTTTTAAAGTTAAGCAGTTTCTGGGCTCTCAGCCCCTCCTTTCACTTTATCTTGTTAATAATCCCCTCTTCTCCTCCCAACCCAGGAAAGGCAAGGGCACAGGCCACAGAAGACCCCTTCATGGCTACTGAGAACTAGTGATTTCATGTGGTGTGCTTGCACACCATACGGTTTTCTAATTTTTGCTTTTTTTTTTTTTAAATTTATTTATTTATTATTTTTATTTTTTTCTTGTCTTTTTCTCTGTTTCTTGGTTGTTTTTGTTGCTGTTGTTTCTCTCTCTCTGTTTCCTTTTCTGCATGCTCCTAGATGCTCAGATAGAACTTCAAGTTTTGGAAGAAACGTATTTTTCCATCAGATGACTAGAAATCACCACAGGACCACAAGAAATATGGAAAAGCAAGAAAATACCTCTCCCCCAAGGGAAAAGAATGGCTCCTCTTCATCCACAGACAGTTCAATGGAAATCATGGATATGTCTGATAAAGAATTTAGAACATTCATAATGGTGAAGCTAACAGAGATGGAAGAGAAGGGAGATAATGAACTGCAAAAGAGAAAGGAGAAAGGAGCTGATGAGTGCTGGAAGGTGAGGAAATTCTTGCAGGATCTGAAAGAGGAATTACACACTTTACAAAAGAATCAAATAGAATTGTTAGAGATAAAGACTATAATACAGGAAGTCAAAATCTCCCTTGAAAATATTAAAAGCAGACTAGATCATGAATCTCAGATGTAGAAGAGAAAACAGCTGGCCTAGAAAAATCCACCATGAAGACTGAGAAAATGGCCCCAAAATTTGAGAATAATATATGAGAAATACTAGATACCATCAAATGTCCAAACATC
>NW_006204851.1:2396357-2396951 GCF_000334495.1 Tupaia belangeri chinensis
AGGAAATTTCCTTACCAATTCAAAACTGCTTTTCTTGAAATTACCAGCTGAACTTGCTATTGAAAGTAGTTAGATTATTTAAGAAATTGTATGATAAATAAAATGTGGAGGGAAAAGGAATGGAAGACAACTGTAGACACCAGAGACAGTGTTAGAAGAGGGTGGTAAAGGCCAGAGGGTCAAACATAGGGGTATATATATATATATATAAAACTAGAAATGGAAAATTATTGATAACATGCATGATTAAGCCACTATGCAGTATATTCTGGAGGGATAACCATTTTTTGTATGCTGTGACAACGATTAGGGGATGAATGTAAATTAATTCATTAAAAAATTTCAGGAGAAAAAATGAAAACTAGTTTTCATGAAATTTAAAAAAATGCATATTTGAGGACTGCCGTAAGCTCTATAGCCCCAGCTGGGTGCTACTTTGTTGTATGTTCATTCTACTCGCTGAGGTTTATGCCTAGGGTCAGACTTGTGTTCATGGATATGTATATATCAGCTGCGCTTGCTATTGGAAGTAGTTAGATTAATTAAGTTCTTTAGCAAATAAATAAAATGGGGGGGGGGGGGCAACAAAAGAAA
>NW_006204851.1:2397206-2398684 GCF_000334495.1 Tupaia belangeri chinensis
AAAAAAAATAAAAACAAAAAGAAAAAAATAGATAATAATTCACAATAAAATCTTAGGTCTCTTTCAGTATTTCTGAGGTGTTCTAGTTATGTTGGTGTACTCAAGCATTTCTCACAAGGAGTCAAAGTATATTGCAGAAAGTTAAATCAGCTAGTTTATTAGTTATTAGTAGCCACATAAAGTGTTGCAGAGGCTGGAGGAGCCTGAAACTATGGTCTAAAATGAATTCTATGAGTTTAAGTTCTTCTTGGTATCTATTTTTGATAAAGGAAGATGGAAGTTTTTTTCTCCATGTTTAAGTGCCCCATAAATTTTTAAAAAATCATAAAAAAATGGAAATAGAGAGTCACACAGGATGATCATAAATTTCTGTCCACTTTTGTATACTTTATTCTATTTTCTTTCCTTTCTTTCTTTTCTTTCTTTTTTTCCCCCTAAGTATTTGCTACAGGGTTCATGTACATGGGGAAAGAGAAAGAGAGAGAGAAAGAAAGAAAGAAAGTAAATGAGAAAGAAACCTCAGTGGAGGATGGCCACACCACAGTCCAATTCCTTTTCCTCCATTTCTCCTCTCGGGATTTTGGGCATTCACACAAATACGCCTGGTGTTTTTTTAAGTTGCTAGGTTTGAGACTCGAACAATATTATAGCCATGTGGAATCCAGCTGCCTTAACCACCATGCCACTAGCTGGTCCCCAATTATATTTTCATTACCTCTGATGACTGGCTTGCTTATCCCTACCAAGACTCATCACTGTCTTGCTGTCCTCACTAATTTTATGAGAAAGAGACACAAAATTTAAAAATAAAACAATTTTTTAGAATAATTTTATTTAACTTTAGTTATTATCATTATTGTCATTATTTTAATTTGATCAGAGAAAGAGGGAAAGTGAGAAAGCAAGCTGCCAGGTGTCCAGCATCCTTAATTACCATGTCACCTGCCAGCCCCCAAATAAAACAATTCTTAAACGTATGGAATACATCCAATGAAGTCAATAATTTCTTACCCAGAGATAACTCTGTTCACCTGTTCACTGCTGTTCCATAGACTTGTTTGCCTCCTCTTGAATTTCATATAAATGGGATGACATGATATCTACTTTTATGTATTTGGTTTCTTTGACATTGTTATACATGTATTTTGATGTATTTTTGCACTCTTATTTTTGTGGTATAAACAGGAGTAGAATTGTAGGGTCATGTGATAGAGGAGTAATTAGTTACACTAGATACTGCCAACAAGTTTTTCAAAGTAATTGTACCAGTTAACACTTTCACCAGCAATGTATGAGGGTTCCCTATGTGATAAGCATGTGTTTGGTGGGTCAGAGCTCCAGTTGCTCTATGTTTTTCTTAATGCTTGGTATTGTCAGTATTTTTGACTTTAGCTATTTTTATTTTTTATTTTTATTTTTTTGGAGATGTTTTTTGCTATAGGGCACGTGCGCTCGCCAGAAAGACAGAGAGACAGAAA
>NW_006204851.1:2398795-2403042 GCF_000334495.1 Tupaia belangeri chinensis
CCCCCCAGGGGGATGGCCACGCCGCAATCCCATCTCCTCCATTCTCTTTTCGGGATCTTGGGAACGCAAGCACCCTCTCCAGCATGAGTTTAAGCCACCAGGTCCTGAACTTGAACCACAGTTGACTACATGGTAGTCCAGCAACATAGCCATTATGCCAACTGCTGGTTCCCCCACTGTGGTTTCAATTTGTGTTTCTCTGATGAGTAACAGTAATAAACACCTGTTCATATGCTTGTAAACCATTTGAATATTCTCTTCTATTAAGGGCCAGTTCATTTTTTATACTTAAAAGTTTACTCTTTATTCTTAACTTTACATTTTTTAAAGAATTATTTATTTTTATATATTATTATTTTAATTTGACCAGAGGGAGAAAGGGAAAGTGAGAAAGCAAGTTATCAGGTCCAGGACTTGAACCTTGGTAGGCCAGGTGGGAGTCTAGTGCCTTAACCACCATGCCACCTGCCAGCCTCCTTAAATTTACATTTAATCATTGTACATCTTCATAGTACAACATGGTTTTCCTCCGCATGTATATGGTGCATATTAGTCAAGTAAGTCATTACTACATACATTATGAACAGATTATTTTTCATTTTAGTGTCTATTAATATTTTGTTTTCTTTCTCTGATCACCTCTTTCCCCCTCCTATTACTCTCCCCTGTTACTATACTCAAATATCTATAGTTGGCCTTTCTGATATTGCACCTTTTAATCTTTCAGTTTCTGCCAGAGTGCAGACATTCGGTGTATACTGAGTGGGAACATACAATGCCTGTCTTTAATCTGACTTCACTTGGCATTAAATCTTCCACTTTCATCCACTGTGTATCAAATGTTAGGGTCTCATTGTTTTTTATGGCTGAGTAGTATTCCATAGTGTACATTTACCACGTTTTTTTTTTTTTTTTGGGGAGGTTTGTTTTTGCTACAGGGCACGTGCGCTCGCCAGAAAGACAGAGAGAGACAGAGAGACAGAAAGCAAGAAATCACCCCCCAGGGGGATAGCCATGCCGCAATCCCTTCTCCTCCATTCTCCTCTTGGCATCTTGGGCACGCATGCACATGCGCCCAGTGTGAGTTTAAGCCACTGGGTCCAAGACTCGAACCACAGTCGACTACATGAGAGTCCAGCAGCATAGCCATTATGCTAACAGCTGGTCCCCATGTACCACATTTTTTCAATCCACTCATCTGTTCTTAGACATCTGGATTGATTCCGTGTACCAGAAATTGTGAATAATGCTGCAATAAACAGAAGGTCAAGTGCTTTTCTCACTGAGAGTTTTCCTATCTTTTGCCAGTTCATTTTTTTAAAAGGTTTTTGTCATAGGGCACATGAGCTCACCAGAGAGAGAAAGTGAGAGGGAAAGTGAAAAATCACCCACCATGCCACTATCCCTTCTCTTTTATTCTCCTGGGATTTTGGGCATGCATGCACACACACCCAATGTAATTTTCAAGCCTCTGGGTCCAAGACTCAAACCACATTCAGACATGTGGGAGTCCAATATCTTAACTGCTATACCACCTGCTGGTCCCATCAGTTCAATTTTTAAAATAATTTAAAAAATTATACGGTTTGCCTTTTTCTTAATTTGTAGGAGTTTAAACAGGCAAGTATGTAATGAATTTAAGTTCTTTGTTGGATATATTGTGAATATTTTCTCCCAGTTTGTAGATGACCCTTTCAGTCTCTTAAGGTATCTTTTGGTAAATGAAAATTCTTAATTTAATAAAACTTTAATCTTATTTTTTCTAAATTGTTATATAGGGTTCATGCACTCACTAGAGACAGAGAGGGATAGAAAGAAAGTGAGAAAGCACTTCCTAGGGGAAATGGCCATGCTGTAGTCCCTTCCCTTTCACTCTTTAGGGATTTTGTGCATATACACACACATGCACCTGGTGTTTTTCAAGCTGCTGGGTCTGGGACTTGAACTGCATAGTCAGTCATATGAGATCCAGCTGCCTTAACTAACCCACTACCTGACTGGCTCAAATTTGTTAACCTTATCTCGCATAGTTAATGATTTTTGTATCCAATAAGAAATGTTTTCCTGGGACCAGCAGTTGGCGTAATGGCTATGTCACTGGACTCCCATGTAGTCGACCATGGTTCAAGTCCCGGACCCGGTGGCTTAAACTCATGCCAGGTCTGTGTGTGCGTGTGTGCCCAAGATCCTGAGAGGAGAATGGAGGAGAAGGGACTGCGGCCTGGCCATCCCCCATGGGGAGTTATTTCTCACTTTCTGTCTCTCTGTCTCTGTCTTTCTGGCGAGCACACGTGCCCTATAGCAAAAGCATCTCTCCCCCCACCAAAAAAATAAAAAAGAAATAAAGAAATGTTTTTCTACTTGAAATCATGAAGATTAACTCCTGTGGTTTTATCTAAAAGCTTTACTGTTTTATCATTCACATTTAGGTCTACGGTTCATTTCACATTATTATGATTATTATTAATTATCAATATTTTGGTTTATAGTAAGAAGTAATGGTCATGTTTCCATTGATTTCTCTTCCTTGTACCAGTACCATGCTGTCTTAATTTCTGAAGCAGTATAATTAACTTTGCTATGTGAAGTATATGTCTTCTAATTTTTTTTCAAGATGTTTGGCTATACTAAGCCCTTCTATATTGTAATACATTTTAAAATCATTTGATCAAAAGTGTCCTTTGGGAGTGGTTTGATCTTACTGACTCATTAGTTTCTCCTATATCTCTCTAACTTCAAATTCTACATCATCTTTTCAGGCACAGATGGGTAATATTTTTTTGGTTTTCTCCCTCTCTCTAGTGAGAATTTGTCTCTGAAATACAATTTTGGACTACCTTTCCAGCCCAAGTTCCAAACTAAAATTCATCTAACTTCAGGTAAGAACAATTTTGTGTTTTGGGTTTTTCGTTTCTAACCCATATGTTAGCTTCTTACAACCGCCAAAAGTTATTCTGATTTCTTCTTTTCTTCAGTAGACTCTCCCTGCCTCAGGCGCAAAGCTCATCTTCATCCTGTGTCCATAATTAGCAATTGCTACAGGGAAAATAATTGCCATGACTGTCAGCTCATTTAGGGTGGGCTCTTTGTTTTCTGAACTTTTAGTTGTCCTTGTTTTCTTGTCTCTCATATGTCTTTTGGCCTATCAATTTGTAACTTATCTCTTTTTTTTGGGGGGGGGGGTTGTTTTTGTTAGTAACAAAGAGCATTCACATCTATTTGAAAGCAGACATTCAGAAGTCATCTAAAAGGCCCCTCTCATCCATGTCAGCTCTATCACAGGTGAATAGTTTTTGAGTGCTTGGGACAATTCAGAAGGATTGGGAAAGGGCAGATAATAGAAACATCCTTGATCCTCCTCATTGCAGATAAGAGGGATTCCCTAGAGGACTTGATCAGGCTCTTTCCATTGCTCTGCCTCAGTCACTTTCAACTTAGAATTCAGTCGATTTCTAGGAATAGCAAATCAGATAAAAATTCTCATTTATTCATTATTCATTCTTAAGAGAATGAGAAGTCAGCTTTGGCCCCACTAAAACAAATTTGCTCCTGTATGCAACCTGAATTTGTGCCTTCTGGCAAAAGTATTTAAAAATTAAATCCAGGCTGACTTCCAGCTCTGCATCTTTATTTATCCAATAGCCATATAACCATGGACAAGGTATTTAATCTCTTTGCTCCTCAATTTTTCTATTTATAACTTCATAGGGTTATTTTAAATATTAAATATGCTAATATAAGAAATGTGAGTTTCACAATTATTGACATATAATAAATGTTCCAAATATTTGAGACTTTATTAGAATAATTATGGGCATATTATCCAATCTGATACATACATTTAAAAAACTTCCTTTTCCATGTTTAATTGTTGAACAGTTCCATAGCACAAGATACAAGTTTTTCAAAAGCATGCATTATTTACCATAAAACCACGGTATTGCTATATACATCTTTTCCATGAGAGAAGTTTACATTCTACTTTTTTACTTTCCATTTATGTCTGTTTAAATCTTTATTTCTTCTTTTTTGCATTTTAAAAATTTATTATTATTATTATTTATACATTTAATTGCTATACATCATTTAGATTGTAAAGAGACTTTACCTAGCATGATGTACACCTCAATCCAGCCCAGTTGAGAATACTATACACATCCTCATCAACAGATAATAAAGCATATCTGTGTCCCACAAATGTCTTACCTCTCTATTTTTTCCCCCAAATTTCCTTTCCTACACTGTTT
>NW_006204851.1:2403317-2412502 GCF_000334495.1 Tupaia belangeri chinensis
ATCCATTCTTCTGTTTGTGGACATTTGGGTTGGTTCCATGTCTTAGTAATGATGAATAATGCTGCAATAAATAGCATTGTGCAAGTGCTTTTCCAACTAAGAATTCTCCTACCTTTGGGTAGATACCCAAGAGTGGAATTGCTGGATCATATGGTAGTTCTATTTGAAGGTCTTGGAGGAACCCCCATATTGTTTTACACAGTAACTGGACAAATTTACATTCCCACCAACAATGTAGGAGTGTTCCTCTTTCACCACATCCCCTCCAGCACTTATCATTTTTAATTTTTCTAATCTTTGCCATTCTGACTGGGGTTGGGTGGTATCTCATTGTAGTTTTGATCTGCCTCTTCCTTATGATGAGGGGATGTTGAGCATTTTTTCATGATTTTTGGTTGTTCATATGTATTCCTTAGAGAGTTATTTATTCAACTTGTTCCCCCATGTTTTAATTAGGTTAATAATTTTCTTCTGGATAAGCCAGTTGAGTTCTTTGTGTATTCTGGTTATCAGTTCCTTATCTGAGGCACACTTAACAAAAATTCTCTCCCATTCTGAGGGTTGTTGGTTCACACTAATTACTGCGTCCTTGGCTGTGCAGAAAGTTCTTAATCTAATGTAATCCCGCCTGTCTATTTTGGGGATTATTTCCTGTGCTTTGGGAGTCTTATTTAAGAAATCTTCACCTACCCTAATGTCTCTCAGAGTTTTCCGAGTATTTTTAGAGTTTGTGGTTTTAGGATTAGATCTTTGATCCACTTTGAGTTGCTTTTTATTAACCATGACAGGGGTTCAGGTTCATCTTTGTGTAGGTGGATACTCAGTTTTTCTAGCACCATTTGCTAATGAGGTTTTCCCCCCATGGATTGACTGGTACCCTTTGTCAAAGATCAGTTGGCTGTATATTTTGGAGTTTATTTCTGGGGCTTCTACTCTGTTCCATTGGTCTTCATGTCTGTTTTTGTGCCAATACCATGCTGTTTTGATTATCACAGCTTTGTAATATATTTTTGGGTCAGGTAGTGAGATGCCACCCACTCCAATCTTCTTGCACAGAATAGCTTTGGCAATACAGGGTCTTTTATGATTCCAGATAAATTCTGTGATTGTCTTTTCCAGATCTGTGAAGAATATCTCTTGTAATTTTATAGGGATTGCATTAAATATGTAGATTAATTTGGATAAGATTGCCATTTTGATTATATGAATTCTACCAATCCAAGAATATGGGGAATCCTTCCACTTTTTTTGTGTCCTTTTTGATTAATTTTTTAAGGTTTTTGTAGTTTTCTTTGTAGAGATCTTTGACTTCCTTGATTAGTTTTATTCCTAGGTATCTTATACTTCTTGTGGCTATGGTAAATGGGATTAATTTCTTTAGTCCTCTCTCCGTCTGCTTGTTTGTATATAGAAATGGTATTGATTTTTAAAAATTAATTTTATATCCTGCCACTTTACTATATGCATTTATTAATTTCAGAAGTTTCTTCATGGATGTTATTGGGTCTTCTATGTATGCAATCATGCCATCTGCAAACAGATAATTTCAGCTCTTCTTTCCTTATTGGAATGCCTTTTATTTCATTCTCTTGTCTGATTGCATTGGCTAGGACTTCCAGTACTATATTGAATAGGAGCAGAGAAAGTGGGCGGCCTTGTCTTGTACCAGTTTTTAGTGGAAAAGCTTTCAGCTTTCCCTATTTAGTATAATGTTAGCTATAGGTTTTTTATAGATGTTTTTTATTACACTGAAAAACGAGCCTTCTTTGCCAATTTTACTAAGAGTCTTAATCATAAAGGAATGTTGTATTTTGTCAAATGCTTTTTCCACCTCCATTGAAATGATCATATGGTTTTTATCTTTCTTTCTGTTAATATGGTGTATTACATTTATGGTTTTGCATATGTTCAACCACCATTGCATACCTGGAATAAAGCCTACCTGGTTGTGATGAATAAACTTTTTTATATGCTGTTGAATATGGTTAGCAAGTATCTTGTTGAGACTTCTTGCATCTATATTCATCAGAGATATAGGTCTGTAGTTTTCCTTTTTGTCGCTGTTACATGCATTTTGAGGCTGGGTATTATGCTTGGTTAATTTTCTAGGGGGAGAAAAAATTATACACCGTAAAATGCATAAACCTTAAGAGTACTATTCAATGAAATTTAATAAATGTATACTCCTTTGTAACTCATAACCCTATCTAAAACATGATCATTACCATTACCCTGGGAAGTTCCCTTATGCCCTTTCCCAATCAGTTTCCACTACTCTAGAAGTAACTGTTATTCTGGTATTTTCCATCACAGATTATTTTACTTTTTCTATAATTACATATAAATACAAACATACATTATGTATTCTTTCATGTCTGGTTTATTTCATTATATATTTTTGATATTCATCCATGCTGCTTTCTCTATCACAATTGCTTTTCTTTTTGTTGTTGATTAGTATCACATTGTATGAATATATTATAGTTGCTTATCCATTGTCCTTTTGATGGACACCTAGGCCCTAACTTTCTTTTTTTTTTTTTTGGTCTGATTATACATAAAGCTGCTATGACCCTTCTTGTGAATGTTTCTTCGTGGACTTTCATTTCCTTTTGTAAATGCCTAGAAGTGGAATTGCTGGGACATAGATAGTTACATGCTTAGTTTTATAAGAAACTAGAGATGTTTTCCTAAAGAGGTTATAGCATTTTGTACTCCCATCAGCAACATGTGAGAATTCTGGTTTTCTTACATCTTTGTTACATTTGGTGTTATCAGTCTTCAATTTTAGCTAGTGAGTGATATTGTTGTACTTTATTATAACATTAACTTGTGTTACTATGATGCTGAATATGTTTTTTTAAAGAGTTATCTATATTGGGAACCAGCAGTTAGCGTAATGGCTATGTCGCTGGACTCCCACGTAGTCGACCGCGGTTCGTGTCCCGGACCCGGTGGCTTAAAACTCACGCCGGGCGCATGTGCATGCGTGCCCAAGATCCCGAGAGGAGAATGGAGGAGAAGGGATTGCGGCATGACCATCCCCCCTGGGGAGTGATTTCTCGCTTTCTGTCTCTATGTCTCTCTGCTGAATATGATTATATGTGGTTATTTACTCTTAATTTTTCTTCCCTTGAGAAATTTCTATTCAAATGTTTTGCCCATTTTAAAATTAGGCTGCTTGTCTTTTTATTATTGAATTATAGAGGGTTTTACATATATTTTGGCTTCAGATTCTTTGTCAGATAAATGTTTTGTAAATGTTTCCTTTTAATCCATGAGTTGCCTATTAATATTATTAACTATGATTTGATGAGTGGTTCACATTTGTACCCCCTGCTATCCTCAAGCATGGTTGAAGTTTGATAATATATGCTGAATAAATGAGCTAAAATTTGTTCCCTCCTTTCCTTCCTTCCTTTATTCAAGGACACTTACTGATTACCTACTATGTGTCAGGTGCTCTATGTACCCTGGGGATATAGCAGAAAACAAAGGAGACAATTCCCTGATCTCATGACACTTACATTTTTGTCTATATGCATGTAAGGGTAGGGTGGGTGACATTAAAAAAAAGAGAGAAAATAAGAGCCAAAACACTGTATATGCTCAATAAGAAAAGAATGATGGGACCAGCAGTTAGTGTAATGGTTATGCTGCTGGATTCCCATGCAGTCGACCGTGGTTTGTGTCCCGGACCTGGAGGCTTAAAACTCATGTTGGGCGCGTGTGTGTGCATGCCCAAGATCCGGAGAGGAGAATAGAGGAGAAGGGATTGCAGCGTGGCCGACCCCCCTTGGGGGTGATTTCTCGTTCTCTGTCTCTCTCTGTCTGCCTGGCAAGTTCACGCACCCTATGGCAAAAACCTCTTTAAAAAAATGAGAAAAGGATGAGTAGGAGCTTTTTTTTTTTTTTTTTAAGGCCAAGGTCAAGGGGTTTATACTGAGACCAGACAAGAAATTATTATTTTTTTTGTTACTGGTGGAAAGTGATTCCAGGCTGAGGAAATAGCTAATAAAAAGGCTTTTAAAGTGAGTTGAGGTTAGGCGCAGACTATCCAATCCCTTTAGATTAGTTGAGGTTGACTGCTTTGGAAATGACCATAACCAGAGTAAGCTGATGCTGTATTCTGACCGTTTTTAGTACTGAATTACTTAGCAGGTTCTCAATGACTTCCCTTCACTACTATAGCTCTGAATGTCCAAGATTTTTTTAAAATAGTAATTGTGAATTAACTAACACAAGGGTAAACACAGTTAAGGCTAGGTCAAGAATTAATTTTTCCCATCAAAAGTGACTAAGCCATAGACAAAAGAAACAATGGTCAAGTAAAGTAATAGGCAACAACATTTTTCCTGTACAAGAGAAAAATGTAAAATATTATCTCTGTATTTTATGTTTATGTTATTTACAACTCAGTAAATAAAGTATAATTCTGAAGAATAGAATATAATTTACTTCTAAATATTTCCTAGTTTAGGAATATGGAAGAAAAATGATGGGAAAATATAGAGGAAGATGGAGATACAGAGAAAGTGAAATAGAATGAAACAGGTGAATAAATTTGAGGCATATTCACCCAAAGGAGGAATAAAAGAGTCCTAGAGGGTGATAGAGAAACTAAGAAAAAAGAAACTGGGTAAAAGAGAAGCCAGAAGTTAAAAAGATTTTATGTGAGTAGGTTCCTGTCACCTTGTTGTTCCACTAGGTTATGGACACCACAATGGTTATTGCTCCCTTTGAAAAATATGATGGTGCTCTCAAACCATATTTGATATGCATCTTCCTTCTGTAGTTTCCTTTCAGTGCACTGATACATAATGCCAAATTCTTTTCATTGATATCTTAACATATTTCCTTCTAGCAGACTACTTTTTTTCTAATCAAAAACGATGAAAAATAAGAAATAATTTGAATTAATAAAACAAACTGCTATGCTTCTAGTTCTTGGTCTTCTTTATTTCAGGAAAAGAGCTGCCTCCAACAAAAATCATGCTTTCTGGTCATCATGGCTGTGACTCTTATCATCAGGGCAAATCTCATGTCTACCAGTAGAATTCTGGACAAAAACATTGGAGTGGTCTCATAGGACTTATGCTAAATAGAAATAGTATGTAACTGAATGGGTCAAAGCAGGCCCCGGGGAGATGAGCAAGCTCCATGCAAATCATAAGCCATCTGGTTGATGATTTGCTGTATTCCAAAATCATCTAGGAAATACAGTCAGTTGGAAGTAAAGCCTTTGGCATGCTGAGCCTCACTCTGGTCAGAACTGTTGGGAACTGGGCAATAACAGACTTGGCAACATTCTAAAGAAGTGAAATGGATGACTACTTCCTAAGACTGTAATAGGAAAATCCTGAATGAGGGTAGAGAAAGAGAATCAATTCAATTTGCAGGATTAGTAGCCAGAAATTTAATATATAGATATACTCAAGAAAATAATTGACCAAAGGTATATAGTTTACACTGATGAGTGAGTCATAGACAGGAGATAGAATCTTTAATAAATAGAAAATTGCAGACTGGACTACCACAAGAAAAACAATCTGGTGAAGTGAGATATGAAAATAAATTGATAAAAGGAATTTGGCAGTTCACATAGGACATATATCACTTCATCAGAATGGAAAGAAAGGACGATCTCTCTGGAATGAGAGGCAACAATGTGGCCCCCCAAAACTAATGTAGATCCTATAACCATGGGACCTATGTTCCAACTTACCTCCCTTGTTAGTTCAGTTTAAGGTTGCAGAATGAACATATGAAAATGTCAGGGCATATGGACATGGATGTACTAGTTATGTGGAGGAGAATGAGTGGAAAAAATATGAATCAAACAAGTGAGTGAGTAATATGTGATATGTCAAATTACTAAAAACTCATTGCATCCTCAACAACCTCATTTTAAGGGGGATAAGGAGTAATCAACTAGACAAATATGGCAAGTAGATAATATTACAACAATCCCCAGGTTTTAAAAAAAGACCAATGACTTATAGAAGTATATGCTTAAGAGCGTTTTCAGAGCCTACCAGACATACACAAGAAAAATAGTACAACTACAGCTTTAGACAATGTTGGAGGAACTACCTGCTAGATATGGAAGAAAGACAGTAATAGTGATGAATGACCAAGGAACTAATTTTATAACTAGAGTTGTCCAAAGTTTGGCAAAAGAAGAGAATGAAGGACTTCCATTTAGCACCCAGCTGCACAGCAACTGTAAGCTTTAATGAATGCATTATTATTATTATTTTGGAGAGGCTTTTACTATAGGGCACATGCGCTCTCCAGAAAGACAAAGAGAGAAGACAGAAAGACAGAAAGTGAGAAATCACTTCCCAGGGGGTATGGGCAAGCCGTAATCCCTTCTCCTCCATTCTTCTTTTGGGATTTTGGGCATGCACGCACACGCGCCCAGCATGAGTTTAAGCCACCGAGTCCAGGACTCAAACCACAGTCGACTACGTGTGAGTCCAGGGACACAGCCAATACACCAACTGCTAGTCCCATGAATGCATTATTAAAATAATTTATCAGACCCAATATAAATGGCTAAGAGGCAAAATACTAATAAAGACAGAGTCAGAGTTAATTGAAGGACCTTGATTTTTCTGGATATTAGCAATATGATTTTCTTTTAGTTTTGTACATTTTCATTATCAATAACTTACAAAACAAGAAAGATTTGATTTTCTTCCAGCAAACACTGGTTCCTTTTCTGTTTTTTTTTTTTCTTATTCAAAAAGTTCTGACTTTAGCGGTGTGATTTTTCCCTTACCTGTTCTTGTTCTCCTGGTAGGATTTCTCATGACAGGAGCAAATAGCAAAGAAAAAACTCATCTAATAATGTAGTGAAGAACTAATGAATTCAATCACATCCTGAGACATAATTCTACTGTTCTACAAGGAATAGAAATTAAAAGAGAATTATCCTCCAGGATGGTATTAAAGTAATTATGTTTGTATTAACAGGACAATGTTGAGATGCTTTTACTTGGAAAAAATATAACTCCTTACTGGGACTTAAGAGAGACATGTCAAACAAAGAATGTTATAGCACACTAAGGGAGACACTACTGAAAGAGCATCATCTATCTGATAATAAAACTGCAGAAAGGTTTTCTGATGACTGTGGCCAGGGAGAAACATTTGAAAAAGCTGGGACCAAGAGGTTCCAATGCAGGACTGTCTCTGCAAATGTTAACTCACATTACAACTTTGTAATATTGTTCCCTAAATGTAAATGGCACATTATATCAAATAACTAAAGAAAAAGGGATAAGTACTAAAAGGGCTAGCTAAAACCTTACAAGCACTGTTCACCAATGCAAAGTTAAACAGTTATCACATAGACCCCTAGAAATATCTACTATTGATAGGAGCAATAATAAATTTAAACAATGTAGACTGATATTTAGCTATAATAATTCTACATTTGCAAAGGGGGAAATGAAATAATTGAAAGACCCCCAAGATCCCAACAGAGAGGGACCAAATAAATGTGAAGGAAATTCACTGATCATTCCAATTCCATGCCATATGGTATCCTGACTCGTATTTATAGCTAGTTTTCAAATGAGCTCATAGATAATATAATCCTCCTTTCTAGAGGATGACCTTTGTATCTTATGACATGGGCAACAACCAGATAAAGAGGTAAATGTAGGCGGTTGCCACCTGGCAATCTGCCCGCCCAAGAACCTTTTTGGGTGTACTTCCTTTCTTTCCTTTCCTTTTTTCCTATTAAATCTTCTTTTCTACCTAGTAAAAAAAAAAAAAAGAAAGAAAAGAGGTAAATGTATACCATTGGACAATGTGATACATGTAAATTTTGAAGAAATGACATGCAGAAGGCAATCCACACTGGAAGAAACCAGACTTTATCAATTAATATAGAGTCCTAAAGAAAGGATTAAAATGACACTTAATACAGATGATTTCAGAGCTAAGTAATATGACAGTTGCTGCATCTAATACTAAGTGAGATCTGCATACACAGGTAGTTGGCTACTTTTAAAGATGAGTGAGGGGAGCAATTGCAGACTGTATTACCAGGTGTTATTTAGGTGAGCATTAGCAGGAGAAACAAGTCAGTTTGGCCATTGGATTTTAGGGTAAGGAGATTTAAAACTTTCTAGTAAAGAGACCTCTGTATCAGGAAGAACGAATATAGAGCATTTTGGAAGTCAGAAGAACTTATAGAACTAATTAACACAATAATATGAGAAAGTTCCATAATAGACTGCTGTGTGGAAAGATTGATAAGAGTAAAAGAGGACCCAGGAGATTTTTCTTATTTCTTAGAAATAAGACAAATAAAAATTATACCATAGAGATGCTACTGTGGATAATTTATACCAGAATGCAGATTAAGGGACTTTGCTACCACAATAAGGACAAACTGAGCTTTATTTTCCCAGTGTAGGAGATATTAGATATGCAGTTATGTCCAAAATATCAAATAATCAATGTGGTGCAAAGGGACTATGCTGAATTAATCTAACTGGAGTAGCGAAAAACAAGAAGAAGCAATTTAATTCTATCACTAATCTTCATTGTTAAACTGCTAATTTACTTTTTAGACATATTTTTGCTATAGGGCATGTGCACTTGCCAAAGAGACAGCGAGATCTAAAGCCAGAAATCACTTCTCAGGGGGGATGGCCACGCTGCAATCCCTTCTCCTCCATTCTCCTCTCCAGATTTTGGGCACACATACACATGCTTCTGGTGTGAGTTTGAAGTCGCTGGGTCTGGGACTCGAATCAGATCGACTACATGGGAGTCCAGCAATGTAATCATTATGCCATCTGCTGGTCCCATTTAAAAACTTTCTCTTGGAATAAAGAGACAAACAAGAATATAGACAAACAAGAATATCTATACATTTGTTAGAGCTGACACCTGAACAACATGGGTTTGAACTGCATGGGCTCACTTATATATGGATTTTTTTCAATAAATGTATTTTCTCTTACGATTTTCTTAATAACATTTTTCTCTAGTTTACTTTATTGTAGGCCTGCAATGTGTATATAACACACAAAATAGAGGTTAATCAATTATTTATGTTACTGGTAAGTCTTCCATTAGACTGTAGGCTACTAGTAGTTAAGTTTTGGGGGCATCAAAAGTTATCCATGTTTGGGAACCAGCAGTTAGCGTAATGGCTATGTTGC
>NW_006204851.1:2412713-2423590 GCF_000334495.1 Tupaia belangeri chinensis
AAAAAAAAAAAAAAAAAAAAAAAACTCTCCAAAAAAAAAAGTTATTCATGTTTTTGACTGAGCAGAGGGATAAGTGCTCCTAATCCACACATTGTTGGAGGGTCAACTATAATCAAGAAGATAAGCAACAGAGGAACTATATAAAAGTTAAAATATAGAATCTATGTTTTACTTAAACAGTTAGAAACAGCCAAGAAAGATATATACTCCTCAGGGTTTTTTCTGGACTTTAGGTAATTGAGCTTTAATTTTGTGTCAAATTAAGACTCAAAGTGTAACAACTTGGACAGTATCAGAAATTATATCCAAAGAGACTACCAGCCTGCTACAGGTTCTATTTGGTGAGCAAGTTAGTAGTGAAAGGACAGAACTAGTGTTCCTCAAACATGATAGATACTGAGAGTAGGTATTCTTCCAAGTAGAAATGTAGAATTTATGACAATTTCTCGAGTAGTGTGAGTTTGTTAAAACTGTTCATGTCTTATGAGAGAACACAAGCAGCCATACTAACTCAAGTAGGTAATCAAAATAATAGCAGAAATAGCAGGAGTAGATACCATAGACTGTATAGGAGGAGGTGGACAGTTGTGGGTGGGAGGGAGAAACTCAAAGGGGTAAAGAAAAAGAACACTTAAGAGACAAAAGAAGGGAAAGATATTGTGTATGGTAAAATCTTTGACTTGCTTGACCTGCAATGAAGTTACACTTTCAGAACCCCTCTTGTATGCTGTAAAAAATGTGTAATGATTAGGGACCAGAAGGTGGTGTGGTGGGGTTAAGGTGCAGGACTCCCACATGGCTGACTGTGTTTCAAGTACCAGACCTGGCGGCCTGAAAATCATGCCAGGAACAAGTGTGTGCATGCCTAAAATCTCAAGAGGAGAAAGGTTTGCAGTGTGGTCATACCCCTTAGGGGGACGATTTCTCACTTTCTCTCTCTCTGTTGCTCTCTGGTGAGCACATGTGCGAATGGAAAAAAAAAAAAAAGAAAATGAAAAAATATGATGGATAAATGTAATTAAAAATAAATAAATATTTTTAAGTGCATAACATAAAAAAAAAATACATGGGACCAGCAGTTAGCATAATGGCTATGTCGGACTCCCATGTAGTCGACCGTGGTTTGAGTCCTGGACCCGTATGGCTTAAACTCACACCGGGCATGTGTGTGTGCATGCCCAAGATCCCGAGACGAGAATTGAGGAGAAGGTATTGCAGCATGGCCATCCCCCCTGGGGGGGTGATTTCTCATTTTCTGTCTCTCTGTCTCTCTCATGAGCACACGCACCCTCTAGCAAAAACCTCTCCAAATAAAATTTAAAAAAAGAAAAAAAATACATAAAAAAAAAATCTGAGACTACTCCAGAACTTGAAAGAAGACAAAGGTTTGAACTAGCCTATAGATTAACTAATAGTCTCTATAGTCCTTAGGTGTTAAAGCAGCTACAGTCTGGTTGTATGAAGAACTATCTAGCCTCTTGTTTATCTGGGTCACCTGGAAAGGTTGTACTCTAATGGCACCTCAGGACTAGATAAGAGATATACTGGTGTTTGCTTTGTATGATTATCTGCGTTTAAACAAAGTTACGATGTTATCCCACTACAAAAAATGAGTTGTTGTATTAAGTATGTTTACTTTATGGAAAATAATTAAAATTGAGTTAATAGTAATAAGAAGTAAGTTTAGAAAATTAAAAAAAAATGTTTTCACATCTTTTAATGGGTTGATCCCCGCTTCCCCCCAAGGCAAGACCCTTAAGTTCCCTGTGGATTCTGGTTATCAGTCCTGTTCTGAGGGTTGTCGAGTCGCACTAAATGCTGAGTCTTTTGCTGTGCAGAAACTTCTTAATCTGATGTAAATATTCTTGTCTATTTTGGGGATTACTGCCTGTGCTAAACAATGCTCTGAGGAACGGGACCAGCAGTTATTGTAATGGCTATATCGCTGGACTCCCATGTAGTTGACCACAGTTCAAGTCCTGGATCTGGTGGCTTAAACTCACGCCAGGCTCGTGTGCGTGTGTGCCCAAGATCCCGAGAGGAGAATGGAAGAGGAGGGATTGCAGTGTGGCCATCCCCCCCTGGGGGGGGGTGATTTCTTGCTCTCTAGCTCTCTATCTCTGTCTTTTTGGTGAGCGCACGCGCCCTATAGCAACAACAAAAACCTCTAAGGAAGGCATATGAACAGCCGAAAAACATATGAAAAAAATGCTCAACATTCCTCATTGTAAGGGAGATACAAATCAAATCCACAATGAGATACCACCTAAGCCCAGTCAAAATAGCAAAGATTTAAAAAAGCAAGAAATGATAAGTGCTGGCGAGGCTGTGGTGAAAAGGGAACTCTCCTACACTGTTGCTGGGAATGTAAATTAGTCCAGCCACTGTGGAGAACAATATGGAGGGTTCTCAAAATCTAGAAGTAGAACTATGATATGATCTAGCAATTCCACTCCTGGATATCTACCCAAAGGATAGGAAAATGTTCATTTGGAAAAGTGCTTGCACATCTGTATTTATTGTGGCACTATTCACAATTGCTAAGTCATGGAACCAACCCAAATGTCCATGAACAGATGAATGGATTGAAAAAGTGTGGCACATATATACTATGGAATACTACTCAATCATAAAAAACAACAAGACCCTGGCATTTGATAGAAAGTGGATGAATATTGAAGATTTAGTGTTAAGTGAAACATGCCAGGCTATAAAAGAGAGGCATTATTTGTCTCCACTTAATATATACCAACTGTCCATGCTTTATGGCAGAAACTGAAAGATTAGAGGATATAGAAGCAAGGAATATGGTTATGGATACTGGAGGAAGTGTGGGAAGAGGATAGGAGATAGGGAGAGTGAGCAGAAAGCAATCAGGAGAAAAATAGGCAAGACGTTTAAGAAACACAGAAATGGAGCATTGTCTGTTGATGATAAGTGTTAAGTGAAACATGCCAGGCTATAAAAGAGAGGCATTATTTGTCTCCACTTAATATATACCAACTGTCCATGCTTTATGGCAGAAACTGAAAGATTAGAGGATATAGAAGCAAGGAATATGGTTATGGATACTGGAGGAAGTGTGGGAAGAGGATAGGAGATAGGGAGAGTGAGCAGAAAGCAATCAGGAGAAAAATAGGCAAGACGTTTAAGAAACACAGAAATGGAGCATTGTCTGTTGATGATAACATGTGTGATATCTTTAACTGGACGGGTATGAAGTGTCTTCATGTTGGGTAATTCATTTTACAAGCTATAATGATGTACAGTGATTAAATGTGTAAAACAAATTAAAATAATAAAAAATATAGGGACAAGAGCTAGTGTGAAAGTTTTTCCAAAAGAGAGAAAAAATTAATAAATGTTCAGTTATGCAGCTATTTCTTAAAAAAAATTTATAAGGCATGTGTACTTGATGGAGAGAGAGAGAGAGAGAGAGAGAGAGAGCAAGCACCCTGGTGGTGGGATGGACATGCCTCAATCCTTTCTCTTCTGTTTTCTTCTAGGGATTTTGGACATGTATGCACATGCATCTGGCATGTTTCCCAAGTCACTGGGGCCAGGACTCAAACTGCACAGTTGGTCATGTGGGATCTAGCTGACTTAACCACCATACCACCTGGCTAGCCTGAGTTATGCAGTTGTTAATGGTGGAAAGCCATGGTATAGAATTAGTTCCTAAACAGGTTTATGAGCCAGACTCTCTATTTGTTTTATGCAAATTAGCAAACCCTAAGATGTTTCTTAAAAATTTTTTTCTTAACATGGGAGTATAATAAATAATAATGTGTGATTTTTTTTATTACATGACTACAGTGTGCAATGATTAAGTTGAGGTAATTAGTATACTCATCATCTCAATCATTTGTCATTACTTTGTATTGGAAACAGTCAAAATTTTCTTTTTTGGTTACCCTGAGATATATAGCAATTAGTTATTAACTTTAGTCTCCCTACTGTCTAACACTATAAATTGTTCTTCTATCTGTAATTTTGTTCACATTAATCAACATCCCTCTATACCTCTACCTCCCCCATACTTTACAGTTCATCTCTACCCTAAGACATTGATAGAAATAGCTGGTTGGCAGTTAACTCGTGTACCCAAAAGCTTGATTAAGAGGGAGAATTATTAACTAATTTAGTTCACTAATTGAGTACTTCAAAGCAAAATGAGAAATAGTGATTGTTTAAAAATAATTAGAATAATAATAATAATGATTGGGAAAAACATAGAACATATTTCAACATATTGAATGATGAAAGGGGGAGATTAATGTCTCTGTATTGACTGACATGCATGGCATTCCCTTTTGAAAAAGCAATGTAATACACTGTAAAGTTATATGTAATCCAATGTAATGTAAAGAAGATTATGATGATAATAAAAATAAATGAATAAAAATTAAAAAAAGAAATCCTGAATTTCGTCCAGGAGAATGGAGTGTGGTCTCTTATCCAAACAATCCCTTTTATGGATCTTCTTGAGACCAATGCCAAAGAGGGAGAAAGACTCATCATTCTGACACCAATCTTAAAGAAGTTGAAGTCAAGGGAGATGGGCAAGTAGATGGTAGTCATGTCAGATGCATGTGCATACATGTCAAGTAGTGCATGTCTTCATCTCTATGTGCTTTAGCTAAAGTGTTGTGATTATATACTTGTATTCCTTGTATTCTTGCCTGTGATGATTACTGTCAGTTATTAGATTATAATTGTTACTAATTCTCATTAGCTATTGGTTCAAGGCATTTTATTTTTTAAACATTTATTTATCTATTCATTTGTTGTGATTTTCAAGTTGCTGGGTTCGGGACTTGAACTGTGGTCACCATGTGGGAATCCAGCACCCCAACCACCATGCCACCTGCATGCCCTTTATTGTTTTGTTTTAAAAGATTTTAACTAATAAACTTTCATCCATAAATCCAAAAAGTTTGGTTAACATAAATTACCTAGTGGTGTATTTGGTAACTACAAAATCAGCACAAAAGAAGTATACTCAACAAAAGGTAGTAATACCATACTCAGTGATGTGTCAGGAGTCTGTTGTTCTACTTCTGGCTCTACTTTTGGCTTTGGCAGATGATCCTGAAAAATCTCTGAACATGACCCTTTTTCATTCTTACATTCAATGGTAATAAGAAACAAATGAAATAATATGACTTCAAAGTCTTCAATATGACATATCTGACAAAGGGACAGAATATATGACATCAAGACTTTTCAGGAATATCTGAAAAACATCTGTATGACAAAACCTGAAAGTCTATTTGGAATGTAAAGATTATCCAATAGTTTTCCACCTGTTTTCTTTGTTATTTTTATTTACTTTTAATCACTATATATCTTTTACAGTGTACAACATGGTTTTGTGAGCATGAATACAATAAATATTAGTCAAATCAGAGATATTATCATGTACATTATCATCAACAGGTAACTTTTAATTTTTGTATTTATTGAATAGTTTTATTCCCTGACTCCCTCCCTTTCACCACCTATTACCCACCACTTTCTATACTGTCTCTAGAATCTACTGTTGCCCTCACTGCTATTATACCTTTATGAATGTCTGCATTTTACATCTGTTTTCTAAGAGAATAGAGTTTTCTTATTCTGTTTCATAGCAATAATGTGGAGTTCAGCGTGATTTTTTTTATTACATGACTACAGTGTGCAATGATTAAGTTGAGGTAATTAGTATACTCATCATCTCAATCATTTGTCATTACTTTGTATTGGAAACAGTCAAAATTTTCTTTTTTGGTTACCCTGAGATATATAGCAATTAGTTATTAACTTTAGTCTCCCTACTGTCTAACACTATAAATTGTTCTTCTATCTGTAATTTTGTTCACATTAATCAACATCCCTCTATACCTCTACCTCCCCCATACTTTACAGTTCATCTCTACCCTAAGACATTGATAGAAATAGCTGGTTGGCAGTTAACTCGTGTACCCAAAAGCTTGATTAAGAGGGAGAATTATTAACTAATTTAGTTCACTAATTGAGTACTTCAAAGCAAAATGAGAAATAGTGATTGTTTAAAAATAATTAGAATAATAATAATAATGATTGGGAAAAACATAGAACATATTTCAACATATTGAATGATGAAAGGGGGAGATTAATGTCTCTGTATTGACTGACATGCATGGCATTCCCTTTTGAAAAAGCAATGTAATACACTGTAAAGTTATATGTAATCCAATGTAATGTAAAGAAGATTATGATGATAATAAAAATAAATGAATAAAAATTAAAAAAAGAAATCCTGAATTTCGTCCAGGAGAATGGAGTGTGGTCTCTTATCCAAACAATCCCTTTTATGGATCTTCTTGAGACCAATGCCAAAGAGGGAGAAAGACTCATCATTCTGACACCAATCTTAAAGAAGTTGAAGTCAAGGGAGATGGGCAAGTAGATGGTAGTCATGTCAGATGCATGTGCATACATGTCAAGTAGTGCATGTCTTCATCTCTATGTGCTTTAGCTAAAGTGTTGTGATTATATACTTGTATTCCTTGTATTCTTGCCTGTGATGATTACTGTCAGTTATTAGATTATAATTGTTACTAATTCTCATTAGCTATTGGTTCAAGGCATTTTATTTTTTAAACATTTATTTATCTATTCATTTGTTGTGATTTTCAAGTTGCTGGGTTCGGGACTTGAACTGTGGTCACCATGTGGGAATCCAGCACCCCAACCACCATGCCACCTGCATGCCCTTTATTGTTTTGTTTTAAAAGATTTTAACTAATAAACTTTCATCCATAAATCCAAAAAGTTTGGTTAACATAAATTACCTAGTGGTGTATTTGGTAACTACAAAATCAGCACAAAAGAAGTATACTCAACAAAAGGTAGTAATATGATACTCAGTGATGTGTCAGGAGTCTGTTGTTCTACTTCTGGCTCTACTTTTGGCTTTGGCAGATGATCCTGAAAAATCTCTGAACATGACCCTTTTTCATTCTTACATTCAATGGTAATAAGAAACAAATGAAATAATATGACTTCAAAGTCTTCAATATGACATATCTGACAAAGGGACAGAATATATGACATCAAGACTTTTCAGGAATATCTGAAAAACATCTGTATGACAAAACCTGAAAGTCTATTTGGAATGTAAAGATTATCCAATAGTTTTCCACCTGTTTTCTTTGTTATTTTTATTTACTTTTAATCACTATATATCTTTTACAGTGTACAACATGGTTTTGTGAGCATGAATACAATAAATATTAGTCAAATCAGAGATATTATCATGTACATTATCATCAACAGGTAACTTTTAATTTTTGTATTTATTGAATAGTTTTATTCCCTGACTCCCTCCCTTTCACCACCTATTACCCACCACTTTCTATACTGTCTCTAGAATCTACTGTTGCCCTCACTGCTATTATACCTTTATTAATGTCTGCATTTTACATCTGTTTTCTAAGAGAATAGAGTTTTCTTATTCTGTTTCATAGCAAAGTTACAGTTTGGAATCAGCTCATGTTCCATTCTTTGGAGCTTATTCTTCCACCACATTAAATTCTTTTTAGGAGTGTACTTGAGTTATAAGAGGAATAATAATGAAGAAGAAACAATAACAGAAAAGTCTTTTAAGAAATAGTGACTTATATTCTGTTTAAGACTAAGATTTTGTTCCGTAGGGAGCAATATAACTCTACATTATTAACCTACCAAAATCCAACTATATTTTTACAATTATTTTTTACATTGAGGCTGATCACTGTATATTCACGCTGATAGTCTTATCATAGCAGACTATAGGTATTTAGTGATTCCTCTTTGATATATTTCTCATTTTTCAGGAATTCTAGAAAAATGCTGAAAACAACTGAAGAGGTAATTTTTAGTTTAACACAAGTATTCACATAAAGTGGACTAGGGGATCACATTTATGAAACACAACTTTAGTATTTTGGATTTCTGTAATCAAAGATGTCATTAACAAAATCTGTTGTTACATACACATGACTAGGCAATTCTGGCAATATTGATCATTTTTAAAAAATTTATGAGAGTACATGCATTAGAGAGAGTACATACATTAATGCTGGGATTAACCGATGGCATAATGGTTATGTTGCTGGACTCCCACGTAGCTGACTGTGGTTCAATTCTCAGACTCAGAGGCTTAAAACTTATGAGAGTGCATGTGCATGTATACCAAAATCCTGAGAGGAGAATGGAGGAGAAGGGATTGTGGCATGACCATCCCTCTTGGGGAGTGATTTCTTGCTTTCTATCTCTCTAGAGAGCATATGTGCCCTATAGCAAAAATCTCTCTCTGTCAAAAAAAGAAAAGATTGGGACCAGCAGTTAGTGTAATGGCCATGTTGCTGGACTCCCATGTAGTCAACCACGGTTTGCGTCCTGGACCCAGTGGCTTAAAACTCATGCTGGGCACATGTGCATGGGTGGCGAAGATCCAGATTCAGAGGCTTAAAACTTATGAGGGTGCATGTGCGTGTATACCCAAAATCCTGAGAGGAGAATGGAGGAGAAGGGATTGCGGCATGGCCATCCACCCTGGGGGGTGATTTCTTGCTTTCTGTCTCTCTCTCTCTGTCTTTCTGGTGAGCACATGTGCCCTATAGCAAAAACTTCTCCAAAAAGAAAAAAGCAAAAAGAGAAAAGAAAAGATTTAATAGTACCATCAGGGATAGCACTAGAGGGTGAAGAAGTGGCACATCTGTTCTGTCCTGTTTCTTGCATCGTGACTTCCCCAACAACCCAATAGAAATTGCTTCTCTTCGAAAAATTCTTGTCTTTGTAGACAACTCTTGTCCTTTTCGTTTGTTTGTTTGTTCATTTGACCAGCCTTATTTAGGGCCTGAAAGTCATCTGGAAAAGCTGTCTTAAAAAAAAAAAAGTCTTCAGCTTGTTTAGGATTTTCCAGCATGTAACCCTCAGACCAAACGTGTTCCACCAGATCCTGGGATGACTCACTTAAGATGTTATTATTTTTTTCTTCAGTAAATTAGCACACGTAAACTATATGCCTCTAAGAAACTTGAGGAATTTTTGTCTAACATTGAAAAGCTGAATTCACTTGCCATAGGTATAATTAAAGGATAAAGTTAGGTTTCATTAATTTATTTATATCCAAAATAAAGGCTGATTTACCTAGTTTCATTACATCCTACATGACAAAAGTTTGTACTGCAAAAATTGTGATCAAGTGTACTGCAAAATAAAATTAAATGAATGATCAAAATCATGGGAGTCAGCAGGTGGCACAGTGGTTGAGTCACTGGACTCCCATATGGCTGACTGCAGTTTGAGTCCCAGACCTGTCAGCTTGCTCTCTCTCTCTCTCTTTCTAGTGAGTGCTTGTGCCTGATAACAAATTAAATAATAATAATCAATGAAATATAATAATAAAAATCATGACTTTTTTTTTTACGTTTGTGGCTTTAAACCCTACATGTATGTTTTATTTGTTTTTTTTTAAATTATTACCTTTTATTCTCATTATTTTTTTAAAGATTCAATTGCTATACATTATATGGCTTATAAAGAGAATTTACCTAATATGATATACTTCTCAGACCAGTCCCATTGAGAATACTATACATGTTTTCATCAACAGATAATAAACCATTTCTGTGTCCCACTAATGTCATGCCTCTCTATTTATTCTCTTGTTATCCTTCTCTATACTCTTCCTTTCCCTTTCCCTTTCCTCCCTTTCCCTGCCCTTCCACTCTGTCTTCAGCTCCATATGAAATCTCTACAACAGAGTGTAGAGAGTTGGTATATATTAAGCAAATACATACAAATATCTTTCTTTCATAGCCTGGCTTACTTCACTCAGCAATAAATCTTCCATATTCAAACACTTTCTATCAAAGGTCAGGGTCTTGTTGTTTTTTATGCTGAATAGTATTCCATAGAGTATATGTGCAACACTTTTTCAATCCATTCATCTGTTTGTGGACATTTGGGTTGGTTCCATGACTTAGCGATTGTGAATAATGCTGCAAATAACATTGATGTGCAAGCACTTTTCTGACTGAGTATTCTTCTGTTCTTTGGGTAGATACTCAGGAGCGGAATTGCTGGGTCAGATGGTAGTTCTATTTGTAGATCTTTGAGGATCCTCTGTATCGTTTTCCACCATGGCTGGACCAACTTACATTCCCACCAAAAGTGTAGGAGAGTTTCCCTTTCACCACAACCCCGCCAACATTTATCACTTATCATTGGGCATCTGTGTGTGTGTGTTGCCCAAAATTTTGAGCAGAAAATGGAGGAGAAGGGATTGTGGTGTGGCCATCCCCCCTGGGGGTGGGTAACATCTCACTTTCTGTCTCTCTCTCTCTCTCTGTCTCTCCAGTGAGGACACATGCCCTATAGCAAAAATCTCTCTTAAAAAAATAAAAAGAGATTCATGGAACCACACATTAAACACATACATCTCCCCCCCCCCACACACACAATTCACTGATTGGGAAGAAATTCAAAGTTTTTAGTGTGGAAACAAAGTAAAAATTAAGATGGAATTGAGAGTTTGAGGAATATGAATCATGTTTTACATTCCTGAAACAGTACCTTAAAAAATATCTGAAAGTACCTTAACATATATCTGAATTCTTAAGCTTGCCCTGCTAATCAGTGTGACTTAATTTGAAGAGAAACTAAAGTAAAACTGATCTATGGTCATTGCTAACATCATTTATATTTTAAAAATGTAGAGCAAAATATATAAATCACAAAATGATTCTGCAGTCTCTAGTGATGGAACTAAACTTTAGACCATATTTTGGAGTATGTGGCTCTATGACCGTGTATTTTTTATCATGAAATTACTGATGCTGTAGTTGAGACTCATTCACTCACTCTTT
>NW_006204851.1:2423621-2424777 GCF_000334495.1 Tupaia belangeri chinensis
CACTGCAAACCTGGAGTTGGATTTAATGTGATCTGACTGAAACAATTTAGTCTATTAATGCCAGGGTTCTTATTGATTTGATTCATAATAATTAGTGAATAGAGCCAGGCCAAAAATTGTTGATCTTTGCATAAATATAGTGCTTTTTGGATTGCTTTGTTTTGCTGCTGAATATCCATACTTTTGAATAGTTTAGATGCACTACTTTGCCAGTGTTATTGATTAAAAGTAATGTGTTCTGTAAAATATAAAACTAGTTATATGAGCTCACTACTAGAAAAAATATACACTTCAAAAGTTGTACATCTTTAAAATAGATTCTAGTGATTCACATTGTACATATTGTACATTGTACATATTTAATACCACTGAACTGTAAACTTAAAAATGGTTAAAATGCTAAACTTTATTTTATGTATGTTTTACCAAAATAAAAATAAATCACTTTAATATATACAGCTAATGCATCCCAGAAACAATGTTTGGGTACCTGATGCTCAATTAAGAGAGCAAAAAGGAATAGAACCTCTTGGCATATACATGTTGGTATACTGATAGCTGAAAAATATTATATCAGCATACAGTAGAGTAAAGATACTCTGCAGAGGGCCAGCAAATGGTGTGGTGGTTAAGGTGCTAGATTCAACATACTCAACTGTATGGTTTGAGTCTTGGACCCAACAGCTTGAAAAACATGCCAGGTGTGTATGCACAAGTGCCCCAAATCCCAAGAGGATAATGGAAGAGAAGGGATTGCAACATGGCCATCATCCCCCGTGTGTGTGTGTGTGTGTGTGTGTGTGTGTGTGTGTGTGGTTTGTTATCTCCCTTTCCCTCTCTTTCCATCTCTCTCTGGTGAGCACATGTGTCCTATAACAAAAAAAAAAAATCTAAATAAAATAAAAAGGACATTCTGTTGTATCACTAAGAAGAGAAATTATAAAATAAGGAACATAGGACAGTAAAAAGACTAGAACAAAGAGGATAAAATGATGAGGTGGTTAATGAGGTAAAAGGGCAGTTAATGTAGGGAACCAGCAGTTAGTGTAATGACTATGTCGCTGGACTCCCATGTAGTCGACCGCGGTTCGTGTCCCGGACCCAGTGGCTTAAAACTCACGCCGGGCGCGCGTGCGTGCGTGCCCAAGATCCCGAG
>NW_006204851.1:2424813-2427876 GCF_000334495.1 Tupaia belangeri chinensis
GCTTTCTGTCTCTATGTCTCTCTCTGTCTGTCTGGCGAGCGCATGCGCCCTACAGTGAAAATCTCTCCAAAAAAAAAAAGGGCAGTTAATGTAGAACTCAAGGGTGACTCCATGGTCATATGCTAAGCATATCTCCCTAAGAGTGAGAAAGTCATCACAGTGGTTTCTCTATGGAGCATTCACTAAAACTGTCAAGTTAAGGTTATACGAGCAAAAGAAGTCAAGTTCTAAAGTAGTTGGAGGGTGATCTATCAACACAAAATTGGTGAAATATTGCAGTGAAATTGTTTGAAAATAAATGCCTTTTTAGTTATGCCTAAATGCCTAAAATTATGAAGTTTATCTTCTATCCTGTGGGGTGAAAAATGCACACTTCAGTCATAGTCTGCAATATTTTTTTTTAAAACTATTCTGTTTCTATCAACCATTCTGTCACTTAGAAGCAATTCATGTTCTAAAAATACATATGATTTTTCTCTCAAAGTACTGTAATTATTTATGTAAGGTGAAAAACCACTGTAACTATAATATACATCATTAATAGAAAAATATACATGAATCAAAGTGTGCAAAAATAAACTACATCCAACAGCAGACTACTTAACACAATAACTGATACTCTGCATCAAGAGCAGGGCCATGAGATGGAGAGAGGAGTGAAAGAGGGAAGAGGCCTTTGTTGTATCTATTACCTGCAATTGTAATACACAGAAGTAGACCATATACCATGGGTTCTCCATGTGTAACAATGAAAATAAATAATAAAGTAGCTAATATTTATTGAATGCCTACTGTATGATCAGCATTGTAAGGTAGGTGTTGCTGTTATTATCCCCATTTTTCAGAAAAGAAAAGTGAGCTTAACTACGGGCTTAATGAACTAAAGCAAGTCAATGCAAAAATAGGATAAGGAGACTCAGTGGTGGCTTTATCCTTTTTCTACCTCTCCCAATATAGCCCTTTTGATCTCTATGTTTCTATTTTGTCATCTTTTATCCCCTTCCAGGTTGCCTCCAGTCCTCATTTTGCTTCATTTCAAAGGCATAGCATTTCTGTTTTTGTCTGACAGAAAGGGACCAGATGAACACACAATGTGTTTTGCCTCAGAGCCTGAATCCATGAAGAGGTGGTGCTGCCAGTTGCCCTTCAGCTGGCAAGTAACTCTCAGTTTCACCTGTTGGAATCAAGACTCCAGATAGTATGGAAAAGAGATGGTAATGGACGTTAAAGCACTTCCTGTGCCATACATTGAATGCCAGCTTTTCCCATTTATTTCCCACAACAGTCCTATAAAGTAGAGGAACTACTGTCATTTCCATTTGATAAATGAGAAAACTATTACCCTGAAAATTTGAGTGACTTTTCTCAGGTCATAGTTATTGGATTGCAATTCCATCCTCAGTCACTTTGGCTCCATAGCCTCTTATTTTCTATAGTACCATGCTGCCTTTTAAAAAGCTAAATTAGGCTTGCTAGGAGGCTCCCAAGTTTTTTGATAAGATGGCATAGAACAGCACCTGCTAGACTGTGAACCTGGCTTAGCTAGAAGGCAAAGCCTCTCCTATGATCTATGTCAACTGATCTCCCTCAAAAAGGTGGGCCCTAACAGTTTGGAATTCACACCACAGGAGATGTTGCTCCAGCCTAGTATAGAACTGAAACCCTTAGTATGACTCTACCTTTCCAGTGCACATTTCAGCATTGTTGCTCAGGGCTTGTCAGGGACTTAGCTTTGTGAACAGTCACCAACATCTGGACAGTGAGCCTTCTGTGATCACTGTCTCTTATGTCCCTGGTATGTAGAGCATGATCCTATGTGATCTCACAGAACACTGTTCTTTTAGAGTACTTAGTTTATAATTACATATTCATTAACATAATAATTTACTTAGTGTCCACCACTAGCTTATAAGCTCCATGAATGTAGAGATAGTATCTTGTCTTCTGTATCCCAAGTACCTAGAACAATACTCAATAAGCAGTTATTGAGTGAATGAATGCTTTTCCCATCAAATAACCAGATGGCTAATTATCCAACCATAAAGAACACATTCAGAGGCTGTCTGTGCCTTAGTTGAATGGTCCTAACTATCTGTGAAGCTTGCCCAACCATTTGTTTTTCAGAGCTCTAAGTAGCAGAAAAACACAGATTCTTGCTCTGGTTCTCTAGACTCTGGAAGTCTTAAGCTTCCCTGAAAGCAGAGATGAGCTCAGCTTACCTCTTTCTGGTGGTATTTGATTGCTACTTTCAGCTTGGCTAGGTCATGGTACTTCTGAGGATCAAGCTCTTCGCTGTGGTCATCTCGATGGTTGAGGATGATCTCTAGTTCCCGGGAGCTCCGAGCTTGGTCCAGCAGGTCTTTGGCGAAGAGCTTGCACTGTTGGGAAAGCTCCTCATATTCAGCCTTGAACTCATTCTCCACCTTGCTGAGCTCCTTGAGCTCCCAGCCCAGGCGGAAGGCAGTTAGAATGGGGTCCTCACTTGATAAGGCAATGAGTGAAGGACTTGCCAGAGCCTTATAGATGTTCAGTCGGGAGCGGGAGTGACGCAGGCTGTCTACCTCTGAACTGGACACACACTCCACACAGTTGCAGCGGATCTGGTGGGGTCGTGGAATAGTGACTCGTTTTTGGACAAGCAATTTGATAATCTCATAGTTGTTGGTGTGGGCAGCCAGCATGATGGGAGTGATGTCCGGTGTGAACTCGGAGAACTGGGTGTCCATCATCAGTGTGGGGACCTGAGTACAACAAACAGCACAGAAGGACCAGATTAAAATTGGGAGAGAGAAGTTGCATAATGCCTATGAATGCTGGTAATTCAGGAATTGGAGTCTCTTGTCAATATACCTTACTGTAATAGCTAACTTTTGTGGAAAGCTTATTGTGTGTTATGCAATTTACACCCATTCAATCCCCACAAAAACATTGTGAGGTCGCCGGGCGTGTGTGCGTGCATGCCCAAGATCCCGAGAGGAGAATGGAGGAGAAGGGATTGCGGCGTGACCATCCCCCCTGGGGGGTGATTTCTCGCTTTCTGTCTCTCTGTCTGTCGGGCGAGCG
>NW_006204851.1:2427907-2447859 GCF_000334495.1 Tupaia belangeri chinensis
GTCCCCCCCCCCCTAAAAGAAAAACTCTCACAAAAAAAAAAAAAAAAAAAAAAAAACATTGTGAGGTAAATAGTCTCCTCATATGAAGAAGCTGAGACACAGAGCAGTTTAAAGAACATACCTAAGGTTATACAGTTAAGCCAAAATTCAAACTCAGGCAATATGGTTCTAGAATTTGGCTCTTACATTATGCAACCACAATATGCCCAGTTTTCTCTGAAACATAATGGAGATATAGTGAGGTAAAGAACAGTTTTTTTCTGACCTTTTGGAGATTAGTTGGGTAGATCGGACATACATAAAATTGGTAATAATACATAGTGATATGTATTCATTTCTAAATGGCCAGTAAGGACTGCAGAAATATTTGTTTGAAGGGCTAAAACAACTAGTGATCTTAAAGACTGTGCCACTAAATCATGCCCTGGAGGCTGAAAAGAACACTCATTGAAATGGTTACATTTACTTTATATATATTTACATGTGGGACTTTGAAACCAAGACTAGACAGGCTTTGTTCAACCTCCTGTAGGTCCTGAGAAGGTAAAGCAAATCTGTTAGTGTTAGGGAGAAGTACTCTATACATGAGGACTTCTAGGCCTGGAGAAGGGTTATTAATTGCATTAATACCTTGATAAAACTGCTTTGTCCATGGCATAATAAAAGGTGAGAGGTATGGATTTCTTTGAGTACTCAGGAGTACTTTCAGGTGAGTGTACAGAATATGTCAATGAATAAAAATTCTTTCAACTTTAAAATGTGTCTTTTGAGGGCTAGCTCCAAAGCACTGCAGTGAAAAGCTGCACATTTGGAGCTGGATCCCACATGACCAACTGAGGTTCAAAACATGGCCAGGTGGCTTGAAAGACATATCGGACATGTGTGTGTGCATACCCCAAATCCCAGCAGGATGGAAAAATGAAGGAAAAAAGGCTATGGCATGTCTACACCACATTAGAAGGGTGCTTTCTCTCTCTCTCTTTCTCTCTCTCTCTTCCCAGTGCATACTCCCACTAGTGATTTAAAAAAAGAAATAAAAAGAAATATGTCTTTTGGTGCCCAGTTTATTCTCCTGTTATAAATCCAATAGGGAAACTGAGATAGCTCACTTGACTCATAGAAGAGTTTAGGATCTAGATCTAGAGGACAGGGAAGATTGAAATATTCAGAGGATGGGACCAGCAGTTGGCATAATGGCTATGTCACTGGACTCCCATGTAGTCAACTGTGGTTCGAGTCCCGGACCTGGTGGCTTAAACTCACACTGGGCACATGTGCGTGCATGCCCAAGATCCCGAGAGGAGAATAGAGGAGAAGGGATTGTGACATGGCCATCCCCCCTGGGGGGGGGTGATTTCTCGCTTTTTGTCTCTCTGTCTTTCTGGTGAGCGTACATGCCCTATAGCAAAAACATCTCAAAAAAAAAAAAATGTCAGAGGAAGCTGTATGGAGAATGGAGCTAGATACTCAAAACATGGATAGGATTCCAGAAGATTGGGATATATTGATCTTATAATATTTAAGGCAAAATGAAATAAAACAAAACAGTTCCAAATACTAATTTTAACTGGGGAGAGCAGAATATGGATAGATGAGACTCACAGAGAAGACAAATATTGTTTTTAATCAATAGTTTTCCTTTTCACTAAAAACTAACAAAACACACACACACAAACCACACCACAACCCACGGTTCCTGGCAAACTGACAAAAGGATGAGTTAATGCTTTTCATCATCTTTGCCTCCCTCCCAGCTTCCACAAGTGAGTCCCAAACAGGAAGGTGGCCAGAAAACAGGAAGTGAAAGAAAGGTGGGTGTAGAGGACTTGCAAGAGACCTGTTTCCTTTGCTGAGTGGCTACATCAGCCTCTGAACAATTGAGAGCCTGCTGCACATTGGTCACCCATGGTGATGGAGCAGCAAGTAAACATTGTTAAACATTTAGAGGGAAACAGCTACAAACAAGACAGCAGGAAGTGAGCAACTGGCTCACAAAGTAAATTGGACACAGGAAAGAATAATCTTGGAAATTAACACAAGCCTACAGGCTAAGGAAGAAGTAGATCTGAGTAGGCCTGGAAATGAACATAAATACAATCAGCATTAAGCCAAGAGCTGGGAGGGATGGTAAATGAGCAATTTGTCACAGGCTGCCTAGGAAGATAAGAACTCAGATATGGGAAATGTTCCCTTTCTCTGGGCAGGAGCATACACCTCAACCTCTGTCGTGATCTGAAGGTGTTAGGAGGATAGGACAGGACTATCTTGTTTGTGTTGCCAAGAAAAGGTCCCATCAGGAAAATCCTGCAGTGGTGTAGAAACTGATTGCCTCTTTTAGCTGGGATTGCTTGCAGGAACCAAGGATGCAGGAGTTTAGAAGGGCAAACTGCAGTGCCAACTCTTAGACCAGAGGGGTCCCTAGGCAGCAATGAAGTGCTGAGTGTAAAAGGGAGATGCCAAGTGCAAAGTAGGTACTAGACACTAAGGAAAAGGAACAGATCATGCTTCAGGGGTCTTTGAGCACAAATTGTGCAGTGTGCTACCCATGCTGAGAGCTTAAGAGGTGGAACTTCAACTCCCTGTAAAAGTAGCAGCTCTATTCCTTTTAACCAGAAGGTTTCCTTTTCATTTTTGGGGACAGTGGAGGTGGGAAGTGTTAGGTTTCTTTCTGCTGTTATTTGTGTAAAGAATAAAATACTACTTTGTTACAAGGAACCTGGTTTATCTGATTAGTATAAAGAGCACTGGACAGAACAGGGCATCTTGGGACACGACCTGTGAGGGTCAGGTTGGTAAAAACCGTAGGTATGTGTCTGCATTCCAGCATGCTACTCTTCCTGCCTCTTCTCTCTCTGCTTCCATGCTCAATTTTCTCAGTCTTTTCTATTCTTTTCTTCAGTATGCCCTAACACACACAGCAATACTTTTCAATTTTGCTTAGTCCCATGTGTGTTATGAGGTCAAAAGATTGCTGTCTTTGCCTAGAATATGAAATGCTTTCTGGAGCTATCTGATTCTCCAACAAGAAGTTTTCTGATTCTTTGTTTTGCTTTCTGGATACATTGACAGAACGGAAATATTTTCAAAAGAAAACTGGTCTGAAGTGACCAACTATGTCCTCCCACTCAGACCGCCTTTTGTCTTCCAGTCAGTGTGGGTACTCCAAGTTTGTCACACCCACCTCACTCATTGCTCTCTGTATATCCTTGTGGGATAACCTGTGTAAAATTGATCTCATCCCATTTCTCTGCCAGTCAGGGACCCACTGCAAGCTCTGCCTTCTTCAGTAGCTCCTACTCTTGACTTTTAGCTCATCCTTCACAAGTATTATGGGCATGGATTACATCTAAGAAAATCACTTAAGATAATCACTTTCCTGCTGTTGCTTTATACTATTCTCTAATTATTTCACACATGTACTTCTTGTCTCCTCAATAAGTTCAAGAGCTCTTGGAAGGCAGAACTTTTGTTTACCCACTATCATTTAACACAGTGCTAGACACACAGCAGACACTCAACAAAAGGAATTACATTTGGAAACTGATTCTCTCTTTACAAACCTGACTCCCACAGTTTAGGGCAATATGAGCTAATATCCTCAGGCCTTTCCTCCCCATGTCCAGTTGAGAAGGTAAATGTTCCAAGAAGGTTAGTAGACTTGCTCCTAGAGGGAACTAATCAGAAGTCTCAAAGACTTGGGACAGTTCCTTCCTGTCATTTCCACAATTTTATTGCTTCAAAATGGAGACTTTGACCCATAGACTACAGATTTCTACTCCTACCTCTGCTTCTGCTTTCTCTCCTCTTCCTGCTGCTTTCTCTTCTCCAGGCTATGCAAAGACGATGGACTATCATCAGCACAGCCATGGTAAAGAAAGAGAACATTCTATAATGAGGGTCAGAAGTTTTTGATAATAATTTAGAATCTTATGATCTATAACAGGAGTTTAATAACAGAATTACAGATGTAGGTATATATGCATACTTTGGATGGGTGAATGGTAAGAACTAGTGAACTGTAGAGCCCTTTCAAAGAAGGCAGCTACTGGGAATTGTTATAAGTGTAAATTTGAGGGTTCAGTGTTATAATTTTTCAAGAGAAGTCACAAATATGGATTTGAGGTAGAATCTTTAGAAGTTTTAAATGTTGGTTCAAAAATTCTACAGATAGTATGCAGGCCAAACAAAATATATATGTGAGGCAAATTTGGTTTAGGTGAGCCAGTTTGTGACCTTTGTGCTAGCACATCAGTTGTGAGACTAAGGAGGGATAGGAGAGGATTCTGGACATTTAGGTAGGGGGGCAAATGATAAAAGGCCTCATATGCCATATTAATGAACTTATGAATTATCTGCTGGTCATAAGGAGCACTATGGGTTTGCTGGGAAGAGAAGCAATGAGGAGTGAGAAAACACCCTCCGTGGTGCATTGTCACCCAGGCATTCCTTCTGAATTTGTCCTTTCAGGGTCTTGGGCATGTAAAGGCATATGTCTAGTGTGTTTTTCAAGCTGCTGGGTCTAGGACTTGAATCATGCAGTCAAGTCATGGGATCCAGCTGCCTCAACTGTTATGCTACCAGCCAGCCCCATTGAAGGGTTTAATTAAGAGCATGGCAAAGTTGAATAAATGTTTAACCAGGATTAGATTGGCTAGTGGTAAATGTGCTGATAAATGTTGAATAGCCAGTTCTCCACAGAGAAGTTTGAGAGAAATCCTGACTTGTAATATTGGCTAATTTCTGTAGTATAAATACTCCCCCTGTGTCAAGTTTCAAGCAACCAATCACGGAACATGGAATTGGGAAGAGTAGATGACTCACTTTAGTCAGCTGGTATGAATTAGCTCTAGCACACCATTGCATGAGTTTTAGAATAGCAAACTAGTTAAAAGATATCTTTAGTCCAAGTGAAGAGAAAAACTAGAGGTCCTGTTTAGTATATATTTTTCTGGATTATTCATACCTTAGATTGTCTTTGAGTTACCTACAACTCTAAAATGTAATGCAAATATTCCTTGACTAGTAGAATGAAATTGATTATTAACTTGTGGATACTGGCTACTTTGCATCCATTTGTAAAGTTGTTCCAGCATTCCTAATGGCCTATATGGGGTAGGGAGCAAACTTTTTCTGTAAAATGTTACACAATATGTATTTTAGGCTTTTCGGACTATACAACTCTGCCACTTTTGCATGAAAACAGCTCCAGGCAATACATCAAAGAATGGGCATTGCTGTGTGCTAATTAAATTTTATTTACAAAAAATGGGTGTGTGTGGGGTAGGGATTGTAATGTGACCAGGCCCTTTGGAGGGTACTTCTCTCTCTCTTTTCTTCCCCTCTCTAATTCACATGCATACCCTATTATAAATAAATTTTTAAAAATAGGTGCCAGGAGGATTTTGCCTGAAGTTCATAGTTTGCAGACCCCTGGCATATTGGTTTCGTCATTAACCAACCTTTGACATGTGTTTGCATTAAGTTTGTATGAGGATTCTGATTTAACCTTTTTATATAAAAAAATCATTTTTTCAGGACCAGCAGTTAGTGTAATGGCTATGTTGCTGGACTCCCATGTAGTTGACCGTGGTTCGCATCCCGAACCCTGTGGCTCAAAACTCATGCCGGGCGTGTGTGCGTGCGTGCCCAAGATCCTGAGAGGAGAATGCAGGAGAAGGGATTGCGGCGTGGCCATCCCCCCTGGGGGGTGATTTCTCGCTTTCTATCTCTCTGTCTCTCTGTCTGGCGAGCGCTCACACCCTATAGCAAAAACCTCTCCAAAAAAACCATTTTTTCATTTCTATTTTAAATTGACATATGATTATATTGGGTCATTAGAAAAGTCATGATATATTTTTCTGTTTTTCTTTTTCAGAGAAAGGTGGTTTGTGTCTTTTTTTTTTCTTTTTTTTTTCTTTTTTTTTTTTTTTTTTTCCTTCAAGCAGGACTCATGCAGTTGCCAAAGAGACAGGATAGAGAGAGAGAAAAAAAAAGTGAGAAATCACCCTTCAAGGGGGTTGGCCATGCTGCAATCCCTTCTCCTCCTCTCCTCTCAGGATCTTGGGCACACACGCACATGCACCCAGCGTGAGTTTTAATCTGCCAGATCGGGGACTCAAATTGCAGAGGGAAAGTGAGAAATCACTCCCAGGGGGAATGGCCATGCCACAATCTCTTCTTTTCTGTTCTCTTGGGATTTGGGCATGCACACCCACATTCTCAGTGTGATTCTCAAGCCACAGGGTCTAGGACTTGAACCATGTGGGAAAACAGTCACCTTAACCACTACGCTACCTGCTGGCTCCTAAATATCATGTTTTTAAAAAGGGAAAAAAAGGTTGGTGGGAGAAGGGAGGGAAAGAAGTCAACAGGCTAAGGAATTAGAATTGGTTCATATTATCTACAACTGTACTTTTTTTAAAAGATATTTTTGCTCTAGAGTGTGTGCTCTCATTGGAGAGACAGAGAAGAAGAAGGTGAGAAATCACCCCCCCAGGGAGGATGGCCACATCACAGTCCCTTCTACTCCATTCTCCTCTTGAGATTTTGGGCATGGATGTACACGCACCTGGCATGAATTCAAGCTGCTGGGTCCAGAACTCAAACCACGGTCTACTATGTGGGAGTCCAGAGCCTTTACCACTACACCACCTGCTGGCCCCTACAACTGTACTTCTAAAGAGACTTGGTAAGTACATCAACTGACCTGATTGAATTTAAAAATTGGCAATGATGTAGGCTAAGGACATAGCCACTAAAAAGGGTTCACTGCCTGCCTCTCTCTGGAGTGCAGTGTTTATGGCCTAATGAATTTCTTCCTGGATCTGTCCTAGGACTCTTGGTCGAAAAGCTAGGCTTATGTTCTAGCTTGATTCTAGATTAACAAGCATGAGACAGAGTTGCCCAGCTCAAAGCTCATCATATAAAACACAGTGCAGCAAAAAGAGTAAGCTAAGCCCTGGTTCTTCATGTTTTCATATAAATTCTATTGCCAGAGGACACTTCAGAGGAATATATAATGCTCCATTCTTCCCACTCTGAGGACTGATGAAAGCTTCTACAGGGTTATTGTTAACAAGGGGCCCAAGTGATACAGTCATTTCCATTAACCTCAGCATTGGTTACAATCTACTAGCTGGAATTTTTCTGAACCCTATTGTTACCAGCCTTAGGCAGGCATGCTTGATGGAGTTTATCACAGGCTTCTGAAATTAAATCCTCCATTTGTAATTAATGGGAAGACCCGTATCAGGACCCACTTCATTCATACCCACAATGCCATCTGTTCACTGACCCAACCTCTCCAACTGGGACTTCCTCATACAGCAGGTCTGATAGCATCATGTTGGAAATGAATCTCCTGTTTTGTGCTGGGATTTAGTGAAATTGCAATCCCTCTTTTTCCACCTACTGAGTTCTCCTTCCTCCGTACCCTAACACGCCAAATAAAATCAATATTTAGCCCTTTTCAGCATTCCAAGAAACTAGTGAAATGAAATTTCATTTCTCTGTATTATTCAGAAATGAAGAATACCAGCATTTAATCCTATCTCATTGGCAGCCTCCTTCTCTGCCTACCTATAAGATTAGTTAGTATTTGTGATGCATGAGCTACTTTGGAGCAGCCATTGGCATCAGATGGTAGAGAATCTGTTTTCTGTGAAAAAACACAACCATCAGAATTAGGATTTGCAGGATCATTTCAGTGAATTTCAAGACCAAGGTATATATAATTTATATATTAGGCTGTCAGAAAAGTTATGATGTATTTTTCCATGCAAAAATGTGTCATGACTTTCCTGACGACCCAATAGGAGACTAAAGTACATGAAATGTATTTGGGATAATGTCACAGAACCCAGCTGGTGGTTTAAAAAATATACTGATATGTAAAAATCAATAATGTACAGAACAATGGCCAGCATTAGCATGAGTTACAGAGATAAAAATAATACTATTGGGTACAGGTTATTGAGCACTTTCCATGTTTGACACCATGATGGAGTATCTCATTTAGTTCTAAGTATGACTCTATGCTATAGGCATAATAATCATCTCCATTTTACACCTGATAAAACTCAGCCATAAAGAAGATAAATGTCTTTCCCCGTGTCACACATCTAAGAATTATAGGAGTCAGGACTTGAACTCAGGCAGTATGATCCCAAGCTTTTACTATTAATTACTATACCGCTTGTTATAGTTTCAATGAATACCCCCAGAACTCACGTGTTGAACAACTGTAATGGACTAAGAGGGTAAAGGCTTGATCCAATAAATCATGGTATCAAAAGGAAGGACTGTGGGGAGGAGATTAGGATTAAGGTTATCAGGGTAGAGGATGATTGATACCTGGTGGGGGGTTATAAAAGGAGACAAACACAGAACGGAGATGCTCTGTTCTCCTGTCCTCCACCATGTTGTGATGCAGCCAGAAGAACCCCCCAGAAGTGGCCCCTGGACCTTGAACCTCCAAACCACGAGCTGAATAACCTCTATTCTCTTAAATTACCCAGACTCAGATATTTTCTTTTATTAGCAACAAAATGGACTAAAATACTATCCCAACTTTTTCTAACAAAAGACCAACAATTTGATTAATTACATCATTAAACAAATATTAAACTCACAATACCAAATATACAGACATATCTTAAGTATGTATTATAGGTTTTATGGATATTAACTAACCTTATTAACTACTGTTCTACCTTAAACCCAAATAAACATTATATAGCATTGTTCAAGGTTTAGCAACCCACAAAATCATTCTTGGTTTCTTATCACATGGGGGCTTTTAAATTGTCAAAAGTGAGAGTTAACTTGAGGAACAAATGCATGGCTAGGATCCACATGGTGGTGCAATGGTAAAATGTGATGCTCTGCAAGGCAATGCCAAATGGAAAATTTGCCAGTTTAAATCTGGAGACCTTCCTGAATATGCTGGACATGCATATGTTCATGATATGGGATTAGATGAAGGCTGAGGATATAATACAACATCAAGACTCTACTAGGGGTACTGTTTCTCTTGGTATCTTTCACTCATGGAAGAACTGAACTTAAAAAAAAAAATACATGGCTAAGTCCATGAATCGTCAGAGTTTATAATTTTAAGCTTCTAGTTGGAGGCAACCTGGAATGGCATTTTTCTCAAATCTATATTGTTGCAAATGAATCATTCCATATATTTTTCTCTGCAAAATATGGCTTATAATGAGTGGTGAAAGCCATTAACTCCAAAAGCAAGGTGTACTCTGGATGGATGTTAGAAATCATGGAGGAGTTAAAAGATGCTATTACTGTTTGGATGATGAGTTCATATTTTGTATCATGTTTCATGTTTTATAATTGATATTGGGAGGTGGTAAGTTCAAGTGGACAGTGATTGGATCATGGTGATTGCATCACGGAGGCACCACTCTCGTGAATAGATTCCTGATGTCTCTTGAGCCCTAGTGTGAGTTCTTGTTCTCTTTTTTTTGGAGAGGTTTTTGCTATAGGGCGTGTGTGTTCGCCAGACAGACAGAGAGAGACAGAGAGACAGAAAACGAGAAGTCACCCCCCAGGGGGGATGGCCACGCTGCAATCCCTTCTCCATTATCCTCTCAGGATCTTGGGCACGCATGCATGTGCCTGTCATGAGTTTTAAGCCACTGGGTCCGGGACGTGAACCCTTGTCGACTACATGGGAGTCCAGTGACATAGCCATTATGCTAACTGCTGGTCCCGAGTTCTAGTTCTTGTGAGTTGTGAGAAGTTAGTTCTCAAGATAGCTGGCTGCTGTGAAAGAGCAGTGTACCTGCCAGCCATCTTCAGTGCATCTATCAGCCTTGATGTGGGCCAGCCTGATATCAGGCCTGTCTTTGGATTCCCCAGCTACCAGAACTGTGAGTCAAAATAAGCCTCTATTCTCTTAAATTCACCCAGTCCCAGGTGTTTTTGTTAGCAATGCAGTAACAAACTAAGACAGATGGCAAGGAAGGAACAGGATATACACTGTGAGTGGCCTTTGGGGAGCCTGCCTTCTGTGAGGGCATTTTGTATACAGTTAAGATATGATGTTTTCCAAGAAATTGTGAAAATGATATAAATTGGATATGAGTTATTAGTGAAATGGGGAAAATGGCACAAGTGAAGTTTTGATCATTGTGTCTCTAGCAATACAGATGAATGAAGCCCTAATCTGCCAGTGTGAGTGTACAGTTAGCTTTGTAGGTAGCCCTGTGATGGAGCTTAATAAAAATAGCTTTTTAGATTAATCATAATTTTTGAGTCACTTTTTATAGGTTACTGTGTGATTTTTAAATTTATTTTTTCTCATAGATTACTGGAAAGAGGTTACTGACAAGCTGATTTAGAGATTTTCTTGTCATTGCTCACCACATAACTAGTGTGAGTTTGTATAACCTGATAAAGGTTTCTGGACAGGCTGAGAATACAGGTACAGACACAGGACCACAGGAGGGCCAGAGTAACCAGCTTTCCATAGACTATGTTATAGGATTAAAAATAAATACTTAAATTATTTTATGGGATAATTCCTCTAGTAGGTACTGATCTTGAAAGGGGTACATATGTCAGCAAAAAACAAAGTCAAAATGAACAAAAGAGGGTATTTAATGCACAAGGGCAGGTTGAGGGCCTCTATTTTAAGTGTTTTATAGCCATACAACTGAAAAATGGCAGTTATCACCAGGAGTCACAATTTAGACCTAAAGATCTTGGGTGATAAAAATTAGCTTATTTGGTTCTCAGTGTGTAAAATGAAAGTTATGAAAGGGTAGTTGTCATCATTACTCTTGGAGTGGTGTGGGATAAGCTCCAATAAAGAAATAGTCTTAAGGTAGAAGTATGGCATGTAAGATGCCCCCTTTTAAAGGCAAAAAGGAAACCAGACTAGAAATTTAGAATAAAATTCATGTTAAATAATGTCAAGAATACTCCCTTTTCCCATCATGATTTTCATTTCATACTCCAAATAAAAGTGCATGCCAAATGATGTTTTGTTTTAAGTTGATTAATTCATATGTGGGCATCTAATTGAAGGGTGATATAACATGATTGGAGGATAAAGCTTGAGAGAGGAAATTTTGTCATATTCATTGAACAATTATTGAGTTCCACATTCCTATTTCTTTCTGTTATCCACACCTGAGGCAAGCCAGGCAGTTGGCACTAGTCTCCAGAGGTAGACAACTATTCACCTATTGGTAACTACCTTAAATGTAGACATAGTCCCTGAGGGTAGAGGGAGTTAATTTGTCTTCAATTGGCTATCCTTGATCTTTTCAGTAAAGAAAACATTATAGGGTCATCAAGTATCTTCCAAATCTCCAGATAGGGGCAGAACATCTGAGGGGTTGAATTTTGCATTTCCAGTCCTGCTGATTGCTCTCACATTATGGCATTTTGGTGTGTAGTTAGATAAAGTGCAGTGGAAAGCAGAGGATGATTATGTAGGATAGCTCTGAGTTTCTCCAGGCTCAGAATTAAGAGATGAAAAATGGACCTTTGACCTAAATTACCCAGTTTAGTTTTCTGGAATGAATGTAACATCTTTTAAATTTTCCCCTTGAAGACAACGCAGGAGAAAATGAACTGAAATTGATGCACGGAGAATCAGGTAACCTAAAAATGTAAGATTTGGTTTGATGACTGACTCAGTCCTATGGGCCTTTCAGCCCAAATTTCTGACTCTGAGGCACAGAGGTGTTGGGGGAGGGCAGGAATTTCTTCCATGTTATCAATTTCAAAGAAGTGTGGCCCTAATATTTCAAGCTCCTCTAGATACTCCTTTTTAGTTTTAGAAGCTACAGATATATCAAAATCCAGTCCTTTTAGAGAGTGTCTTTACCCTTTCACCCTGCATCACTTTTTGGGGATAATGAGGACAAAAAACTAACAATTATCATTTCATACTAAAGCACTGGAGGGTTTCAAAGGCTTGCTCTCTCTTGCTTTCTCTCACACACACTTTCATCTTGCTTATGATATACTAACAATTGGTGAACTAAACTCAGTTCACCCTTTCTGTAGCCTCCTTATTTTATAGATTTCTGATCTTTGCATCTTTCCAGATTGAAAAATTTATAATCTGTTCCTAATATGGAATGGAATTATTTTCTTCAAGGTAATTTGAGGGGAATAAATGGGATTGTGTAAACATTGCACTGAATTCCAAGGGAGTTAGAGACCCATTGTCTTGGAGGCTTTTAGGAGGAGAATGATGCTTCTCTATCTGGGATTGTTTAAGTATCCCTCCAGAACAGTTTCTCCATCCTGGCATCATTGATATTGTGGGCCAGATAGTAATTTTCTGTAGAGGGGCTGTCCTGTACACTATATGATGTTTAACAGCATCCTTTATCAACTGGATCCCAGTATCAGTTCTCCTTCCCCTCAGAATAGACAACCAAAAATATCCCTGGAACTCAGCAAATGTCCTTTAGAAGCAAAATTGCCCCAGTTAGAAACCACTGCTGTGGGGTACAAGTCGGCAGTGGCCGATTGGAGTAGGAAGAGGCAGCAATAGTTAGAATTAGTCTTGCCAATTCTAGCCTCTTCTTCTACCCAACCCAGGTGAGGATTGCAACACATGCATTTAGTACAGTGGTCCACTGGGATGGTGACTCTAACATCCCTCCTTTTCTCCCTCCCTTTCCCAAGAGAGTTTGTGGAAATTTTATTTTTCGTGGGATATTGAGTTTGAAAAACTCCAAAAATGTACTGTGCGTTGTAAGAACCACTAGCCACATTTGGCTATTAAAATTTAAATTAATTATTTTTTTTAAAGATTCAATTTTTCAGTCACATTGTCTACTCTTCAGTTACCCATATGTGACTATGTTTAATGGACAGCATACATAGGAAACATTTCCATTTTGGCAGAAAGTTCTATCGGATAATGTTGCTGTAAAAGATTGATAATAACTATACAAGAGAGGCTTGCTGAAGTAATCTTGAAATGTCTTATTAATGGGCAATAACTAACATTTCCCAAATGTTTAAAAATATGTTAGGAATTTTGATAAGTACTGCTAAGTACTTCACATATATTATCTAATAATGTATGAGGTAGGAACTGCTACTATTTATATTATACAAAGAAACTTCAATCTGAGAAAAATAAAGCAACTTGTCTAAGGTTATGCATCTACGAAATGGAGGAGCCAGGACTTTAATCCAAGCAGGTTTGATGCAAAGCTTAGGATAACAAGCATGATTTATGGAATCAAGGTGGTCAGGTAGGATTATGGGTACCTGGCTTCAGGAGCAGTCCACATACGGTATTAGTGGATAAAAGAGGTTTCTTGGTACATGGGTAGAACAGTCTATCAGAAGAATGTAGATGTAGGCAGAGGTCTAGGAGGGTGATTGGTGTTGTGAGGCCTGGTAACAAGAATGAGGATACTGGGTAGGAAATTGGATACTCCTTTAGGAATTAGGCTGGGGTTTCTTTTTTTCTTTAATTCTTAGGTTTTTGTCATAGGGTGGGCATGTTTGCCAGAGAGGAAAGAGACAGAGAGATACAGAGAGAGAGAAAAATGAGAAAATACTCCCCTGGAGGGGATGGCCATGCCACAATCTCTTCTCTCAGAATTTTGGGCATGCACACACACGTGTCCAGCATAATTTTTTTTTTTGAGAGGTTTTTCGGTATAGGGCGCGTGCGCTCGCCAGACAGACAGAGAGAGACATAGAGACAGAAAGCGAGAAATCACACCCCGGGGGGATGGTCACGCCGCAATCCCTTCTCCTCCATTCTCCTCTCGGGATCTTGGGCACACACGCACACGTGTCCGGTGTGAGTTTTAAGCCACCGGGTCCGGGATGCGAACCATGGTCGGCTACGTGGGAGTCCAGCAACATAGCCATTACGCTAACTGCTGGTTCCCCCAGCATAATTTTTAAGCCACTGAGTGGGACTCGAACTGCAGTCAGCCATGTGGAAGTCCAGTGCCTTAACCACCATGCCACCTACTGCCCCAGGCTGAGGTTTCTTAACCTTGGTACCCTTGACATTTCAGCCCAGGCGATTTTTTTTTGTCTTTGTTTTTATTTCATTACTGTGGGGAGCCATGCTGTTCACTGTAGGATTTTTTTTTTTTTTTGGAGAGGTTTTAACCATAGGGCACGTGTGCTCACCAGACAGACAGAGACAGAAAGACAGAAAGCGAGAAATCACCTCCCAGGGAAGATGGCCACGTCGCAATCCCTTCTCCTCCATTCTCCTCTCTGGATCTTGGGCATGCATGCACACACACCAGCATGAGTTTTAAGCCACGGGGTCCGGGACTCGAACCGCGGTCGACTATGTGGGAGTCCAGCGACATACCCATTACGCTAACTGCTGGTACCTTCACTGTAGGATATTTAGCAGCATTTCTGACCTCTACCACCTTGATAGCAGGAACACCCCCAACCCCCACCAAGTATAAGAGCCAGAAATATCTCTAGACATTACCAAATATACTTTTGGGAAGTTTAGATTGAATGAAGTAGACTACAAAGCAGAGGTTTGGTCATGTGGCAACAGGCAGGGGACTCAATCATAGCTACCAAAATACAAGATTTAGAAGAAGATACCAGTAGTCGTGACCAGCAGATGGCATAATGAATATGTTGCTGGACTCTCATGTAGTCAACGGTAGTTTGAGTCCTAGGCCTAGCAGCTTAAAACTCATACCAGGCATATGTGTGTACATGCCCAAAATCCTGAGAGGAGAATGGAGGAGAAGGGATTGTGGTGTGGCAAACCACCTCCCCACCCCTCCCCCCTTGGGGATGATTTCTCTCTTTCTATCTCTCTGTCTCTCCAGTGAGTGCATGTACCCTATAGCAAAAATCTCTCTCTCCAAAAAAGAAAAGAGAGAGAAACCAGCAGCTTAGCTGATTTGATACTGAACTGCTGAGCTATTGACTTTCATAAAAAGGAACAGAATTAGTCCTAGATCCTGGACTAGGGGAGTCATCTCATGGGAACAAATAGAAGAGTCACTCCAAGGAAAAGAAGTATCTTCATGTGAGGGTTGGTAGGAGACTGGAGGAACTTAAGTGCTACAGTGACAGGGTACTAGGCAGGTAATTATGAAAATTATTTTCTATGATCTGGTTCTATTGTCCTCAGTCAAATCGAAAAGGAGGTAGTGGCCATGCATCTCATGACAACACCACAGTACTGGTCCTTGATTATTATCAGAATATAAATTCCATACGTGATCGATGTTCTAGACAAACTTTAGGCAAATCTACAATGACTGCCGTCAATGAGGGCAAACATTATAATTAGTTGGTAGTGCTGGAGGCACCCTGGGACAAATTCTGAATTCAGGATATTTTTGCTTGAACTTTGCTTTTGCACTTTCTCAGTGGCTTCTCTCAAACATGTATGCAACCAAGAGCCTGTCACACTGTAGTACAACTTGATTAGGGTTGAAAAAGAAATCTTTGAGAAATGAAGCTTTAGCCTGAACAATGCCAAGAAGCTTAAGTTCACCTAGAACAGACATCCCAGTGGGATGCATTTTAAGAATATTTCTTTTTTCCTTTTTTTTGGAGAGGTTTTTGCTATAGGGCACGTGCGCTCGCCAGTCAGACAGAGAGAGACATAGAGACAGGAAGCGAAAAATCACACCCCAGGAGGATGGTCACGCCACAATTCCTTCTCCTTCATTCTCCTCTTGGGATCTTGGGCACGCATGCACATGTGCCTGGCGTGAGTTTTAAGCCACCGGGTCCGGGACGCGAACTGTGGTCGACTACGTGGGAGTCCAGCGACATAGCCATTACGCTAACTGCTGGTTACCAAGAATATTTCTGTCCTATTAGCAGAAAAAGAGAATTCAAAAATCTCTGGTGGCCATGAAAACATACATTATGACCGACAGTTGATTTTTCAGTACGCAGTGACCAGGATCAAATAACTGGATCACTTAGAAAACAGATGTTTTTTGTTTTGCTTTTAGATTTTTGCCAAAGGGCACCTGTGCTTGCTGGACAGAGAGAGAGAAAGGGAGGGAAGGAAAGGCAAAGTGAGAAATCGTTCTCTAGAGGGATGGACATGCCTCATTCCCATCTCCACTCTCCTCCTGGGATTTTGGGTGTGCATATACACATGCCAACCCATTTTTCAAGGTTGAGGATTTGAACTATGTACTTGGTTCAGTGCCTTAACCATCATGACACCTGCTGGGCCCAAAACAGAAATTATTTTTTTTTAAAAATGTAACCTTTGCTTGAGAAAAAAAGTAGCTGAATTCATTTTGTGTTTGAACCTATGCCTATCATGTTGACATCATTCAATTGCAAGCAAGTTCTTTCCAAATACAGTTTTTGACAATGAAAAGTTTTCTAATATTCTTATAATGTATTTCCTTTATTCACATATTTTTCTTCTATCACGTTTTGAGAGGAGAAAAATCAAGAAAAATGTCCCACTCTCATAAGTTCTCTTTCTGATATTATTGTTAATTTTATTCCTTTGAATTGGTAGCTACATTGTCAATACTGCTGTCTCAAGAAGAATGCCTTTTGTTCTTGTCAGAACGGACCAGATCTTCAAGGAAAGGAGGTCAGTTGCATCTGGTTGAAGATGGGGGAAAGAAGAGGTATTTTGGGCTTCTAACCTTCCTGTTACTGTCTTTTGTCTTTTTCTCTTTGTTAGCTGTCAGGCTAGGGGTGTGGGATGCTGTCTCCCTAAAAAAATATAAGCTAAGGCTGACTTTGTGGCCTGATAGTTGAAGAGTCAGCTCCTACATGGCCAACTGCACAATTCAAGTCCTGGATTTGATGGCTTGAGAAACATTTTGGGTGTGCGTGCATGTGTACCAAAATCCTGATAGTATGGAGTGACAGAGAAGAAGGTATTGTAGCATGACCATGTGCCGTGAGGGCTACTTTCCCCTCTCTTTCTCTGTCTTTCTCTGGTGAGCACATATGCCTCTGACAAGAAGAAAAAAATTAACAGTAAGCTAGGTGCTGATTGCTACCAAATTACGAAAATATCAACTGCCTTGTCCTCATTTCCCTGAAGTCAAACATGCCCCAAATGTGAAACATGGAAAGGCAAAGACATTTCAATGTAATGGTGACCTTTCAGGTACTGGCAAAACACCTCTCTCTATACCTGAAAGACACATGTAGCCAGATACTTCCAAGCTTCAAAACAGTCATTCACTGCTGTATCTTTTCAGGAACAGAAGCCAAGACTAACCAAAAGGAGACTTTAAAAGGCACTCAGGCTCCAAATTAAATTTCCTACTGTTCAGTTTTCTCTTTTACATTTAATTAATAGATGATAAGAATCTCAAAGATAGATGAAAAGTTGCAAGTGGTGAAGGACACAGAGCACCCAGCTCTCAGAGGGCTCCATAGATGGAAGGATTGTTTGTCTATTGTTGGAAAAGGAGAGAAAAGCTGAACAAGTATGCAAGGAGGAGCCTTAGCTCCCAGCCAACTCTTCTTCATCTGTGATCTCATTCCTGAACTTGAGACTCCCTGGAGGCCCCAGACATATATTAGAGAATTCTGGGCAACTGATATTTGCACAGAATTGCCTTGGGACTTCTTTCATACCCTGCCAAAGTTCTCTTCTATTAAATTAGTGTTGGAATGTCTAATTCTTTCATAGGCTAAAGGTTAATATACCTTGGATTGATTGTAGTGACAGAAGAATGGATTAGATTTCACTGAATTCTGATAGTTATATGAATAGGTAGACTATAGCCAAATAGATATCTCCCAGCTTTCACAGGTTTTATGCTAGAACTATGTCAATGACATAACTGCCTATGGAGTTACTAGTTTACTCCCCTGTGGTTTTTATATTTTGGGGGGTTTTGTATTCTTGCCTCTCTAGTAAACCAATTATGTGTCAAGAATAGCACCTACTTAATGTGGGTTTATAGACTACTTTTATAATAATTTAAAAACATTGCTCATTGCCACACAGCATCCTTGTGAGATTATCTATCATTTTTCAATAGTAAAAGACCAAACCATGGAGAAGTTGAGTAATTGGTCTCTGGCTACCCAACAGTTGAAGGATTATGTCAACATAAAAACTCTACTCTGAGACTTTGCTCATTTCACGTGCCACAATTGATATATACATTACAAAATTGCAGGGTTAGATGAGACATTGGAGAAAAAATAGGCCAGCTCCATAGTAGGTGTTTAACACTTTTAGTAACACTCTTATTCAGTAGCCATTCTGCCTCTGGACTAACATATCCTATGGTGATATGCCATTCCATTTTCTCCAAGTGCTGACATTATTGTGGCCATATTTCCTTCTTCCCCATCAAACAATGTTCAACAACCTTGGGCTTCTCTCCTTAGTATGAAACTCTTAATTAAGAATGCTTTCTTGGGAACCAGGAGGTGGTTTGGTGTTTAAGGAGCTGGACTCCCACATGGCTGATCATTGATAGAGTCCTGGATCTGGCATTTTGAAAATCATGCTGGGCACATGTGCATACATGCTCAAAATCCCATGAGGCAAATGGAGGAGTAGGAGTTGCTGTGTGGCCATCTCCCTGGGGGTGATTTCTCACTTTTCCTCTCACTATTTCTGTCTTTCTTCAGCAAGTGCACTTGCCCTATAGTAAAAACCTTTAAAAAATGCTTTATTGATCAGTGATGTGGCATACAGTAAAGAGTGAGGTCATACTCCTTTTCCTCTCTTGACTTTAGTGTAGTAGCAGCAGGGGCTGTGGTTCCATAGCCAACCTGCAACACTTGTTCCTGCCTAGGAACTATATACTCTCATAAAAGTTCCAAACAGCCTTTGTTCTGATGATTCTGTCTTCATGGTGCCAAATAAAATAGGAATTTAGAAATTATCCTATTCATTTTATCAATGTAGACCATTGGACAGTTTAGACTAGAAATAGTATAGACTTGTCATGTCGCATATTTTCTAACTCTTTTGTTTTCTCACTATTAAGGAAATCAAGAAAAATTTTACCTCATAAATTTGAACCTTGCTATCTTGTATTTTTTTTAAATAATTATATATTCCAGAGGGCATGTACATGAGTGAACAAGAGAGAAAGGAAGCAAAGTACCTCTGAATGGGGTCTATTCATTCGTTAGTACTCCTTATTCCAATTCTCTATCCCATCAAGATCCTGTACACTTGTGTGTGAGCCCAGTGTACAGTCCACTGGGGCCACAACTCAAAACCTGGTTGGTTTTGTGGGATCTGGCTTTCTCTGAGTAACAATGAACTCTTGTGCTAAGAGGCCACTGTCTTTTTTCTTTCTTTCTTTTTTCTTTTTTTTTAAGTAGTAACTCTGTTGCCAGTGAAGTCAGTGCAAAGAATGAATTAATGGATTTTTGCCATTACCTTGGTGTTGAAACTCATTCTTTTGGAGGCCAGCAGGTAATGTGGTGGTTAAGGCATTGGACTCCCACATGGCCAACTACAGTTTGAGTCCCAGACCTGGCAGCTTGAAAATCACACTGGGTGCATGTGTGCACATGCCCAAAAATCCCAGGAGGAGGATGGAGGAGAAGGGAATGTGGCATGGTTGTCCTCCCCAGGGAGTGCTTTCTCCTTTCCCTCTCTCTGACTCTCATGAGTGCACTATAACAAAAACCTAAAAGCAAAAATCTAAAAACAAAAACAAAAATCAAACTATTCTTTTGCCAAAGCCCAGCTCTTCTTCCTGTGTCTATCTTTCTATTTCCTTTAGACTTAAGGATGGGCCTTGTCTGGCTCTATTCTTCTGAGTAAATTTTGGATAAAACACTAGTATAGATATTCTTTCCTTGGAATAAAGATACTTAAACACTAAACTGGAAACTTTAAAAATAAAGGAATGATTACTCATTTATACCAGAGAACTACTAAGACATTTTAAACATCATTGAAGATAGGCTTTGTATTTACACATAGAAAACTTAAAAGACTTCCTATTTAATTAGCTTTGCTCTTTGCTCCAGAC
>NW_006204851.1:2447908-2457494 GCF_000334495.1 Tupaia belangeri chinensis
TTTGTGAGAGAGAGAGAGAGAGAGAGAGAGAGAGAGAGAGAAAGAGGTAGAGAGGGATAGACAGAAATCACCCCATAGGCAGACAGCCATACCGCAGTCTCTTCTCTATTCTCCTCTTGAGGGTTTGGGCATGCACGTACATGTGCCCCATGTGATTTTAGGTCGTGAACCATGGACTTGGCTATGGGAGATCTAGCGCCTTATCCTCCATACCACCTGCATTATTCTATATTATTTGATATTATTCTATATTATATAATAATATTAAAGAATATTATTATTCTTTAATAAATCAGAATGAAAAACATTTTAAAAGTGAATAAATTGCCAATGGCATGAGTATACAAAGAGTTTACACAAATCAGTAAGAAAAAGATAAACACTAGTATAATAGAAAAATGGGTAAGAAAATATGAGCAGTTCTTCACAGAAGAATGAAAAAATGACTTATAATATTAAAATATGAAATTCTACTCATAATAAAAGGAGATTAAATATAAGACATAAGATAAAATTTTTTATCTTTTAGAGTGAAAAAATTTTTTTTTAAAAGTCTTTGATGCTTTTTTAAACTGTGATTAGAAAGATGTGAGATACAGGTAATATCATATATTGCTGGTAGGACCAATTCGGCAATATATTAGGTTGTCAAAAAAGTCATGACATATTTTCTATGGTTTTCTATGCAAAGGTATGTTATGACTTTCCCAATAACCCAATGTATTAAAATTTTAAAACATACATACCGTGTGATTCTACATCCCATTATCAGGAATTAATCTTATAGATATAATGATGCAAGTTTTCAAAAACATATACAAGGATCTTCTTCATTGCATTGTTGGAAAAGCAAAAGAACAACAGCAAATAAACTACCTTGAAACAACTTAAATGTTCATTAATTAAGGATTACATACATATAGCACATTTACATGATACAATATTGGCATTAGAAAGAACGAAGTAAGATCTGAGTTGCCCCTGTAGTATGGTAATTAAGCACAGTGCATTAGGAACTGGATATCACATGGCTGACCAAGGTTAGAATCCCTGTCTTGGAAGTTTGAAAGACATACTGGTTGTGTGTGTACACTTGCCTAAAATCCTGATGGGATGAAAAAAATGGAAGAAAAAGGATTGTGGCATGAATATGTCCCACTGCGGGGGAGAGTGCTTTCTTTTTCTTTTCTCTCTCTCTGGCAAGAGCATGAACCTTTGGGCAGTAAAAATTAATTAATTAATTAATTAATTAAATGAAAGAATGCAGTAAGATCAATGAAACTAAGAGTTACTTTTTGAAAAGCTAAAGGAAACTGACACATTTTTAGCTAGACTAAGAAAACAGAAGACTCAACTGAAAGCAAAGACATTACAACTGATAACAGAAATACGGATTTTTAGAGACTACTTATAACAGTTATATGCAAACAAATTGGACAAACTAGAAAAAAATGGAAGATTTCTGAAAACATATAACCAATTAATACTAAATCACAAAGAATTTGGAAATTTAAGTAGACCAATAACAAGTTAGGAAATTAAATCAGTAATTAAAGAAAAACATAAAACTATATGGCTTCATAGATAAATTCTATTAAGAAAGAATATCAATCCTTCCTAAACTCTTCCAGAAAACTGAAGAGGACGGATTACTTCTAAACTCATTTTATGAGGCCAATATCACCTTCTTACCAAAGCCAAACAAAGATATTACAAGAAAAGAACACTATAGAACAAAATCACTTATGAACATAGATGCAAAAATCCTTAACAAATATTAGCAAAGCATATTCAACAATCTCATTATAATAAAGTGGAATTTATTCTTGGAATGCAAGGTTGGTTCAAACACATGCAAATCAACAAATGTAATTCACCTTATAAATTGAATGAAGAAGAAACCTACATGATCATCTCAATAAAAATGTAAAAAGCATTTGACAAAATTCAGCATACTTTAGTAATAAAAACTCTCAACCAACTAGGTATACAAAAACTTGTACCTCAATATTGAAGGCCAAACATGAGGCCCACAACTTATCCTACTGAATGGTGAAATATTAGACTTTTCCTCTGAGATCAGGAACAAGACAAGGACAACAAGGACAGTATGTGCCTATCTGTACTCTCCATAAGACTATACATTTCTTTAGGGCACTGTGTCTTTCAATTTTATTGTGAAGTATATGAAGAGTTAATAATTGGAAAATTGAAAAGAACAGAATAGAATTAATCATCTACTGAAATTCTGTCATCAATGAGTTGTTCTAGACAGATACTAATTGTGAGCTGCTTTGTTTATTTTTAGCTCTGTTGTAAATGTTACCATTCCTGATTCCTCAGAGGTAGGAATAGGGTAGTAGGAAGAGTGGTTTGGGAGATAAGCTCAGCTGAGCAACCTAGGATATGTTGCTTGAAACCAAATGATCTCTAAATTCTCTACAATTCCATTCTGTGAGTGAGGTGGATCATGTCTGAAAGGCATCACAGATATGAAGGTACTTTGAAACATTTGCGGAAAATGGGATTAACATATGAGTTTATTTTGGTGCAAAAGATTTGAAGTCCATGCACTGTTTTTCTCTAATATACATTTTCCATGAATTTTTAAGATGCTCTAGTACATGAGAGGAGGTAACTCAATATGTCTATTTGGCCAGCATGATGCCACGCAGTCATTCTGTCCTTTTCTCCAAATTTGAACTGGTTGATTTCTTTTTATTTTTTTAAAAAAGTGGTTTTTAACAAGAAAACCCTGGCTTTTGACAGAAAGTGGATGAATATGGAAGATTTACTGCTGAGTAAAGCAAACCAGGCTATGAAGGAGAAATATTGTATGTTCCCACTTAATATATACCAAGTGTCCACACTCTATGACTGAAACTGTATAGAAACACAGTAAATGGATGTAAATTCCAGATATAGTGTGTGTGAAAGAGTAGAGTCTGAGGAAGGACATTTAGAAGAAAAATAGAGTGACAAAGCATTAATGGGACAAAGAATTTTGGTATTATCTGTTGATACTTTACAGTTTTATCAACTGGAATAGGGAGAAATTTTCACATGTTGAAATATTCACTTTGTAAGCTAAATAATGTGATTGAATTTATAAAAGAAAATGAAATAAAAAATGTAAATGTAAAAGAAGTATTTTTTGTTTTGTTTTGTTTTGTTTTGCCATTGGGTGCATGCACTCACTGGAGAAAGACATTTTGTCATTGGGTGCATGCAGTCACTGGAGAAAGACAGAGAGAAAATGAGAAATTGCTCCCTAAGGGGATGGCCAGCCCACAATCCCTTCTCCTTGGGATTTTGAGCATGCACACACATGTGGCCACTGTGATTTTTCAAGCCACTGGGTTCAAGACTTGAACCATAGTCAGCTATGTGGGAGTCCAGCACCTTAAGCACCGCACCACCTGCTGGCCCCAGGCCTATTTATTTTCTTGACTTGATTGACACAGCCCATTATTTTGGCCTAGAATTCAGACTGTGGGATGAATATCAAAGTAAATAACAGAATTAAAGGATTCCTTGAGTTATTAAAGAGATAAAGACCCAATCTTACACTGATAATTCAAGTAACACAGAGTTAATATAACAGTAATACTATTTTGTTCAAGAGGTCCTTTTTCCAACTTCATGGAAAAATGCATATTACAAAAAACTGTACATGAATTTCTTTTTTTAAATCTTATTTTTTAAAAAAATGCCACATTCATTTGCCAGAGAGAGAGACAGGCAGAGAGGGCGAGGGTAAGAACACTTCCCAGTGAAAGTGTGGTCATGCTGCAATCACTTCTCTTCCATTTTTCCATCCTATCAGGGTTTGGGGCATACACACATGCCTGGTGTGTTTCTCAAGTCTCTTGGCCAGGACTCAAATTCCCTGGTTGGGTGTGTGGGATTTGGCTCCATCAATCAATAAGGAATATGGCTGACTCCCATGGATTTAAAGTTGTTTTGTGCTAAAATAAACTTTTACTTTAATTCCATTTTCCACAAACTTTCTGAAGTCCCCTTATATTAATGCTAATTATATGGGCATCATATATCAAAGGCTATGGCCACAATTTACACCAAGTCCTAAAAAATAGTTCTTATTTAAATCTCACAACAACTTTTCATATAGGTAGCATCATTAACCCCATTACAGGTAAGGAAACTGATACTATACAGAGTAAACAACCTTCCCAAGGTCACTTAGTCTGAATCCTTAACCCCTATGTACTAGGGGTACTTACATATTTTTTGAGTGAACAAATAATATTAACCAGCAGGTGATATCAGCATGGCCTCAACTAGTAGTGGTAAGAGTAGTACTAGCTACCATTTATTGAGTACTTACCTTGTATCAAAGCCAGCTCTAAGTGTATACATATATGATTTCATTTAATTCTCACTATAATTCTATAAAGTAGATGCCATTTTTAAAAATAGTTACTGATGAAGAAACAGGTTTGGGGAGATTAAATGACTTGTCCAAGGAAATTCATTTATTAAGTATCTGACTGCAAAGCCCCTGGCCTTTCTACCACTGCAGGATGCCTATAAATAGCAGGGTGACTTTTACAATTCTCTCCTTTACTTTTTTCTCTTATATTGAGTGTTTGAGATTTACAGGCTAGACTCTCTATGTCACCTCTCTATGCTCCAGACACCTTTGTCTCTCTCCCTCCACACTTCACTCTTACCCTGAGAACAAGAGCCAGATAAGAGGAATAAATGGAATATACTGTTGCTTATTCTATAAACTCAACACAAACACTTATCAGTGTTGTTGAGATGTAATCTCTCCAGCTCATCTGTGAGACCAATTTTAATTTGGAGCCATCTGGCACAGACAAATGAGTAATTAAGGCAGAGCCTGGAGGGGCGGGCCATAGGGAGAAAGTTGGTTTAGCCTCTTTCTGCTTGCCTGCATTGACGCAAGTGACCAAGAAAGAAAATTATTTGGGTGGGCTGCTGATGCAGAGGCCAATAGCTCTACTCACTTTTTCTCAGATCCTTAGACTCTAGTGAAAAAGAAAGAATGACTTTGAGGTCATACAGTTTGCCTGGCAACAGAGTGGAGATCATTGCCACCAAGATCAGACAGAAGGAGGTAATCAGTGAACCAGGCCAGCTCTCTCACTAGCCTCTCCCTCTCACTGTACTGTCAGTGCCTTGTGATAAGTACCACATTCCAGCTGGTCTCTCTACACAATATGACAGACTAAATCAAACTGATGCAGCAGAACTGAAAATATGAGGGGTCTTCAGAAAGTTCATAATATGTACTATGAAAAAATATATGTAGATTTCAAAAAATTTTGCACCAAAATAGACTGGGGTGCATTTGCTCACAGGAGAGACAGAGACAGAGAGACAGAAAGTGAGAAATCACCCTCCAGGGGGGATGGCCACACTACAATCCCTTCTCCTCCATTCTCCTCTCAGGATCTTGGGCACACATGCACACGCGCCTGGCGTGAGTTTATGCCACCGGGTCCAGGACTCGAATCACAGCCAACTACATGGGAGCCCAGCAACATAGCCATTATACCATCTGCTGGTCCCAAGACTTACATTTTAATTCTGTTTTTTCCCTCACATTCTGAAATCTCTTCATAGTAGTCATTGACTTCTGTCTGGCATTAAAAAAACACTTTTTTTTTTTGAGAGAAAGGTTTTTTTACTATAGGGCATGTGCACTTGCTGGAGAGACAGAGATACACAGAGACAGAAAGTGAGAAATCGTCCCTCAGGGGGGATGGCCATGCCTCAATTCCTTCTCCTCCATTCTCCTCTTGGGATTTTGGGCATGCATGCATATTCATCTGGTGTGAGTTTTAAGCTGCTGGGTCGGAGATTTGAATCACTGTCGACTACATGGGAGTCCAGCAATGTAACTATTATACCATCTGCTGGTCCCTAAAAAAAACTTTGAAAAAAACTTTCATACATCTTAATCTTACTACTTTCTTACAATAGGACTCTGACTTATATAGAGGTAGATATTGTTAGCTTCATTTTGCAGGTGACATAATTGAAGATTCAAAATATAGGGAGATTCTCTGACTTGCCCAAAGTCACCCTGTTAACTCCAAGCTGGCTAGAACCATGAACTCTGAGTCATAGTCTGTTACTCTATTTTCTAGGCCAGCAGTTTTCAAGCTATACACTTCATGGGCTAAGAAGGTATAGGAGTGTGTGTGTGTGCATGAGAGAGAGAGAGACAGAGAGAGAGAGAGAGAGAGATACAGAGAGAGAGAGAGACAGAGAGAGAGAGAGAGAGAGAACAGGTAGCTTTTGGGTCCCAATCTGCATTTAGGGTGGCTCTGTTTGAGTCTGATTTACATCTGGAGAGGATTTTATTTAAGAAAAACCGATGCTGAGAATGTTTGAAAACCAGCTGTTTAGATAGATATTTTTTATAGAAAGTGTAGTGGGTTGAATTGAGTCCCCCCTAAAAGATATGTCTAAGTCATGAGACCAGCAGGTGGTTAAGGTGCTGGACATTCCCACATGGCCAACTGTGGTTCAAGTCCTGGACCTGGTGGCTTGCTTTCTCAATTTCCATCTCTCTCTCTCTCTGTCTCTCTATGGTCAAATTAAAATAAATGACTGAATAAATAAAATTAAATAAATATTTTTTTTGAAAAAGATATGTCTAAATCTTAATCTCTAGTACCTATGAATGCGACCTTATCTGGGAAAAGGATCTTTGCAGATATGATCAAGTTAGGAAAAAAGAGGGGATTGGCTAGAGAGACAGGAGAAAGACACAGAGGAGAACTGTGTGACAATAGAGGTAGGGATAAGAATAATGCAGTTACACCAAGGAACACCAGAGATTGCCAGCAACCACCAGGACCTAGCAGACTCACAGAACAGATTTTTCCTACAAAAGAAACCAGCCCTGCTGACACCTTCACTTTTAACTTCTGGCCTCCTTAACTATAAGAGAATACATTTGTTTTAAGCTACCCAGTTTGTGGTAATTTGTTATGGCAGCCCTAGGAAACTAATACAGAAAGGTATATGGACCTCCCACTTAGAAATGAGTGGAGTGTGCTTGTTAAAATGGTGATTTCAGACCTAAAACCCAAGATTCTGATTCTGTAGGTATGCAGTAGGGAATCTGCATTTTGACAAACTTCCCATATGCACAGTTAATGATTGTGAGCTAGTTTTGAGCATATGCAGATATATATCTTCTCTCTGGATTATAGCTATATTTTCTCTCCCTGCTGACAATGTTCCTCTAGTAATTCCCAAAATCAGTCACTCCAAGCTAGCTAGCATAATTTACAAGAAACTGGCTGGAGACTCTGTTGCCCCAAAATTTTGAATTCTGAGACTATTTGAAGAGTGTTTTCCCCAAGGAGTCACAAGCCCTCCAGGTTGCTAAAACCTAACTCTAAGGAAATAGGCCATGATGCTTAGTGGGCCAAGAGGGTTAGATTTCTTTCTTTTTATTTTATTTAATTTTTAAATTTTATTTATTTATTGTTTTGAGAGTTTTTTGCTATAGGGCATGTGTGCTCGCCAGAAAGACTGAGAGAGACAGAGAGACAGAAAGTGAGAAATCACCCCCTGGGGGGATGGCCATACCACAATCCCTTCTCCTCCATTCTCCTCTCGGGATCTTGGGCATGCACGCACACATGCCTAGCGCAAGTTTAAGCCACCGGATCCGGGACTCTAACCACGGTCTACTTCATGGGAGTCCAGCAATGTATCCCTTAGGCCATCTGCTGGTTCTAAGAAGGTTAGATTTCTGGAGCAATGAGACCACAGAGTAACGCACACACACATGCATACATATACACACCTATTCTGGTACAGAGACTTCCACCTGATAGGATATCAGTATTTTTACCTAAAGGTTTCTCCATGTTAAAATGCAGGTATCAGGAGCCAGACAGTTGTATGGTGGTAAAACATGACACTCTGTCAGACTGACCATTACAGAAAGGTTCCTGGTTTAAGTACAGAGATTTTCTTGAGTATTCTGGGCATGCACATACCCATGACTAGGGGCTAGCTGATGCTGGTACTGGATTATGGTATGAAGACTCTCTTGGGAATCTCTCTTTTTCTCTTACTCTCTCTCAGAAGAAATAAATACACTTAAAAGTACAGGTCTCCATGTGACACTTGCAGCTAGTGCCAACCATTTATACCTGCCTCTAACCTTCATTTGAGAGCAGTTTTGATATACTACAAGAGGAGGAGGAACAGAAGAAGTTAGGGTAAGGATAGAACAGAGGGGTTCTTACTGCAGTTTTGATATACTACAAGAGGAGGAAGAACACAAGAAGTTAGGGTAAGGATAGAACAGAGAGGTTCTTACTGCCTGGAGCTCAAGTCTTTGCTCAGTAAAGCCAAGAAAGACACTATGTTTAACTTCCTAAGATTGATAGAGGTCATCTGTACCCAGTTCCCTGTAGAAATGGGGGAGGACATCTCTGAGAAAGGATAGTTGTCTGGATTCTGTGTCTAAAGGGAATGTTTTTCGGAGAGTGGCCTGCCCTTTAGGAGACCTGTGTTTGCTCATATTGCTGATTGCTGCCATGTAAACAAAACTTGTTTCTATCTCCCAGAAAGGTAGAGTTCTAACATTGTGACAACCTGATGTTATAATTACTGACATATGACTTATCATGATGATTGTCAGAGCAATGGGAGAAATGAAATTAAGCAGAAGCTAGTGATCGGGGTTGGGGTAGGAAGGGAAAAGAGAGAAGGTTGCTGAAGAGATTCAGGAATGGGGAACCAGCAGTTAGCGTAATGGCTATGTCGCTGGACTCCCACGTAGTCAACCGCGGTTCACGTCCTGGACCCGGTGGCTTAAAACTCATGCCAGGTGCGTGTGCGTGCGTGCCCAAGATCCCGAGAGGAGAATGGAGGAGAAGGGATTGTGGCGTGACCATCCCCCCTGGGGGGTGATTTCTCGCTTTCTATCTCTATGTCTCTCTCTGTCTGTCTGGCGAGTGCACGCACCCTATAGCGAAAATATCTCCAAAAAAGAAAAAAAAAAAAGAGATTCATGAATGGAACTGACGGTGTTGTGGATTTATTTGTACCTATGGTGTGATGTTCAAGTATGGACAAAAAAGGTCTTAGATTGGCAACATGTCTGAAAGGGTCCTGGTTAAAAGACCACTTGTCCTAAAATACCTTCACCTAGTTTCCGTATTTTTGACTTTCTACCATTAGTAGTTGCTATGGTTTGTACCCTGCCCAGAATTCATGTGTCCAGATTTGATTGTGAAGGTATTAATAGGAAACTTAATGCCCTCATGGTGTAGAAAGGTAAGTCCTTTGGGAGTGATAAAGTGGTTACATTAGGGACCCTATGATTGGTTTATGGGGGTTTACAAGGAGAAGGAATTAGACTGGGAGAGACACATGGAACACAGAACATGCATTCTGCCATGTTGTGATTCAGCCAGAAGACCTCCAACAGAGGTGGTTCCTGGTCCCTGGGCTTCCAAACCATGAGCTGAAAAAAATTTATTTTCTCTTAAGTTACTCAGACTCAGGTGTTTTCTGTTATTAGCAATAGAATAGATGAGAACAGTGTTTCATTTTTCTTTCC